>NC_092724.1:141358058-141658474 GCF_047496885.1 Scyliorhinus torazame | reverse complement strand
ATTGCTGCCTCACTGCGCCGAGGCCCCAGGTTTGATCCCGCCTCTGGGTCACTGTCCGTGTGGAGTCTGCACATTCTCCCCATGTTTGCGTGGGTTTCACCTCCACAACCCAAAGATGTGCAGGGTAGGTGGATTGGCCACGCTAAATTGTCCCTTAATTGGAAAAAATTAATTGGGTGCTTTAAATTAAAAAAAATATATAAAAAACTATAAATGTCTATAACATAAGCAAAATTAAATCATAACATGCTAAAATAGTTTATCATTCATGCAGGTTCCAAGATTTTGCATAAAGAAATGCATTATTCCTTTTTAGGCAGACAATACTTAATGATCAGTACATTCAGAATCAGGAAAATAATCAACTAATTCTCCCACAGATTCATGGCACAGATATGGACAAGGTGCCTAAATTGTTTTTGGTTGCCCACACCTTCCTGCTCAGCCATATTGTGTCCTTATTAGTCAATAATCCCCAGGTAAAAGCATGATTAACGGAACAAACAATAAGAATAATATTTAGAGATGTTAGATGCTTTATTGTAGATAAATCGTCTTTCAAAACAACAATTAAGCTTCTGTTTGTAAAAGTGTCAAAACTGCATTTGATGTTATCAGCGACTTTCTTTATCACACAAAATAAAAGTCTTGTTTTTGAACTATGAAGGCATGACAAATAATATTCCTCATTGCTGGTGATTTCTGAAAGCGGAGAAACTAAAGGAGGTGTGGACCTGAGACACAAGTTATACATTTTCCATAGCATAATCTAAGTTTTAATAATGTTGAACTGCCAAGCAATGTTTAACAACATACCTGTATTGCAAACCAGGTTTAGCTCAGTTGGCTAGACAGCTGGATCGTGATGCAGAGCGAGGCCAGCAGCATGGGTTCAATTCCTGTAGCGGCTGAAGTTATTCATGAAAGCCCGCCTTCTCAACCTTGCCGCTTGCCCGAGGTGTGGCAATCCTCAGAGTAAATCACCACCAGTCAGCTCTTCCCCTCAAAGTGGAAAGCAGCCTATGGTCATCTGCGACTATGGCGACTTTACTTTTTACTTTTACCCACGTGTAACTCCAGGCCCATGGCAATGTGTGACTGTCTCAAAGGGAAAGCAGTCGATGCTCATCTGGGACTATGGCAACTTTACCTATTGCAAACCAGGCATAGTTGAGACAACACTGTATAAAACAAAAGTAGGGCAGCATGATGGTGCAGTGATTAGCACTGCTGCCTCACGGCGCCAAGAGCCTGGGTTCGATCCCAGCCCCAGGTCACTGTCCGTGTGGAGTTTGCACATTCTCCCTGTGTCTGCGTGGGTCTCAACCCCGCAACACAAAAAGATGTGCAGCGTAGGTGGATTGGCCATGCTAAATTGCCCCTTAATTGGAAAAAAAATCTTTGGTTCTCTAAATTTATTTTTTAAAAACCAAAAGTCTATAGGGAGGACAATTGTCTGTTAACTAAGTTACCTTTTCATAACAGAGTCCCTAGGGCAAGGTGGGCATGGAGGAATGTTGAATCCAGGATCATCCGTGCAGCCCATATCATTACTGTAAGGTATTCCAAAATAGTAGTCAAAGCCTGTAACAAACCAAAACAGAGTAGTCACCAAAGCTAACCTTGCCTTACAATACTTCAAAAGTGTTGATGTCTAGGCCTCTTTTATATTTCATTTGGTAATTTTGTATTGAATGCAAACTGATCAGGTATATCCTTGGATCAATGGAAAAAGGAAATTAATGTTCTAGGTCGATTACTTTATGTCACAGATTTCTCTTTCTTTTGTTTATTTCCCCATGGATAATGCCAGACCTACTGAGTGTTTCCAACAATTATTGTTTTCATTTCAGATTTCCAGCATCTGTCATATTTTGCATTGGTATCCTTGGATTGCTGTACTTGGCTTAATTAATGTTTGAGATCAAGTCGCTGCTGGAACAGATTTCTGATTTATTTATGTAACATTAACCTTATTTTCTCAGTAATTAGCAGATGCAAACTGTAAATGGGAAGGTTAATAGTAGAAGACTGAATAAGCACAAGTTCAAAAAGACTTTGAGCTGTAACTTCTGAGCTATCCAGCATTGAATTTGGGGAGATACACCGGGAAAGAAGTGCCGGGAATCCCCTTTGGAAATTCAAAGTTAAGGGTTTGCATGGCAATTGCCCAGAAATGCTCATTTCCTCTGGGTGGCTCCTTCTGAAAGGAGTATTGCTTATTGAACTCACAAAGCCAGTGCGATATTTAATGTTCCAGAATGATTGATTAGATAGTCAACTATTCTAAAAGTGGCATTACAGAAAGCAACGATAATTTATTTAAAATAAAACAGAGTGTTGGAAATGCTCAGCAGGTCTGTCAGCAACTGCGAAGAGAGAAACAGTTGATGATTATGATTTAATGCCCCAAAACAGAGTCCCGTTTTGGCCGCGCACAGCGGGGTTTTTCTCGGTGCCTGCAGCGCTGAGACTCTATCAAATGGAACTCCTTTTTTGGCCTCAACGAGGAATGCCCTGCCGAGGCCACACTTACCTCACTTCCTACACTGATGAGCTGAGCTTGTCAGTGCAGGAAGAGATCGAGGTGCCATTTTTGAATGTTGCTGATCTCTTGACCCCCCCACCCCAAATTACCTCTTAAGGTGGGTCCTTGAGCGACCCCCCCCCCCCCCCCTCCTCCCCACCCCACCTCTTAAGGGAAGGGACCCTCAGGCCAATCCCTGGAATGGGCAACCTGCCATCCAGTGCCCCTGCCAACCTGGCAGTGCCACCTGGGCCCTCTGGCAGAGGAAGTGGCATTTTTTGTTCAAATTTCTCTGAAGGGAAAAGTGCAATGAGATTATCAAATGTCTTAAATCATTGAAATGTGACTTGTGGTAACTGAATGTTAAAATAACAACTAGATTTCATATCGATAAAATGTCACAAGATTTTTCACAGAGGCATGATGAAAGTATTAGTGCCAAGCCAAATAGGATACATAAACGGCAAGGTGACCAAAGGGGAATATTAACCTAATCTGATCAGCAGGATACTGACAAGAATGGATCTGCTGCCTGTGCTACACTCCATACAATATTATTTTCTATTTATGTTAATTAGTTAGATTAAAATCATCCTGAAAAAAGTTGGACAAATAGGCAGGTTTTAAGAAGTTAGAGGAGAAAAGGGATATGGAGGGGTTGGTGTAGAATCTCATTCCCCTGTATACATAATACAGGCTCAGCATCGCCACCATTATTGTGGTGGTTATTTTCAAGTGTGGTCAATAGGCAGGGAAATGGGAAAATCTCAAGGCACATGGCCTTATCTTCCTGCTTAATTTAAGTGTGCTTCTCAAGCCTCCGGCAAGCAGATCAGTCATGATTGGTGCGCCATAGTGGCTAACACTGTTGCCTCAGTGACAGATAACCGGGTTCAATTCCAGCCTTAGGTGACTGTGTGGAGTTTGCACATTCTCCCCGTGTCTGCATGGGTTTCCTCCGGGCGCTCCAGTTTCCGCCCACAATCCAAAGATGCGCAGGTTAGTTAGTTTGGCTGAACTAAATTGCTTATTGTGAAGTTATTTCTTACCACGAAAATTAGGGTGGTAATAGCCATGATGTCCAAGATGCCATTTACCTGTGTACAAGAAATAAGTATACACAAAAATTTTATTTACAAATTACAAATCCAGTATTTTAACTATAACTACTGAAAAAACATTTTAGTTTTCAAAATATGTATTTTTCAAATATTTTTAGTGATTATTTCAAAATACATATGTATAAAAGCATTAATTAAAACAAAGTGCGGTGGGACACTTTTATGGTGAAATCCATGACAACATTTCCTACATTGGATTTGAGTTAATTAACCTCCATTGCATCTAGGGTTGGGGTGTAGGCATTTGGCTGTGATGTGCTGCTTCTGGGCCAGGGTGAGCCATAGGGTCATGGGCGCTCACTCACCCCACACTCTGTAGAGATGACGTTCTTCTTCTGGCTTGCCTTTCCAAAAGAAGGCTCTGCCATCTTTTTCTTTAAGCTGGTCTTCTCCTGCCAGTCGTGTCTCGCTCAGAGCGGCGATGTGAATGTTGTGGCGCCGGAGTTCCCGGGCTATGATGGCAGTGCAACCTTCAGGTCTGTTGCTGTTGTCCATAAGAGTCCTGACACTCCAGGTCCTGAAATTAATTTGAGTGGGTGGGGTGGGATTGAGGTAGAAGAATCCTGTGCATGGACACCACCACACAGTCCGAGCGGAGCGAGGCCTTGGCCCAGTGACAGGGAAATCTGAGATGACTAGAGACCAGGCCATGTAAGTGCTGTGTTTTGTGATCTTGTCTTGCAATAATTCTACAGAACTGCTGATGACTTTGCCAGAACAATGATGTATTAATGTGCACGTGGCAAATTACTTTAGACTCTCCTGGAACTACCCGACGTGTGCCTCTCCTCATGTACACCTTACCACCTTCTGCTGCTTGCTGGATGTTACCTGACTGATATCTGAAGCTACCTGCTGGTGGGAAGTCACACTGCTGAATGCATTTGAATACATCTAACATTATCTACAGGTATATCACCACAATAAGTACTCCAGCTAAAAAAGCAGATCAGAGGATGGGAATCCTGTAATGAGTAACACATCACTAGATTCCAAAAAGTTTACAATGCACAAGCCAGGAGTGTAATGGAGTACTCTCTATTTGCCTGGATGGATGTATATCCAAGAATACTCAAGAAGCTCAATATCATTCAGGTCATGCCAGGAGCACTATTCCAGGCCCCATTTTCAAATGGAATAAGAATAGATTTGCATTTCTAAAGCCGTGCATAGTATATAGTGTAAGCGCAAGGAGGTTATTTAAAAAAAAATTTTTTTTTTTTAAATTTTAAAATAATTTTTATTAAAGGTTTTCATAAAATATCGAGAACAAAATGAGAAAGAAAAAAGAACCCAACAGGGTTAAGTATAAAACACAATCTAAAAAAGCAACCCCCCAAACCCCTCCCACCCTGTATATAAATAATAAATTAACATTAACACCCTGACTTAACACAACAGGTGTATCCTCAGACCCTCCAGTGTAAATAACATAAACAAAAATAAAGTAAACCCACCCCCCCCCCCCCCCCCCCCCCGAGCTGCTACTGCCATTGACCAATGCCTATCGTTCTGCCAGAAAGTCTAAGAACGGTTGCCACCGCCTAAAGAACCCTTGTAACGACCCTCTCAAGGCGAATTTCACCCTCTCCAATTTAATGAACCCTGCCATATCGCTGATCCAGGATTTCACGCTTGGGGGCCTCGTATCTTTCCACTGAAGGAGAATCCTTCGCCGGGCTACCAGGGACGCAAAGGCCAGAATTCCGGCCTCTTTCGCCTCCTGCACTCCCGGCTCCTCTGCCACCCCAAATATTGCGAGCCCCCAGCCCGGTTTGACCCTGGATCCTACCACCCTCGACACCGTCCTCGCTACGCCCTTCCAAAATTCCTCCAGCGCTGGGCATGCCCAGAACATATGGGTGTGATTTGCTGGGCTCCCTGAGCACCTAACACACCTGTCCTCACCCCCAAAGAACCGGCTCATCCTTGTCCCGGTCATGTGTGCCCTGTGCAGCACCTTAAACAGTATGAGGCTGAGCCTCATGAACGGAGGAAGAATTCACCCTCCCTAGGGCATCTGCCCGCGTCCCCTCTTCGATCTCCTCTCCCAACTCCTCCTCCCACTTACCTTTCAACTCCACCACCGAGGCCTCCTCCTCCCCCTGCATCACCTGGTAAGTTTCCGAGATCTTCCCCCCCCCCCCCCCCCCCGAGGGCACCCTGTCCTGTACTGTATGTGGTAGTAGCTGCAGGAATTCCACCACCTGCCGTCTGGCAAACGCCCTTACCTGTAAGTACCTGAAGGTGTTCCTGGGGGGAGCCCGTACTTCTCCTCCAGCTCACCCAAGCTCGCAAACTTCCTATCCACAAACAGGTCCCCCAACTTTCGTATCACTGCCCTGTGCCACCCCGAAAACCCTCCACCTGTTCTTCCTGGGGCGAACCGGTGGTTCCCCCGTAATGGGGTCCACACCGAGGCCCCAACTTCCCCCCTATGCCGCCTCCACTGCCCCCAAATTTTGAGGGCCGCCACCACCACCGGGCTCGTGGTATACCTCATTGGAGGGAGCGACAGTGGTGCCGTTGCCAGCGCCCCCAGATTCGTACCCACACAGGACGCCGTCTCCAGCCTCTTCCATGCAGCCCCCTCCATCACCCACTTGCGCACCATCGTCGCATTGGCGGCCCAGTAGTACCCACAGAGGTTGGGCACCGCCAGCCCCCCCCCCATCTCTACTCCGCTCCAGGAACACCCTTCTCACCCTCGGAGTCCCTCGCGCCCACACAAACCCCATTATACACCTGTTAACCCACCTGAAAAAAGCCTTTGGGATAAACACGGGGAGGCACTGGAACAGGAACAAAAACCTTGGGAGCACTGTCATTTTGATTGACTGCACCCTACCCGCCAAGGACAGCGGCAACGCGTCCCACCTCTTGAACTCCTCCTCCATTTGCTCCACCAGCCTTGTAAAGTTAAGCCTATGCAGGGCCCCCCAGCTCCTGGCCACCTAGACCCCCAAATATCTGAAGCTCCTCTCCGCCCTTTTTAGTGGGAGCTCGCCAATCCCCCTCTCCTGGTCCCCTAGCTGAACTACGAACAACTCGCTCTTCCCCATATTGAGCTTGTACGCCGAAAAGTCCCCGAATTCCCGAAGCATCCTCTTTACCTCTGGCATTCCTCCCACTGGGTCCGCCACATACAGCAGCAGGTCGTCCGCATAAAGCGACACCCTATGCTCCTCCCCACCCCGCACCAACCCCCTCCAGTTCCTCAACTCTCAGTGCCATAGCCAGGGGTTCAATCGCCAGTGCGAAGAGCAGGGGGGACAGGGGACACCCCTGTCTCGTCCCTCGGTGCAACCGAAAGTACTCGGACCTCCTCCTATTTGTGGCCACTCGCCATCGGGACCTCATACAACAGCCTAACCCACCTGACTAACCCCTCCCCAAACCCGAACCTCTTCAGCACCTCCCACAGGTACCCCCACTCTACCCTATCGAAGGTTTTCTCAGCGTCCATCGCCATCACTATCTCCGCCTCCCCCTCCCTCGCCGGCATCATGATAACGTTCAAAAGCCTCCGCACATTCGCGTTCAACTGTCTCCCCTTCACAAACCCCGTCTGGCCTTCATGGATGATCTGCGGCACACAATCTTCAATCCTCGTGGCTAAGTCCTTCGCCAGCACCTTGGCATCTACATTTAGCAAGGAAATCGGTCTGTAAGACCCACATTGCAGGGGATCCTTGTCCCGCTTCAGGATCAAGATCAGTGCCCGGGACATCGTCGGGGGTAAAGCCCCCCCCTCCCTTGCCTCATTAAAGGTCCTAACTAACAGCGGGCCCAACAGGTCCATATATTTTTTATAGAACTCGACCGGGAAACCGTCCGGTCCCAGTGCCTTCCCCGCCTGCATGCTTCCTATCCCTTTGATCAGCTCCTCCAGCCCAATCGGGGCCGCCAGTCTCGCCACCAGTCCCTCTTCCACCTTTGGAAACTTCAATTGGTCCAGGAAAAGGCCCATCCTTCCCTCCTCCCATGGGGGCTCGGATCGGTACAATTCCTCGTAGAAGTCCCAGAAGACCCCATTGATGCCAACCCCACTCCGCACCACGCTCCCTCCCCTGTTCTTAACTCCCCCGATCTCCCTATCTCGAATTCGGCCTGGAGACTGCGCCTTTTCCTCAACAATCCTTCCTCAGGCTCTTCCGCATACCTCCTGTCTACCCTCACCATCTCCCACCAGCCTCTCCCTCTGCCCCCGCTCCCTCCGCTCCTTGTGGGTCCTAATGGAGATCAGCTCTCCCCTCACCACCGCCTTCAATGCCTCCCATACCATCCCCACTCGGACCTCCCCGTTGTCGTTGGTCTCCAAGTACCTCTCTATACTTTCTCGGACCCGCTCGCTCACCTCCTCGTCCGCCAACAGTCCCACCTCCAAACGCCACAGCGGGCGCTGGTCCCTCTCCTCCCCCATCTCCAAGTCCACTCAATGTGGGGCGTGGTCCGAAATGGCTATTGCCGAATACTCGGTATCCTCTACTCTCGCTATCAGTGCCCTACTCAAAATGAAAAAGTCGATTCGAGAATAAGCCTTATGGACATGTGAGAAGAATGAAAATTCCCTAGCCCCCGGCCTTGCAAATCTCCAAGGGTCCACCCCTCCCATTTGGTCCATAAATCCCCTCAACACTCTAGCCGCCGCCGGCTTCCTACCCGTCCTAGACCTGGAGTGATCCAGTGCCGGATCCAACACCGTATTAAAGTCTCCCCCCATTATCAGGCCCCCCACTTCCAAGTCTGGGATCCGACCCAACATACGCCGCATAAAACCCGCATCGTCCCAGTTCGGAGCATACACATTGACCAGTACCACCCTCTCTCCCTGCAACTTACCACTTACCATTATGTACCTACCGCCATTATCTGCCACAATGCTCGACGCCTCGAATGACACCTTCTTTCCCACCAAGATCGCCACCCCTCGATTTTTGGCATCTAGCCCCGAGTGAAACACCTGACCTACCCACCCTTTCCTGTCTTACCTGGTCTGCCACCTTCAGGTGTGTCTCCTGGAGCATAACCACATCCGCCTTGAGCCCCTTCAGGTGCGCGAACACGCCGGTCCGCTTAACCGGCCCATTCAGTCCCCTTACATTCCAGGTTATCAGCCGGATCAGGGGGCTACCCGCCCCCCTCCCCCGCCGACTAGCCATGACCCCTCCTCGGCCAGCCACGCGCCCGCACCCCACACCCGGCCCGTTCCCCACAGCGGCATACCCCCGTCTTGACCCCCCCCCCCACTCGCTCCAGCTCCTCCGTGACCTTAGCAGCAGCAACTCGATCCCCCCCCCCCCCGGACTAGGACCCATCCTAGCTGGTTTACTCCCCCCATTGCACTTCCGCAAGTCAGCTGACTCCTGCTGACCCCAGCCACTTCCGCCTCCCTTTGACTCCTCCCATTGTGTGGCACACCTTCCTCTCCCGCTCCCCATCCACAGGCTCACCCCCTCCCCCCTCCGTTCTAAGCGCGGGAAACAATCCTCGCTCCCCCCCCCCCCCCCCCCCCAGTTTTCGGCGCGGGAAAAAAGCCCGCGCTCTCCACCTACCAGGCCCCGCCACCAACCAATACAGTGCCAAACCCGCCCCATCCACCCTCCCCAACCCGAAAGAGAAAAGCACAGAGAAAAAGAAACCCAAACAATGCAAAGGCCCCCCCACCCCGAACCAAAAATAGGCATAACATATCCACCGCAGTCCCCAATCGCCCATCCCGACCCTCAGTCTGTGTCCAGCTTCTCGGCCTGAACAAAGGCCCACGCCTCCTCCGGAGACTCAAAATAATGGTGCCGATCCTTGTAGGTAACCCAGTCGCGCCGGCTGCAACATGCGAAACTTCACCCCCTTCCTGTCCAGCACCGCCTTTGTTCGATTGTACCTGGTTCTCCTCTTCGCCACCTCCACATTCCAGTCCTGATATATCTGAACCTCCGCGTTCTCCCACCTGCTGCTCCTCTCCTTCTTGGCCCATCTGATCACACACTCCCAATCGACGAACCGATGGAACCGCACCAGCACTGCCCGCGGAGGCTCGTTAGTCTTGGGCCTCCTCGCCAACACTCTATGGGCCCCTTCCAGCTCCAGGGGCCCCTGGAAGGGCCCCGCTCTCATCAGCAAGTTCAACATGGTGACCACATAGGCCCCCACATCCGGCCCCTCCAGTCCCTCCGGGAGGACCAGAATCCGCAGATTCTTCCGCCTCGACCGATTCTCCATCTCCTCGAACGGCTCCTGCCATTTCTTGTGGAGCGCCTCGTGCGCCTCCACCTTTACCGCCAGGCCTAAGATCTTGTCCTCATTGTCAGAGATCTTTTGTCGAGCCACTCGGATCGCCACCCCCTGGGCCGTCTGTGTCTCCAGCAGATTATCAAAAGAAGCCTGCATCGGCTCTAGCAGGTCCGTTTTAATCTCTCTGAGGCAGCGCTGGATACCCTCCTGTTGCTCCTCCGCCCACTGCCTCCACGCTGCCTGGTTTCCGCCCGCCGCCATTTTGTCCTTCTTCCCTTCCTTCTTCTGGTCCACCACCACCTTTTTTGTCGCCCCGCTCCTAGTTAAAGCCATATACTGACGGGGAGCTATTATTAACTCCTTCCCACACCAGGAAATGTCGAAAACGTGCCCTTGGGGGCCCTGAAAAGAGCCCAAAAGTCCATTTTTGCGGGAGCCACCGAATGTGCGACTTAGCTCTGCATAGCGGGCAGCAGGTGGGCAGCATGGTAGAATTGTAGATAGCACAATTGCTTCACAGCTCCAGGGTCCCAGGTTCGATGATTCTGGCTTGGGTCACTGTCTGTGCGGAGTCTGCACATCCTCCCCGTGTGTACGTGGGTTTCCTCCGGGTGCTCCGGTTTCCTCCCACAGTCCAAAGATGTGCAGGTTAGGTGGATTGGCCATGATAAATTGCCCTTAGTGTCCAAAATTGGCCTTAGTGTTGGGTGGGGTTACTGGGTTATGGGGATAGGGTGGAGGTGTTGACCTTGGGTAGGGTACTTTTCCGGGGGCCGGTGTAGACTCGATGGGCCGAATGGCCTCCTTCTGCACTGTAAATTCTATGATATAGCCGCAACCGGAAGTCTCGAGAGGGAATCCTTTTGGCAGTGTTCGCTTCACCAATCTGCCCCAAAAAGTCTATGGAAACGTCTGAAAAAGGTCTGAGAGTCCGTTCCAGACGGGAGCTGCCGAATGCGCGACCTACTCCTCCATGGCCGCCACCGGAAGCCTTGTCCCCGCTTCTTCAATGGCCTTGGTAGATCTTTCACAGTTGTTCCCTCTGCTGCTAGAATTCACCTTTAATAGAGGCCCTCAAGTCAGCTTGCAGCTTGCCCTTCCCCCGCCTGCATGCTGGAAGAGGCCCCTCTCTCCCCTGCAGTTACAGCCAAATCTTTTACTGTTTCTGCCGGGTCTGGTAACCAAAAGACATAACATTCCTGGAGGACACTGTCAGGGGAATGTTGCAGTCTTCTTCCCACACCGGAAAATGTCAAACAAATGCCGTGGGGGCCCTGTAAAAGAGCCTAAAAGTCCGTTCCAAGCGGAAGCTACCGAATATGCGACCTAGCTCTGCATAGCCGCACCCGGAAGTCCTCAGCGCAAGGAGGTTATGATGGAGCTGTAGAAAATGCTCGTTAGGCCGCAGCTGGAGGATTGTGCGTACTTCTGGTCATAGCACTATCGGAAGGATATGATTGCACTAGAAAGGTTGCAGATGAGAATTATCAGGATGTTGCCTGGCCTGGACCGTTTCAGCTATGAAGAGAAACTGGGACATGGAGGGGGGAAGGGGGAGAAGATAAACCAAGAAAGATGTATATAAATAAGAAACTATATAAATTGTAAATATCGGACACAAAAGCTTCACTCTGTAAAATTGAAAAATGCCAATAAAAACATTAAAGAAAACATTCTCCTCTCTCTGACTGTAATAGCCTTTGACAATCTTTTCCTTTTTACATACCTATAGAACCTACCTATACAGTCTGTTTTTATGTTTCTCGCTTGTTTACTCTCCTAATCTATTTTTCCTTTCTTCATCAGTTTCTTGTTCTTCCCTTGCTGAATTCTTAAAACACTCCCAATCCTCAGACCTCCTTTTTTTTTTTCCGGCAACGTTTCAAGCCTCTTCCTTTGCTCTAATACAATCTTTAACGTCTCTTGTTAGCCACGGTTAGATCATTTTTCCTTTGGGGTTTTTGCTAAGCTAATGGACAGAAAGGGAATATGCTTGCAACATAAATGTAAGTGACTGCTTGCATTATGCCTCCTTAAATTATTTATCACTTTTACATCTGAGACAGCACAAAAATCAGGGTGGCATTCCAAATCTAAGATAAAAACAAGTAACATTTGTCTCTTTCCCAATAATTTGGCTTTTTATCTGTAGTGATTATAGGTAAGATGTTATATCCTTTTGTGATGCCACTTGTAATTGTACAGAAGAACAGGGCAGTCATAACATGGCCAAGGGAATAAAAATAACTAAAACTATAAATACCAATTACTGCTGTAGAATAATTGGCCTCCTTTAGAACTTGTGCCAGTGTAGTTTCATTTAGCGGCAAGCCAGCAACTGAGCTTAGAGCAAAATTATGGGTAACACCATTCCGTAACCCCAGACGCCCTGTCAATAAAGAAGCCCGAGATGGGGAACAAGTAGAGGCAGCTGCATGGAAATCCTCAAATCTGGAATAACAAACAAGGAGCAAAACCTGAAGATTATTACACGCATGCTATCATACAGCAAGCTAGAAAACCAACTTGTATTTTTTTCTTGTTGATACTGCATGATTTTTTATAGTCGCGGTTACTTTCAGTTGAAATGTTAAAGGATCAGTCAGATATAAAGCAGTGGAATTATCATCCCTTTGATACAAAGAACCAGAGGTTGAGTTTGATACCCAAAGCTATACTCCATCTCACCGTAGCCCTGGAGAGTATCGAGAGCTCACGAGTGTTTGAATTTCTCAGCACTAACATGTCCCACTTGAGAACAGCATTCACAAAACCATGCATTGAAATTCACGTGAACAGATCTAAAATGGAATTAATTCCCAACAAAAACCCCAAACATTACAAGATATGCATAAGCGATCCACTGTTCAGTTACTCTCTGTCCTCCCCGCTGCAACATTAGTTTTTGCCAAATGTTTCCTTTCTGATTATACATTCTGTTGCAGTGATTTATCTGATAGAAGTAGAAATCACATTAAACATTTCAGCGATTGAAGAGCAACTGTGTAAACAGTCAAAAATTCTCCTTACCAAAGACAAGATAATACAAATTAGAGGTTACCTGATGTAAAGAGTTGAACATTAGCAAAAGAAAACGCAGGATCAAATGGCTGGAGTTTCTTTGCAAATGGTACAAATATTATTACCTCATTCCCTCCTTAGCCATCTTGTCCAAATTTGGTGTCTCCTTTGTCAATGGCCAGTTTGCACCAAGGTCACCCCATCCAATGTCATCAGCCAGGATTATGATGAAGTTTGGCTTTCCTGAATAGGTACCGACATGAACTGTATTGAAGTCAACGTTGTAATAAAGAAATCCACTGATGAGTGCCACAGTGAAGAAGGCCATCATTGAGAAAACTTCCATTTTCTTATAAATATGGTTCAAAGTGTCTCCTGGTATTTCCTAAACTTCTCCATTCTCAATCGCCTTGTTTTAACTGTAACAATGTCAATATTTGCAAAGTTAAATATCACAAAATTCAATCATATTTGTTTAAGCAAAATCTAAATCATTTTAAAATATAAATTTAGAGTACCCAATTATTTTTTTTCCCAATTAGAGGGCAATTTACCTACCCTGCACATCTTTGGATTGTGGGGTGAGACCCACGCAAAGACGGGGAGATGTGCAAACTCCACACAGACAGTGACCCGGGGCCGGGATCGAACCCAGGTCCTCACCGCCGTGAGGCAGCAGTGCTAACCGCTGCGCCACCTTGCCGCCCAATTAAAATTTCAACACAGAAGGTTTGTTCGGCCTGTTGTGCCAATGCTCACGCAACATCAAAGCTATTTAACTATAACACACATGTTACACTCTCTTTTAAGTGATTATCTAATTTTCTCTTAAATGGTGTAACTGATGGAAGGCACGGTGGCGCAGTGGTTAGCACTGCCGCCTCACGGCGTCGGGAACTCGTGTTTGTTCCCAACCCCGGGTCATTGTCCGTGTGGCATTGCACATTTTCCCATGTCTGCATGGGTCTCACCCCCACAACCCAAAAGGATGTGCAGGGTAGATGAATGACCATGCTAAATTGCCCCTTCAGAGGAAGGAAAGAATTGGGTACTCTAAATTAAGCTTTAAAAATGGTGTAACTGACTCAGTTTCAAAAACCATTCGTAGTAATGCATTCGATATCTGATAAACCTTTGTGAGAAATGTATTTCTTCTAGCCCCCTCACTTTAGCCATGATCTTTTTGCTCTTTAATCTTTCAAACCTTTTCATTCCCTCTCAGTTGTCTCTGTTCTAGTGGAGATAATCATATTGGCTGGAATTCCCCGGCTGGTCGTTGGGATTCTCTGGTCTCACAAGCAGCGTACCCCCGCCCGCGGGTTACCTGGTGGTGTGGGGTGGCTTCAATGGGAAATCTCATTGACAGCAGTGGGAAGAGAGAACCCCGCCAGTAAATGACACACTGCCTCCCACCACCGAAAACACGAGGCTAGGCGACCGGGGAAGGCAGCCCATTGTTTTTCAAATCTCTGATCTTAACTAAACCTTCTCACGCCTGGTAATTGTCGTGTTATTCACCCTGGGGTAACACGGACTGCAACACGATGCAGTTAAATGATCAAGCATACACCAAACGTAGGCGTTGGTTCAATAAGATTTATTGAACATCAGTAACGAAGCACTCAACTGCCTGTGGGTTGACTCTCTACTATTCTAAGTAAACTAACATTAACTATCTAGACCAGGCTAGATCTGATCCACGTGTAGAATGTGCTGAATGATTTGTATACCCTGACAGTCACTACAGTTGTCACCAGTGGAAAGAGGCAGAGTGCTCATGCCTCGTGCGTTTTATAGTTGGAAGCTCCCCCTCTGGTGTTCTGTCTGGTGATTGATCGTGTTCTGTTCTGTATGTTGATTGGCTAACCTGGGTGTCTGTCACTGCCTGCTTTTACCTCATGATGGTGCATGGGTGCATATTATGACATCCCCCTTTTAAAAAACGTTTGTCGGCTGCTTAGAGCATATACGACATATTTACAAAAGTAACTATATACAGCAATTGGTGAGTGAATGGATATGTACATGTAAGGTGCCTAACGTGCAGAAACATAACAGTATATATACAAAGGAACTATTTATAAGTCCAGTCGTTGGGGCTGTCATCGGATTCTTGTGGACCGCCTGAGAGGTGGAGGCGGGGATGATGGTATCTTGACAGGTTGGCATGCAGCCAGATTGGTGGCCTCGTGGAGCGAGGTGTCCGGATAAGGCAGAACAACATCTGGGGATGTGAGATCCGGTGGTGGGCAGGCAAGTTTGCGTAGTGCCCTTCTGTTGCGCCTGACAATAGATCCATCAGCCATGCGAACCACAAACGACCTAGGAGGAGCCTGTCGAACAACAACAGCTGGAGCTGACCAGCCTCCACCAAGCAACTTGATGCGAACAGCGTCTTTCGGAGAGAGCATGGGCAGATCAGTAGCATGACCATCATATGTCAGCTTTTGCAGCACTGGAAGGTGATCCAGGTCAGGTACATGAATGGCCGGAACAGTCGTCCTCTGGATCCGTGACGGGATCAGGTTCCAAATTCAGCAGCCCTTGCTGCACACTTCGAACGCGTCTGCGTTGGAACTGGGATCGCTGGCCCCCTATCGGAGGTGCCGACCTGCACAAAGCCGCATAATGGCCAAGCTTCTTGCAGTTGAGACGTCGCCTGCCTCTTGCAGGGCATTGCCGCTTTAAATGGGCGGTGCCGCAGCTGGGACACGTCACCACGTCGACGTCGTGATGCTCGGTGCGCAGTGCAGTCAGCCGCTGCTCGCACCTGCGCAGTGTAGTCTTCGGCCGCTTCGTTCTCCCGACCGTGGTGCGCATGCGTGGGACCCCTGGAAAAGCGGGCAAAATGGCCGCCTTCATCGATGCTCAGGTGCCGCATTCGGGCGATGGCCTGTACACACTCAGCCTCGTGGGAGGCAAGTTGGTCCTGCTCTGCCGACTTAAGGCGAGTTATTGAAAATATGGGAAGATGTATCATTTGAAACATGGAAGTCTGGCAATATCTGGTCTGAGAGAAACATGAGAGGATACAGGGAATTATCCCACAAAGGGTTAACAGCAGCTGCAAAGAGCAGGATTGTAAAATGCAGATATCCTTGGTCAGGCAGGCTGAGAAAACAAGACAAACAGGATTTTGAATGAAGCCAAAAACAATGGCTCACACCTTCATTGAAAGTAACTATCTTAGTAAGCAGCTGGGAAAGAAAGGATGAGGTTCAGTTGAATTTGGTGACAATTCTAGGTGTGAAATTTTGCTAATACCAGGTAAATTAAAGAAAACTGGAGACTATCAGTCTACGAGAAACATAATTCAAAGCCAAAATCAAAGTCAAAATTATGAGCTGAGGACACAATTGGAAAATAAAACTATAGAAATGACAGGAACCAAACCAAAAGTCACACCTCTTAAAACCAAAGCATTTTTGAATATCACAAAGGAACTTTGAACATCACAAAGGACACAATGTAATCAGATCTATGTTGTATTAAAATGTTTAGATCAAAGATACTTTTTACAATCAAAGAAAATAAGAGTTACTTTACAATAAAGTCATAAAAACGTAATAACTGTTAGAAAGAGAATATAAACCTAGAGACCAGAGCAGAACCAGAACTCAGAGGGAGAGAGGCGGAGAAGCAGAGAAGGAACAAGCAGCTCAGAGTCAGATTACAGTCAGCTCGGCCATGGGAAAGGGACAGGGCAAAGCAGCCGAGCTAAAATAGCTAATACATCTAAGGAAGACTAGAATTTAAAGAGTAGGCAGAGTCAGCTCAGAGGTAACCAGCAGAGCCAGCTCTCACAGCTCGGTACATGGGAAAGACAGGACACAGCAACCAAGCTCATCAGCGAATACATCGAAAGAAGACCAGATTTTTAAAAGATTGATTGTCAAGAAGGTCCTTTCAACCAACCAGAAGGATCCAGAAGCAAGATCTTTTTCATTTCTGTAAAGAAAGTAATTGCAGCTTTTAAAAGAAAAAATATAATAATAAAATAACTTAATTTAACCTGAAATAGTGGTTATTCCATAGTCTACTTTACTTATTTAGCAATGCGGGACCCAGGATCGATGCTGCTAAGTGGTAAGAAGATGAAATCTTCGGTGAAGGTATGGGTTATACCGGGGGATAACTTGAAAACATAGTTTGACCTGAATAGCACCCACAGAAGCCTGCATCGGAGTCAGGGAGTGAGAATCCCTGTTCACCATTTAGAATGTCGGTCCTTTTTGGTATAGGGGGACTTCGAAGAATAGTGGTGAGTTTTCAACAACAGGCGGGAATAGCGACTTTTCGCCTGTTCGTGGACTTTGCACGTCTCGATGGCCACTGGCAGGGTCATATTTTTTATTTTTAGGAGCTGCTCCCGCAGGGCGTCGGAGTGGACGCCAAACACGATCTGATCCCTGATGAGGGAGTCTGCGGTGTCACCGTAGTTGCAGGATTGCGCTAGAATGCGAAGATGAGTGAGAAAAGACGGGAAAGGCTCATCCTTACCCTGAAGGCGCTGCTGGATGACATAACGCTCAAAGCTTTCGTTCGTCTCGACCTCACAGTGACCGTCGAATTTGGCTAAGATGGTCTAGAACTTGGTCTTGTCCTCACCGTCGGCAAAAGTGAGCGAATTGAAGATTTGGATGGCCTGGTCCCCCGCAGTCGACAGTAGCAGCGCGATTTTTCGGGCATCGGATGCACTTTCAAGGCCTCAAGGTATAGACTGAATTTCTGCTTGAAGACCCGCCAGTTGGCGCCAAGGTTCCCGGAGATCCGGAGCTGCCTGGATCTTTTCCATGCCGCTGGAAGGCAGTTGCTGGTCGTCAGTGAATTTTCGAAGGTAAATTACTTAGAAGCAGTAGCCAGTCCTGGTATCATGTCGTGTTATTCACCCTGGGGTAACACAGACTGCAACACGATGCAGTTAAATGATCAAGCATACACCAAATGTAGGCGTTGGTTCAATAAGATTTATTGAACATCAGTAACGAAGCACACAGCTGCCTGTGGGCAGACTCTCTACTACTCTAAGTAAACTAACATTAACTATCTAGACCAGGCTAGCTCTGATCCACGTGTAGAAGGTGTTGAATGATTTGTACACCTGGACTGCCACTACAGTTGTCACCAGTGGAAAGAGGGAGAGTGCTGATGCCTTGTGTGTTTTATAGTTGGAAGCCCCCCTCTGGTGTTCTGTCTGGTGATTGGTCGTGTTCTGTTCTGTATGTTGATTGGCTCACCTGGGTGTCTGTCACTGCCTGCTTTTACCTCATGATGTGCATGGGTGCATATTATGACAGTAATGTTCTAGTACAGGGCTTTTCAAAGTACTGGTCGCAACCCACGGGTGGGTCGCAGGCGGGTGTCAGAAGGGTTGCGGTGTTCCCGCCATGAACTGAAACAGCCTTGCAACAGATGGGTTTTGCATCCTGTCCTTAATATCAGGATATCTTACGCTTTCTGCTTCATTTCTGTTCGAGCAAGCACTACTTCCGTCAGCATTTGCCTGGCAATTAACAAAGCAATTCCGGCTTTCACGCCCTTTTAAAACAGAATGCACTTTTCTCCTGAAAGCACGATGTGCATTTCCCCCAAGACAATGCTGGGGTATTACAATGCATAGCCATTCCACATCCCTGGGCATTAGGTAAGGCGGAAGAGTGCACAATGTTTTGTAAAATGTTGCCATTTGGCAGCGGGTAAGATGGAAATGGAACAACACAGAAAACACAGTCTCCAGCTTTATGAGTCTTGAGAAGAACTTTGGGGAACGGAACCAAAGGAGAATTAAGTGTGAACAGCTGACTCTGAAAGATTTATTCTGAATGATTGGAGAAATTGACCACAGTTAGTAACTGACGGAACTTTTATTACTGTACAGGAAAAAAAACATATTATTGATTTCAGGACAATCGGAATATTGGAATCAGAAATTCCAATAAAAAGCTAGTCGAAGGCTGGAGGTTGGTTATTCGCAGTGACATGGATGTTTGTGGAATGGAGCAGATTAGACTGTTCCCAAGTAACCACCAGAAATGTCCCATGGTTTATTCTGTTTTTAAAAAACATATTTTTATTCAAGGCTTTTCAACAAGATATAAATATACAAAATATCAAAAGAACAACCAAAGAGCCACAAAAGGTCATCACATCAACCCACCCAATACCCCCAACCCTTCTGACACCGACCTACAACCACATCCCGCCTTCCCCTTTTTTTAACCCCCCCCCAATCGCTTGACCCCACAATCCTCCTTGAAGAAATCGATGAACGGTTTCCACCTCCGAGTGGACCCTTCTACCAATCCCCGCAGAGTGAACTTGATCTTCTCCAACCACAGGAATTCAGCCAGGTCGCTCACCCACACTCCTGCCTTCGACAGCTCCGTGTCCCTCCAACATAACAAAATCTGTCTCCGGGCTATCAGGGAGGCAAAGGCCTACACATTGACCTCTCCCCACCCCCGCCATACTTCCGGGTCTTCCGATACCCCAAATATTGCCACCTCCGGACTCGGTGACCCTCAACCCCAGAACCTCGGACATAACATCCAAGAACCCCTACCAGAACCCCCTCAGCCTTGGACACAGCCAAAACATGTGAACGTAATTCACGGACCCCTTCGCGCACCGCCCACACCTATCCTCCACCCCCTCAAAAAACCTGCTCATCCTCGCCACCGTCATGTAGGCCCTATGCACCACTTTAAACTGGATGAGGCTTAACCTCACACACAACCAGGATGCATTCACCCTTCTCAAAGCCTCAGCCCACATCCCAGCCCCCAGCTCCTCTCCCAACTGCTCCTCCCACTTGCGTTTAACATCCTCCACCCAAATGCCCTCCCACTCCATCAGTTCCTTGTAAATATCCGAAATCTTCCCCTTCCCCCAATTTGTCCTCCAACAGAAGCTTATCTTGCAACACCAGAGGCCGCAACCCTGGGAAAGACGGCAACTCCCTCCTCACAAAATCCCAAACCTGCATGTACGTAAACCTATTCCCCATACGCAACTCATAATCTCCAACTTCTCCAGCCCTTCAAATTTTCCCCCCAAAAACAAGTCCCTGAAGTGCTCAATCCCCGCTTGCCGCCACCTCCAGAACCTCGCATCCAGGCTCGCTGGCACAAACCTATGATTATCGCAAATAGGCGTCCATAACAACATGCCCTCCAATCCCAAAATGCTGCCTACGATGCCCCCCGAGCTGGCACCACCACTGGACTAATGGAATACCTGGCCAGCGAGAATGGCAGAGGTGCCAATAACAAAGTCCTCAGGCACGTCCCTCTAAACGATGCCGCTTCCAACCATCCGCAAACCGACCTCTCTTCCACTGCCCATTTCCTCACCATCGCAATGTTCGCAGCCCAATAATAATTTATCAGATTCAGCAACACCGGCCCCGGCTCCAGAAAAGCTCATCGCACCCACGGGGTCCTCCCCACACACACAAACCCCGAGATCAATCATTTTTCCGAAAAATGACTGAGGGACAATGATGTGGAGGTTCTGAAAAATGAACAGAAACCTAGGCAGCACCGTCATTTTAACTGTCTGCACCCGCCCAGTCAGCAACAACTGCAAAACATCCCACCTCCTAAAATCCACCTTCATCCCCTCCACAAATTGAGCCAAATTCAACCTATGCAGCTGGGCCCAGCTCCGCTCCAACTGGTTACTGAGGTATCCAAAGCTCGTTCCCACCATCCTAAATGGCCGCTCCCCTAACTCACTTCCCTTTTCTGTTCCCCCTAGCATTGATCTCACCTTGTTCCTTCCCATATTCAATTTATACCCCTAAAACCGGCCAAAATCCCCATAATCCCCACCAATGCAGCCCAACGGATCTTAAACATGTAATACCAGATGATCTGCATACATTGAAACCCTATGCTCGACCCCGCCCCCTCCCACCGCTCAATCCCTCTCCAATCTGCCCTAAGCGCCATTGCCAGTGGCTCTCTTGCCATGCCGAAAAGCAGCAGGGAGAGCGGACATCCCTGTCTCGTCCCAGTGTAACCCAAAGTATCCCAAACTCATTTGGTTCGTCCGCACACTCGCCACCGGACCCAATCCACAAACTCCTGCCCATAAGGGAACCTTCGCAACACCTCAAACAAATACGTCCACTCCGACCAATCAAAAGCGTCCATTGCCACCACTATCTCTACCCCTTGCCCCTCCCCGAGGGCATCATAATCATATTGAGTAACCTTTGGACATTTGCCGACAACTGCCTTCCTTTCACAAAACTTGGCTGATCCTCTCAAATCAACCCCGACACACAGTCCTCAATCCGCGATGCAAGCACGTTTGCCAATAATTTGGCACCAACATTCAATAACAATACTGGGCGGTATGACCCGCACTGCTCCAGGTCCTTAGCATTTTTAAGAATCAGGGAGATAAGAAGCCTGCGACAAAGTAGGGGGGAGTTTCCCCCTCTCCATCACCTCATTATACGGCCTCACCAGTGGCCCAAGCTCCGCCCAAAAAGTCTTATAAAACCCCACTTGAAATCTGTACGGACCCGGGGCCTTCCCCGTCCGAATGCCATCCATCAGCTCCCACAGCCCAATCGGGGCCTGCAGGCCCTGCACCTGCCCCTCCTCCACCTTGGGAAATGCCTCATCCCCTTTTCCCCTTCTTGGGGGCTCCAACTCGTAAAACCTCCTATAGAAGGTCTCTGGATCCATCACCACCTTACCCCCTCAACCCTCACTCTACCAATCTATCTAGCTGCTGTTTCCTGAGGAAGTATAGGTACTGTTGTGCTTTCTTGCTCCTTGCGTCAATGTGGATGGACCAGGACAGATTGTTGGTGATATGTACACCAAGGAATTTGAAGCTGTCAATCATCTCCACCTCGGCACCATTGATACGGACAGGGCATGATACTTGACTTCCTGAAGTCAATGACCAGCTCCTTAGTTTTGTTGACGGTGAGGGAGAGATTACTGTCGTTACACCATTCACTAGGTTCTCTATGTCCCTCCTGTACTCTGACTCATTGTCGTTTGAGAACCGGCCCACTATGGTTATGTCATCAGTAAACTTGTAGATGGAATTGGAGCCAATTTTGCCATACAGTCGTGTGTGTATAGGGAATATAATAGGTGCTAAGTACGCAGCCTTGCAGGGCCCCAGTATTGAGGACTATCGTGTGGAGGAGGTGTTGTTGTTTATCCTTACTGATTGTGGTCTATGGGTCAGAAAGTCGAGGATATAGTTGCAGAGTTAGGAGTCAAGTCCTAGGTTTTGGAGTGTGGTTATGAGCTTGGCTGGGATTATAGTGTTGAACGTGGAGCTGTACTCGATGAATAGGAGCCTAACGTAGGAGTCCTTGATGTTGAGATTGTTGCTCTATTTATTTATCTCGGTGAACCACAAGCCGTTCCCTTATATTGATCAAATGACCACACAACCAGTTAGTTAGTTCAAAAGATGGTTTATTTACATACACAAGAGTTATCTCAACATGCAAACACAATATCTACTACACGTTAAACTACACCCATCAGCTACAATAACCTATACTTAAGTTCAGGGCGACCGGCACTTTGCAAATGGATAAAGGCATTTATCTGGATTTCACTTGGCTGGTTTGAAGAAAGTGGCTCCGTCTCTGCTGGGCTCATCCATCAGGTAGCGATCGTTAACTTATCTGGCTGCTCCTGCTGCAATTGGGTGGCACAGGCTGGATCCAAAAGAGACAGAACACATGGCTGTGCTCTCTTTTATCCCTCTGGGATGTTGTGCTCTTTGGGGCGGTCCTTAACTTTGGATCCAATAGTTCAACAGGACTCTGACCACTCTCTTCGATTTCGGCCAATAAATGGGCGGGTGCCTTGGTAGCTGGGGGATCCTTAGCGGTCACTGACCTTGGCAGTTGTGCTTTCTGAGTAAGGGGAAAGGTACCGATCAGTCTGTGGCTGTATCGGTTGCTTGATTGGAGTTCGACTGTCCTGGGAAAATGGGCCATTGAAATGTAAACGGGCGGGGATTTCGGTCAGGTCTGGTTACCTGTGTTTTAGATACACATAGGCTGTGTATCCGTCTGAGTCCTGGGTTGGCCATAATTCCCATGGTCCTTTGCAGGTGGCCATCATAGATGGCTACAAGATGCACCAGGGATGAGTGTAGGGCCAGGGAGATGGCGTCTGCTGTGGACCGGTTGTGGCGGTATGCGAATTGCGGTGCAGATGGAGCAGTTGGTGGCCTTCATCAAGGATGAGTTTCGCTAGCAGAGGAAGGAGATGCAGGAGGATCGCTCGAAGGCCATTGGAGGGGCTGTGGTAGCCATGAAGGGCTCGATGGAGAAGGTGGAGAATGTTTGGAGGCGCAGGCGTCACAGATCCGAGAGATTGAGAGGGCGATGTCGGATCACAGCGATTGGGTGGTGGAACTGGAGGCGGAGGTGGAGCTCTTAGGAGACCGTTGCAAGACATTGAGAGCAAAGGTGAAGGTGCAGGAAAACTGTTCGAGAAGGCAGAACCTGCGGATAGTGGGCCTGCCTGAAGAAGTGAAAGGTGTGTGCCACGAGGTACCTGTCGATGATGCTGGCAGGGCTGGTGGCGGAAGGGGAGCTAGATAAGGGCCCTGAAGTGGACAGAGCACAGAGGTCTCGGAGGCAGAAGTCTCGAGCAGAGATGTCGCCTCAGGCAGTGATCATGAGACTCCATAAGTTTGTGGAGAAAGAGAAGATCTTGCAATGGGCCAGAGAAAATTGTAACTGTGAATGGGAGGGGAACAAGATCCAAATATATCAGGACATTGGAGCCGAGCTGGCAGAACGGTGGGCAGGGTTCAACAAGGCCAAGGCAGTACTATATCGGTGGCAGATCAGGTTTGGAGTGCTCTAGTCGGCAAAATTATGGGTGCCGTATGAAGGCCGGGAATACTATTTTGAGACCCCAGAAGTGGCCGGTGACTTCATCAAGGAGCATAAACCGGGGGAGAACTGAACTGAACAATTCTGGGAAACTGAGGTGCTGGCACTTTGAAATGATTGGGACTACAGGTAGAGTGGGGGTAGGGAGTGTTTTTTTTTCTTTTCCGCTGATCTGGATGGGGATTTCTCTTGTTTTTTTTAATTTACTGTTGGGTTGACAAAGTGTAGCAGGGGTGAAAGGTTTATGCGGGGATGGCTGACCCAATAACCCCCCCCCTCCTGCTGTTGCCTGGGGCTGTGTGCGCTTTTCCCCTTTTTTGTTTGCTCTTGGGGGAGGTGACCTGTGATTCAAGGGTGCCTGCTGTCGCTGTTCCTGTTTGTATTGGCTATAGAGCCTCTGGAAATGGCTCTTGGGGGTCGGCAGAGTGGGAAGGGATTATGAAGGGACGGAGGGAGCATCAGCTGTCACTATATGCTGACGACCTACTGTTGTATGTTTTGGACCCGCTGGAGAGCATGGAGAGGACCATGGGCCTGCTGGGGAGGTTTGGGGCGTTCTCGGGGTATAGGTTGAGTGTAGGGAAAAGCAAAATGTTCCTGGTGAATGAGTTGGGACGGCGAGCCAATTTAGGGAGGATGCCATTTAAGGTGGCTAGAGACAGGTTCAGATACCTGGGGATTCAGATAGCGAGGGAATGGGCGATGCTACACAAATAGAATTTAACGAAGCTGGTGGAGGAGGCCAGAGAGGATCTCAAGAGGTGTGACACGTTGCAATTGACTTTGGCAGGAGGATCCAAGTGGTGAAGATGAACATTCTGACGAAGTTCCTGGTCATTTTCCAGACACTAGCGATGTTTATATCGAAGGCCTTCTTTCTGAAACTGGACACAATCATTTCAGACTTTGTATGGGCGGGGAAGGTGCCAAGGATTAGGAGGACCCTGTTACAGAGGCAGAGGCAGCAGGGAGGGTTGCCGAACCTGCTTCGTAACTATTGGGCGGCGAACGTGGAGAAGGTGAAGCGATGGTGGGAAGGAGGGGGTAGAATGGCTTAGGATGGAGGAGGAATCTTGTAAGGAGTCCAGCTTGATGATGGCAGCGTTGCCAATGGCACCGAGCAGGTACTCAGGGAGCCTGGTGGTGCAGTCCACGGTGAAGGTCTGGAACCAGTTGAGTAGGCACTTTAGGATTATGGGGATGTCGGTGTTAACGCCGTTGTGTGAGTATCATGCGTTTGAGCCGGGGAGGATGGATGATATATATATTATATATATATATAGGAGGTAGAGAGAAGTGGTGCTGGTCAAGGTGAGGGATTTGTACCTGAAGGGTTTGCCAGTATGGATGAATTGAGGGAGAGGGTAGAGCTCCCGAGAGGAAGTGAGTTTAGGCACCTGCAGGTAAGGGACTTCATGCGGAAGGTTTGGAAGGAGTTCCCCAGGTACACCCTGCCAAAACGACGGTTGCTTCCGGCAGCACGGTAGCATTGTGGATAGCACAATTGCTTCACAGCTCCAGGGTCCCAGGTTTGATTCCGGCTTGGGTCACTGTCTGTGCGGAGTCTGCACATCCTCCCCGTGTGCGCGTGGGTTTCCTCCGGGTGCTCCGGTTTCCTCCCACAGTCCAAAGATGTGCAGGTTAGGTGGATTGGCCATGATAAATTGCCCTTAGTGTCCAAAATTGCCCTTAGTATTGGGTGGGGTTACTGGGTTATGGGGATAGGGTGGAGGTGTTGACCTTGGGTAGGGTGCTCTTTCCAAGAGCCAGTGCAGACTCGATGGGCCGAATGGCCTCCTTCTGCACCGTAAATTCTATGATATATGTGGAAGGGGGGGGGGGGAGAGCGAGACATATACAGGTAGCTGGGAGAATAGGGAGGTGAGTGGGTGGTGAAGATTAAGGAAAAATGGGAAGGGGACCCGAGAGGGAGATAAATTGGGGAGTATGGAGTGAGGCACTACGAAGGGTAAATGTGATCCCCTCGTGCGCAAGGTCGTGCTCAGGGTACATACGACTAAGGCAAGAATAACTGGGTTCTTCCAGGGGGTGGCAGATGAGTGTGAGAGGTGTGGGTGGGGACACAGAATCATGTGCACGTGTTCTGGGCCTGCAAAGAGTTGCAGAGATTCTGGGCCGGAGTGTTTGCGGCCTTAGCAAGGATAGTGGGGGGGGGGGGGGGAGGTTGAGCCGGATACTTTGGTGGCGATATTTGGGGTGTCGGAGAAACCAGAGCTGATGGAGGGGAGGAAGGATGATGTTGTGGTTCTCACCTCTCTGAGAGGTAAGTCGAGCGTTCAGCTCATCCAGCTTGTTTTCGATCGCAATCCCAACGATTCCGCCCCGACTGCTGGTATTATCTTGTGTTAAGGCCTATTTATAAACCCGCCAGAATTAAGAATGAAAGTATTACGTGAAGTTGCAGAACAAATCAGGATATCCTTGGTCACAGGTAAATCATTCCTGGGGTGGCACGGTGGCACAGTGGTTAGCACTGCTGCCTCACAGCTCCAGGGTCACAGGTTCAATTCCGGCTTCAGGTGATTGTCTGTGTGGAGTTTGCACTTTCTCCCAGTGTCTGCCTGGGTTTCTTCCTGGTGCTCCGGTTTCCTCTCACAGTCTAAAGATGTGCAGGTTAGGTGGATTGGCCATGATAAATTGCCCCTTAGCATCCAAAAGATTAGGTCAGATTACTGGGATAGGATGAAAGCCTGGGCTTAAGTAGGGTGCTCTTTCCAAGGCCCGGTGCAGACTCGATGGGCCGAATGGCCTCCTTCTGCACTGTAAAGTTCTATGCTTCTATGAAATGTGAGCAGTGCCAGATGGATGATGAGCTTCCCAGCTGTTATGGAAACTATTGCGACAGGTTCCAAATGCTTTCTGCTAGCTGTACCTCTCTCTCTGGACAAGCCCCAACATGTTCCATATCATTATGTTTACAATTGAAAATCGCAATCAAAAGCAAGTGTGGAATAAATGCAAGACAACAAAAAAACTTTAAGGTGAGTTGGCAGTAGTTTGCTCAATGGCAACAATAGATACTGGAAGAGATCGGCGGCAAGCAGCCTGGAGTTGTAGGCAGCAAATGAAACAAAATTGGATTGGCAGGCTACAAAACAGGAAACCTGATTGGAGTGAGATTGAGGATCAAGCAGGCTCACCTGTCACATTAAAGGTAAGCGAACATGGCCTGGGTCCCAAGGTTCGGCCGGCGTAGATCCCAAAATTCGGCCAGTTGCCAAAAGTGGGTCCTGGGGAAAAATAGTTTGGAAAATACGTTCCTTGGCTCCAATTCTACTCAAGCCTAACTAATATTTTACACAGATTAATTACAATTTCTTGGGTGTGTTTTTAATTCCTCCATTTAAAAAATTTTATTTATCTTTTTTTTTTCACCTGCAAATCAGCATTTTAAGACCTGTGGAATGTCCATCCTGGATCTCCCTGTTCCCAAAATCTATTCCGTGTGGTCATGTTCAAATCAATTAAGCATGTGTAAAACAAGAGGCCCAAATGCAGACTTTTTTACATCCCATTATTTAAATCTAGTCATTCGCTCTTTTTGCTATTCTTCAGTCCTTCTCTATCCATGTAACCATTCAACCTCTGACCGGCTCTTGGAACCACAGTGTTTGTGTGGCTGGTCCAGTTAAGTTCTGGTCACTGGTGAGCCTAGAATGTTTGATGATAGAGGTGTCACGATACTGGAGTAAAAGGAAGATTCAAGAATTGAGTTAAATCAAGGTTAAAAATAAAATTGGGATAAATTAAAGATTTGTATTAAAGGGGAACGGATAGGAGTGCAGATATCTGAAGGGGTGTTTTTGTTATGTAAAATAACGTAGCAGCAAGGAAACAAGTGTTTATCTTAGTGACTGGGGGTTGAACAACGGTGTATGGAGATTGGTGTTCGAACTGTAGAAGAGGGGAGTTCAAAGTGATGAGATAAGATTATAATTTGCACCTATATGCTCGCACCGGGCACAAGGCGGAGTACAAATCACCCGACTCGCAGGGTGCAGAGTGATCTGGATAGTTTGCACCTATGTGCTAAAAGCATGGTCCAAGGTGTTATTCAGATAGAATAACATCAAATGGAAAAAACAATATATTCATAGCCAGGTAACTGAGTATAGCAGAAGAGGGAAAGAAATACAGCTGGTAAGTAGCTGACACCATAGCCATGCCCAGCTAAAAAAGCAGGTTTTCCCGAGAATGTTGGTGCTTAAAGCTGCTGTTTTAAAAAACTCTCAAAGAGAGAAGAAACTAAGGGTCAGCATGGAGGCATAGTGGTTAGCACTGCTGGCTCATGGCACTGAGGACCCAGGTTTGATCCCGGCCCCGGGTCACTGTCCGTGTGGAGTTTGTAAATTCTCCCCGTGTCTGCGTGGGTTTCGCCCCCACAACCAAAAGATGTGCAAGCGCGGTGGATTGGCCACGCTAAATTTCCCCTTAATTGGAAAAAAAAGAATTGGGTACTCTAAATTTATTTTTTTTAAAAGAGAAGAATTGGGCAGCACGGTGGCGCAGTGGGTTAGCCCTGTTGCTTCACGGCGCCGAGGTCCCAGGTTCGATCCCGACTCTAGGTCACTGTCCGTGTGGAGTTTGCACATTCTCCCCGTGTTTGCGTGGGTTTCGCCCCCACAACCCAAAAGATGTGCCGGCTAGATGGATTGGCCATAATAAATTGCCCCTTAATTGGAAAAAAAAGAATTGGGTACTCTAAATTTATTTAAAAAAAGAGAAGAATCTATACACAGATCTGAAGAAAGGTTTTCCCAAACTGAAAGGTAACTTGTGGGTGGTAACCATATTCTGAATTTAGCTCATACAATATTGGATGTTGTTTGTGAAATGTGCATTTCTCAGAGGCCAGTAATGTAGATAGCTGGGAACTGGGATTAACTTCATAAGACACTGTGTGTATAGCTTATTGTAGTTAAATGTTTGTAGTTTTTAATAATAACAATAACAGCAACATAAACATGGTACATAAAACATTTCCATCCCCATGTTAATAAATATTCTTTATTAATTGATTACAGCAAGACTGAACTGCTCCTCACTGGTTTGCATATTACCAAATTATATCAAATTAAAAATATACACCACTAAGATGCAGTATTCCAGATTACCCTTCTGGGTTGTGGGATACACTCGTATTTAACATCAGCACCATTCTTAACAGAGGCCTGAACAATAATAATGCCATTGAATGTCAAGGTAGGTAGGTAGATAGTCACTGCCCAGAATTTACATGGCGCGAATTTTGTTGAGTTACAAGCCTACATGTCTATTGCCTACAGGCAGGACGCCGGCACGCAGCGATTGATCGGGAAATCTGGAAGTGCAATGTTAATGCTGTAGCTGGAGTCACAGCAAAGTTGCTGAATCAATTAGATCAGCTGCCTGTATTTAACAGAGGACATTAACAAGACCTGCAAAGTGCAAAATGACAAGTCAAATCTCAAATCTGGATTAGGCGCTAACTGACCTCACAATCAGTCCACTCTGCATAATTCCGACATGAACGTGGCACACCTGTGCTAGTGCCTTTCGTAGCATGGGAATCAGCCGAGGTCATTGTGGAAGCACACTCACCCATCATCCTCAGCAATTCTGGGCTTCCCTGGCACTAAAACCAGCAGTGTTGTAGAGTCAGATTTTGTAGCCTCTTAAAGACTAGTAAATACTCAGCAATGATTGGGTGCAATTTTGCCACCCCATTGTGCCTGGTGCCGATCTCATTGAACTGGGAGCATCACAGGAGAGGCCCAAATTGGGCTTTGCAACAGGCGACAAACTGTGCACGAGTCACGCTACCCGCAGTGCCTGACGTGATCTGGATCACGCCCTCACTGCCCTTAACTAGGCATCAATTAGTACCCGTGTGGAGTTTGCACATTCTTCCTGTGTTTGCGTGGATTTTGCCCCACAACCAAAAGATGTGCAGGCTAGGTGGATTGGCCACACTAAATTGCCCCTTAATTGGAAAAAAATTAATTGGGTACTCTAGCTTTATTTTTTAACAAGTATTGGCCTCCACATGCAGAGACTAGGCATGATGGCGGGTCTGGGGTCTCAGAGACCACTGGAGTTCAACGGGTTATCAGGGACAAGACAGGGCAGTGTCCTGGCTTTCCCCCTGAACCTGAGCACCCTGCCATTGCCAACCATGGTGTCAGGGGAACTGCCTAGGTGCCAGGCTGGCAGTGCCAGGGTCTGGGCCTAAGAGGGGCATACCCATGAAAGGAGGGTGAAGGGGGGTTATGAAGGGGCTTCATACAAGTTTGGGAGGGAGGGAGGAGGGTCCTGAAAGGGGGGGGGGCCTGAAAAGGCCTCAATGACCCTAAGGCAGGGCAGGGCATATGCACTTGGGAGGGAGGTGGAGGTTGCCCATGTCTGAGGGGAGAGGACCTGGCATTGTCTGTGGTTGGGGCTATGGGGGACCCTCAAGCTCAGTTAGAGATCAGTGCACCATTTCAAAATGCTGAGGAGCCGGTCTTTCCGGCAAGTTCAGCTTACCCGCCACTGAAAAAAATTTCTAAATGTGGGTGAGACTGTGAGGAGCTCCCCATTCCCCGAAAGAATGACTAACTGTGGGTGAATCCAGGTCTGGATCGCATCCAAAAAAATCGGTGGGAAACACCCTACCAAACTCATCCAAAATGTCACTTAAGACTGGATTCTTCTGCCCCGCCCGCTGCAAGATCGCCACGGGTTAGACGCAGACAATGGAAAAGTCCATTGACCCCTGGCGGGATTCTGCAGTCATTTGTGGGAGAATTGCACCACTTATGTCATTCAACTACTGTAAGATTCCGCAGTACATCATACAAATTAAATATTTAAAATGAACTGGTTGCTAATTAGCAGCTGTAAAAAAGTTTTAAATAAAAAATACCAATTAGAAGCAATTTACTGTCTATAAAGTTCATTTTTTAGTCCTGCTCTTTACGTAAGTTTCTTCCACATTAGTCAACTATTTTGAAGAAAATGAAAAACTCTTAGCTTGTGAATTCCAGATATTTTCTACTCCACTTTAATTGCAGCAATCACAAAAATATGTTGTCAGAATTGAACCTACGCAAGGATGCAGGAGTGGGAGTGGGCAACATAGATCAACTGCAGTGATTGGTTATTGCGACATGTTCTATGTTGTATTAAAGTTATGTTAAATTCTGAAACAAACACAAAAAAAAACTACTAGTATGAGAACAAATCTAAAAAAAAACAGAATCCAATATTTTTTTAAAAACGCAAACAACACTGGACAAAAATGAAATCCAAGTATGTAGACGTGTAAACACTGCTTTGTCACTAAAAGGCTGTACCAGTTGTGGAGAAGACTGTGATGTTGGGAGTACAGTTTTTTCTCTACATGAACTGTGATATTTAGATCACTTTTGAATCCTAATCTAAATTCGGTAACACGCATGTCATAGAAAAGGTAGGTGATAAATGCTAATATGGATAGAAAAGCAGTGTGTTTACTTTGCAAGCATAGCAACATTTTAGGAGTACAAACATGCATCCAAATATCAATATTTGTCACTTCCTGGCTTTTCTGCCTCTCTCAATGAACAGAATTTTTCAAAGATCAAGGTTCATGCCCGGATGATACTTGTGCTCTTTGGATCAACATACATATTCAAGCAGGCATTGTTGGTGATGAAATTCAATAATGATACTTAGATCTTCGATTAGTGATTGCTCTGCAATGCAACAACGGAGATGATGCCTAATTTCACTCATCTGTTTGATTCTTATCATTGAATGAGTTTCTTTAATTTTCAGTATATATGGGTAAGAGCATATACTGAGCTAATTTACAATCGCTTCTGTGCAATAGACTCAAAAGAATTGGGACAAAAATTATTTTGAAATAAAATTAAAATATTTTTAACAAAGGATTGATTGCTAATATACAATATGTTCCTCATCTATAATAGTAAAAATGGTAGCTTCCTAAAGTTTATAACTTCTTAAAAATTTATTTTTTTAAACTTCACAGGTTTTAATTAAGGCATAATAATATCAATTGCTTAGAGAAGATTTGGGTAAACGTAGATCATGTTCCTTAGCATGTTAGCAAGTGCTGTTATTTTTCTGCAAGTGCAGAAAATACCCGAAAGGTAATCCTATAACAAATAGTAACAGTCGCTCTTAACAGAATTCCTTTCGACTTCCGGTGACGGCAGGCAGGAGGCAGCCGCACATTGGAGGGCTCCCGTTCGGGAACGGCATTTTCGGGGTTTAACGCCCGGTCCCAGGGGCAACGGAGGCGGCAAAAGCAGGGAGAAGGCACAGTGAAGGGAAATGTCGAAAATAAGTAAAAAAAACATCCGTGAAAAAAGCGGCTGAAAGTCCGTCGGGGAGTGGAAAGGTCACCGCGGGGACGGCAAGAAAAGTGGAGGCCGGGGCACCAGGGGAGGCCGCATTGCCCACGGCTGAAGAAATTACTAAGGTGATGGCCGTGGAACTCGAAAGGCTGTTCACAAAACACATGGAGGCGATGAGGAAGAAGATGGGGGCGGTATTGAAAGTACTGGTGGAGGAGGCGATTGCCCCGGTGAGGGTGGTGGTATTGAGTGCAGTGGCGGAGGTGCGGGAGCAAGGTGAGGCGCTGAAGGAAGTGGAAGAGACATTATTGCAGCACAGTGATCAACTTACCTCGATGGGGAAGGAGATGCGTAAGGTGATAGAGATGAACAAGGGTCTGCAAGCCAAAATGGACGACTTGGAAAACAGATCCAGGCGACAGAATCTGAGGATTGTGGGTCTGCCCGAAGGAGAGGAAGCCCCAAGGCCGACTGAGTATTTTGCCACGATGTTGGCGAAGCTATTGAGGGAGGGGGATGATCCCTCACGATATGAACTGGATTGGGCTCATCGGTCGTGGAGGCCCGTACCAAAGGAGAGTGAGCCGCCAAGAGTAGTGACTCTGTGTTTTCGTAGGTACAGTGTGAAGGACCTGTGCTTGGCAAAGCAGAAGTGGGTGGTGCAGTGGGCTGGAGCTGGTATACGCATATATCAGGACTTTATGGTGGAGCTGGCGAGGAGGCGGGCTGCCTTCAGCCGGGTGAAGAAGGCACTGTACATCAGAAAGGTGCAGTGCGGCATAGTATACCCAGCTCAGTTGAAGGTGACCTACAAATCCAAGGACTTTTATTTTGGGACGGCGGAAGCAGCGGAGGAGTTCGCGAAGGCAGAAGGACTGTGGCTGAATTGAGAAATGGTCATGTACCGATGTAGCCTCACGTAACTGTATTTTGTCACTGCATCCTGGTGTATGTGCTAAATCAGCCAACGTTGTATATATTTGGGCAAGGGAAGAGATGGGACTTTCACTTGCAATGATGTTTCTTTGGGGGATTGGCTGTGTATGCGGGGTTTGTGTGCTAAAGGGGATTTCTTGGTTTTCCTGGGACCGGGCAAGGGGGAAAGAGACTGGGCGGGGGCCTCCACGCTGGCCGGCTTAACGGGAGTGAGGTGGGGGGAGTGGCTGCGGCCATTGGAGCCTGGCAGAACAGGTTCCGATGAGTCTAGCCGGGGTGGAAAGTTGGGGGGGAAGGAACAGAGGTTGGGGGGAGGAGTTTTATAAGAGGAAGTGGAGGGGAGGAGTCAGGGAGGGGGGGGGGGTTACAATTCATGGGTGTCATTTACGGTACTCTTTCGGGGATTGGATGGCATTGAATGTTAGGGAGGGGGGTGGACTCTATAGGTCAATGGTGACCATAGGCGATTCCTGATTCCTTTTTTTTCCCTTTGTTTTTCCCACCGTGGGAGGGTTTGTTTTATTTGATGCTTATATTGTCAGGTGGGGCGTTGTTTGGGGTGGTGGGAGGATGGGATCGTTGTTGTTAATAAGGGGATTGACTTTGTATTTGTTACCGATTACTGCTTGTTGGCGGGGTGTAAATTCTGAAGAGAATGTGAAAATGAAGAATAAAAATATATTTTTTAAAAACACAATTCTTTTCACGGGTGTAGCCCTCAACAGCTCCCCAGGCCGAATAATCACCGAACCCTTCTCCAATCCCATGGGCTACCATATTGCTGATAAGTGTATTATGTGGTCATTTTATACATTACACTCATCAAGTCTCTTCATTACTTTATCAACGAATGATGTTAAAAGATCAGCACTTTTGATTTATTAGCATTTTTGACAATATGTGGATGGATTATTTGCAATGGAATGCAGTTTTCGGTTAATTATGTTAATCGTCTTCATTTGCACTTTTTTTTTCTTTTTCTAATTTTTAAACTTTATCTTTGTAAGTTTTCTGCTCAGCAAAGCTTGTGATACTAGCACTGGAGAATGCATTTCAGATATTCAGGGGCGGCATAAACGCTTCTACTTCCGTCAGTATTTGAAATCCATTCCAGGACCTTTCACTCCGCACACACCAAACAGTCAGCCAGTTTTTAACATTTTGGTGCTTAGATTAGAATGCAAAATAAGCAATTTAATAATTCTGCGTGCATTGCAGAAACAGAGGAAACTCTAGTGTTGAAAGAAAGAGGAAACTAACTGGAACGCAAGGGATTTAAAAAAAAAACTCATCGTGGCCTCAAATTGCTTTCATAATGCTGCCCGTGTACAGTTTTGAAATTTGCAGCGCTGATGTCTCAAAGTGTATCCTGTACAAACAACAAGAAAAAGAAACGGAGGTTTCTTGTGCATTCTCCACTCCTTCAGCCTCAATTTTAGCAGTGGTACCTCCAGTTGTTTTGGCCCCAACCTCTGGAATTTCCTTCCTAACCCTCTCCACCTGCTGTGCTTCCTTTAATGCCGTCTTTAAATGCAATTCATCCCTCCTACTATCTTCTTTAGCTTGCCATTGATCTTTGTCTGACTACATGCCCAAAGTATCCTTGGATGTTCTATATTTTTCCTTAAAAGGTGGTATATGATTGAAGTTTGTTGTTTTGAAAACTGAAAATCTGCAGCTGTTTTGTCAGTTTTTGTAAAGAGAAAAGACTTGTTTATATTTTGGATGTGTACCCTGTAACAGTTTGCACAGGGTCAATGAGGTGGGAATAGTTATCTTTCCCGTGGTCCTTGCGGTTTATGAGCTCTCCCACTAGGGGCGAGGGATCTCTATTAACCTCTGTATAAAAGGTCAGCTAGTGAGGCACTGACCAGAACAGGAACTCGGTAGGGATCTACCGGGCAGTATATATATTGTGTTGTAAATAAAACTATGTTTCTTTATTTTACTCGGTGTGGACCCCACCACGTCCTTATTAAGCACCCCTTCTGCAGAACACTTAACAACAAACAAAACTTTCAGCAGGGAAAAAAAATGGAAGACAAAAATGACAACGATTAGAAGGAAAAATAAGGTCAGAAGAAAACAAAAGGAAAGGTGTTTTGTTTGAATTCAAAAGTTGTTTGAGCTTCTGCTCCTTATCTGGGAAAAAAGTTTTTTATTGAAATGACAGCTGAGACAAAAGATGGCGTGGAACAGAGGACCAGGGCAGTTGGAGAGGCTGGGAACACAATTATTTTCTTTCTTTAGGTGGAGGTTCTGTAAGGCCAAGCAACTATAGGATGCAAGCAAATCACGATACCTTCACTTTCTCCAGACTCTCTTTCCTTTTAAACTCACTTGTATCTGTTGTGACTTTTGTTGGCCTCCTTCCTTTAAAGCTTTTCCATCTTACAATATCGTTTGAGGTTGAAGAGAATGATCTTTGGATTTAAACAATGATGACAACAATGATGCCCAGTCTCAAAAATGCTTCAACTCTATCCTCTTTGAAACCAGTTATTAAGCTATCAAATACCCCAAAACCAAAACTCGTTTGTAAGTACATTCCTTCTTTGCCATACTTTGCACTGGATGTTTACCGATCAAAATTATATTTGACAGCAGCACGTCCTGGATTCTAGACTTTAAAGGCCATGAAAGCATCAACAAATTTGAATAATAAGCATAGCAAGAGAAATTTTAAAAGTCGTTTTTGCTGTTTCGGGCCTGTTTTATTTGTTACATTTCAACGGATGAGATTCATGATATGCATTCCGCACAGCTGTCCCAGCTGTATTATGGATGTGTTTGCTGGCACTCAGATCTTTGATACTGCATCAATGTCACAGGCAGATTTTTCTTACTGTCTGTGATCAAAGTATTTTTGTGTGAGGTTAGTTTTTTTCTTTCTCTTCGAGTGATTTTTCTCAATTAAAGTAATTCCAGTAGCCGTTATGATTTTAAAAATAAATAAAATTATTTATTATCACGTGTGCTCCAAATATTTTAACTCAGTATCACACACATAAAGGCTGGATACAGATGAAGGAAAAAACATTACAATTACAAGTAGTAATGATTTCAGTTTGTTTTGTAGCTGGCCTGTAGATGCTTAGAAGAATTAATGTTTTGGCTGGAGTAGAAATCTTGTAAAGCAGAAGATTCTCAATTCACTGTGAGACTGATGTGTTGGTCCGTGGAACACATTCGGGTCACCAACACTTGAAATAGTGCAACACTATTTTATTGAATCATTAACTGTTTAACATACTCAGACTGTAGGTTTACACGATACGAGCTTTAACTAAAGACCTTTGCCTTGTCCTAACCAGTTAATGCACTCAGCACATGGTGAATGTCTGTGTTACAGGCTATGAGCTGTGTCCTCCTAGCTAGCTGCAACTCGAATGAGCGGGAACTCTGATGCCCCCGTCTTTATAGTGCGTGTGCTCTAACTGGTGATTGGCTGCGGTGTTGTGTGTGTTGATTGGTCCCACTGTGTGCCCATCAGTGTGTGTCTGCACCATGATATACTGGAGTATATTATGACATCTCCCCTTTTATAAAAAATGTACCTGCATGGCAATAAATAGTGTATGGTGAATGTCCCTGACTACGTGCGTGCGAAATATTTACAGGACTATGTACATGAGAACTAAGCTATTTACATGGGAAGGTGCCTGGTGCAGAAAAACAATATGTCACAAGAATAACGAGATGAACACTATATAACACAAAATTCATAATGCTGAAGTGCAAAGGGACTTGGGAGTCCTAGTCCAGGATTCTCTAAAGGTAAACTTGCAGGTTGAGGCCGTAATTAAGAAAGCAAATGCAATGTTGTCATTTATCTCAAGAGGCTTGGAATATAAAAGCAGGGATGTACTTCTGAAGCTTTATAAAGCATTAGTTAGGCCCCATTTAGAATACTGTGAGCAATTTTGGGCCCCACACCTCAGGAAGGACATACTGGCACTGGAGCGGGTCCAGCGGAGATTCACACGGATGATCCCAGGAATGGTAGGCCTAACATACGATGAACGTCTGAGGATCCTGGGATTTTCTTCATTGGAGTTTAGGAGGTTGAGGGGAGATCTAATAGAAACTTACAAGATAATGAATGGCTTAGATAGGGTGGACGTAGGGAAGTTGTTTCCATTAGCAGGGGAGACTAGGACCCGGGGGCACAGCCTTAGAATAAAAGGGAGTCACTTTAGAACAGAGATGAGGAGAAATTTCTTCAGCCAGAGAGTGGTGGGTCTGTGGAATTAATTGCCACAGAGGGCGGTGGAGGCCGGGACGTTGAGTGTCTTTAAGACAGAAGTTGATAAATTCTTGATTTCTCGAGGAATTAAGGGCTATGGAGAGAGAGCGGGTAAATGGAGTTGAAATCAGCCATGATTGAATGGTGGAGTGGACTCGATGGGCCGAATGGCCTTACCTCCGCTCCTATGTCTTATGGTCTTATACAAACCATGTAAACGATTAAATGGAAGAACAGAACAGAACAAATCAGAAAGTCCATAAGTCCACAAATTAAGTCTCTGAGGTGGGTGTCGAATTCTGGTTGACCGCCTCAAGGGTGAGTCGGGAGCCGCCGGCTGAGGAGCGGGCTGGACTGCGTCAGAGTGAGGAGGATGCAGAGTGACCGGAATCTCTGCATAGTCCAGGTTCGGGTAAGCCGGAGGGCGAGGCAACAGTGGAGGATCAAGTAGCGAGCGCGGAATGAGACGAAGGGCACGTTGATTGCGGCGCAGAATGGAGCCATCCGGTAGACGAACCAGGAACGAGCGGGGGGGCACCTGCCGAAGGACCACAGCGGTTGCGGACCAGCCACCATCCGGAAGATGGATGCGGACGTTGTCATCTGGAGCCAGAGCAGGGAGATCAGCTGCATGGGAGTCATGAGCCGCCTTGTGCTGTGCACGAGACAGCTGCATCCGTCGAAGGATCGGAATGTGGTCGAGGTCTGGGACATGAATGGACGGCACCATCGTCCTCAGGGTGCGACCCATGAGCAGATGGGCTGGCGACAGGCCAGTGGACAGTGGGGCGGAGCGATAGGCCAGCAAGGCGAGGTGGAAATCGGACCCAGCATCGGCAGCCTTGCAGAGGAGTCGTTTGACTATATGGACACCCTTTTCCGCTTTGCGTTGGATTGGGGGTACAGGGGACTGGATGTCACATGTACAAAGTTGGACCGCCTGGCAAAGTTGGACCATTCCTGGCTTGCGAAGCAGGGGCCATTGTCCGACATCACAGTGAGTAGGATGCCATGTCAAGCAAAGGTGTACTTACAGGCACAGATGACTGCAGATGATGTGATGTCGTGCAACCGTATCACCTCCGGGTAATTTGAAAAGTAGTCCACAATCAGGACATAGTCCCTGCCCAGCGCGTGGAACAGGTCGATGCCCAACTTGGTCCAAGGGGACGTGACCAACTCATGGGGCTGTAGGGTCTCACGTGGTTGGGCCAGCTGGAATAGCTGACAAGTGGGGCAGCTGAGCACTGTGTTGGCTATGTCGTCATTGATGCAGGGCCAATACACTGCATCTCGGGCCCGTCGAGGCACTTTTCCACGCGTAGATGGCCCGCATGTAGCTGTTCCAGGACGAGCTGGCGCATGCTATGCGGGATGACAATGCGGTCCAGTTTCAGGAGAACCCAGTCTACTACCGCCAGATCGTCTCTGACGTTATAGAACTGAGGGCATTAGCCCTTGAGCCACCCGTCTGTTAGGTGGCGCATGACACGCTGTAACAAAGGGTCAGCCGCTGTCTCGCGAAGAATTTGGACGAGGCGTTCATCCGTGGCAGGTAGATTGGAGGCCACGAAGGCCACATGGGCGTCAACCTGGCAGACGAATCCCGCTGGGTCACACGGAGTGTTGACTGCCCTGGAGAGAGCGTCGGCAATGATGAGGTCTTTGCCCGGGGTGTATACCAGCTGCAAGTTGTATCGCCGGAGCTTGAGAAGAATACGCTGGAGCCGAGGCGTCATGTCGTTCAAGTCTTTCTGTATTATATTGACCAGCGGGCGATGGTCGGTCTCAACGGTGAATTGAGGAAGTCCGTACACATAATCATGAAACTTAACCACACCGGTCAGAAAGCCCAGGCACTCCTTTTCTATCTGCGCGTAGCGCTGTTCCATGGGGGTCATGGTGCGTGACGCATATGCAACGGGGGCCCATGATGAGGCCTCATCACGTTGCAGGAGCACTGCCCCAATGCCAGATTGGCTGGCATCGGTCGAAATTTTGGTCTCTTTTGTTGGATCAAAGAAAGCTAAGACCGGGGCCGTGGTGAGTTTGGTTTTAAGTTCTCTCCAGTCGCGCTCGTGGACAGGGAGCCATTGGAAGTCTGTCGTCTTCCTGACCAGGTTCCTGAGAGCCGTGATATGAGAGGCGAGGTTAGGGATGAACTTCCCTAAAAAGTTGACCATGCCCAGAAATCGGAGGACCGCCTTCTTGTCCTCTGCCGTTTTCATGGCTGTGATAGCAGCCACCTTGTCCACATTCGGCCGCACACCCAACTGGGAGATGTGGTCCCCGAAGAACTTGAGTTCCGTCTGACCAAAAGAGCATTTGGCCATGTTGAGGCGTAGGCCCTGCTCACGTATGCGTTTGAACACGCGCTGGAGGCGACTGACATGCTCCTGCGGGGTGGTGGACCAAATGATTATGTCGTCAACATAGATGCGAACACCTTCAATGCCTTCCATCATTTGTTCCATGATCCTGTGGAACACTTCGGAAGCAGATATGATCCCAAACGGCATCCTGTTATAGCAATATTTGCCAAAGGGGGTATTGAATGTACACAGTTTCCTGCTGGATTTGTAGAGCTGGATTTGCCAGAATCCTTTCGAGGCGTCGAGTTTGGTGAAGAGCTTGGCATGAAGCCATCTCGCATGTGATCTCTTCGCGCTTGGGAATTGGATAATGCTCCCTCATGATATTGCGATTCAGATCCTTGGGATCAATGCAAATTCTCAGCTTGCCGGAAAGGTTTTTTTACACATACCATGGAACTGACCCAGTCGGTTGGTTCTGTAACTCTCGAGATCACTCCTTGGTCCTGGAGGTCCTGCAGCTGCTGCTTGAGGCGGTCCTTAAGGGGTGCTGGGACCCTGCGAGGTGCGTGCACCACAGGCGTGGCGTTCTGTTTTAGTAGGATCTTGTAGGTATATGGGAGCGTGCCTATGCCTTCGGAGGCGTTGTGGTGCTGGTCGATGATGGCGTCGAGTTGCGCCCTGAAGTCAGCGTCCTGAAAGGCAGACGTGTCATCAGGATAGAGAGTGAACTCTCTGAACTAGGTTCAACAGCTTGCATGCCTGCGCGCCAAGCAGGGAGTCTTTTGAGGAGCCTACAATCTCAAAAGGAAGGATGGCTTTGCGTGACCTGTGCGTCACTTCAAGTTGGCACGAGCCGCTAGCAGGAATGGCATTACCATTATAATCCAATAGCTGGCAGGCTGATGGAAGGATGGCTGGTTTGACACAAAGGCTTTGGAAGTCAGACCGTGCAATGAGATTGGCGGAGGCACCAGTGTCCAGGCGGAATCGTATTTGAGACCGGTTGACCGTCAGGGTGGCACACCACTCATCGTTTGGATTGATGCTGTATACCGACAGCGGCTGGTGTCTTTGCTTCGGGGACAGCCTGTTTTTTGTCATGACACCGACTCAAAAAGACGCCTTCGGGTCCTCGGTGTCACTGCTGTGTGGGAGGTCTGCATCCGACTTGGTGACCGTGGGTTGAATTGCACAGACATTCCTGCGAGGCTGGCTGAATTGGCAGGCTGAGCTGCTCGACAGAAGGCAGCAAAGTGGCCAAGTCTGCCACATCGTAGGCATTGTCGAGATTTGGCAGGGCATTGCCGTTTTAAATGGGCGGTGCCACAGTTGCCGCACGTCGTAGCGTCAGCAAGTTCGCTGTGCCACCGCGCATGCGCGGTGCAATCGTGCATGGTGTACGCCTGCGCATTGCTTTCTTCGACGTCGCCGTCCCCTCGTTTGGTGCGGACAAGCACGGGAGTCTGCAAAAAGCTCGCAAAATGGCTGCCCTCATCCAGGCTGAGGCCCTGGAGGTGCTCAAGCACTTGGACCCGTTCCGCCTCGTGGGGACCTTGCCGCGCCGTTTCAGCCGCTTGGATGTGGGAATACCGACTCGTGGCGTTTTCGTGTAAGACACAGGTCTCAATGGCGGTCGCTAGGGTGAGCTGCTTTACTTTGAGGAGCTGCTGTCGTAGGGGGTCCGACTGAACGCCAAAAACGATCTGGTCGCGTATCATGGAGTCGGAGGTGGGCCCTTAGCTGCAAGATTGCGCAAGGATGCGGAGGTGCGTGAGAAAGGACTGGAAAGGTTCATCCTTACCCTGCAAATGCTGCTGGAACACGTAGCGCTCGAAACTTTCATTCACCTCTACGCTGCAGTGAGTGTCAAACTTGAGGAGGACCGTCTTGAACTTTGTTTTATCTTCATCATCTGCAAAGGTGAGAGAATTGAAAATGTAGATGGCATGGTCTCCGGCAGTGAAGAGGAGGAGAGCAATCTTTCTGGTATCCGAGGCGCCCTCCCAGTCTGTGGCTTCGAGGAAGAGCTGGAAGCGCTGTTTGAAAATCTTCTAGTTGGCCCCGAGGTTGCCGGTGATGCGGAGCGGCGGCGGCGGGCTGATGTTGTCCATGTTGCAGGATGACGGAATGCTGGCGGAAGGCAGATCACTTGCAGGTAGGTCTAAGAAGTGCTAATATCCCTCAACTCCTGGAATCATGATGTGTTGGGTGATCTGGATCCTGTATGAACACATACAGGTCACCAACACTTGAAATAGTGCAACACTATTTTATTGAATCATTAACTGCTTAACATACTCAGACTGTGGGTTTACACGATACTAGCTTTAACTAAAGACCTTTGCCTTGTCGTAACCAGTCGATGCACTCAGCACATGGTGAATGTCTGTGTTACAGGCTATGAGCTCTGTCCTCCTAGCTAGCTGCAACGTGAATGAGCAGGAACTCTGATGCCCCCTGTCTTTATAGTGTGTGTGCTCTAACTGGTGATTGGCTGCGGTGTTGTGTGCGTTGATTGGTCCCACTGTGTGTCCATCAGTGTGTCTCAGCACCATGATATACCGGTGTATATTATGACAGAGACTTCTTGAATTGAATTGCCGGGAGGTGGGCTTTCAGGTGAAGCGGGAGATGGAATAGGTTGGGATAGAATCACTCTCCAATTTTCAAGGTATATTTGTTTAACCTTTGCTGTGGCTGTCTTGCAGCTGGTTTGATGGTTTCTCAGATGGTATCTATCATGGTGTTTCAGATCCAAATAGTTTCTGCTGTTATTTTTACAAAGAATAGATGACAAACCTGGCTGACCTAATAAGGTGACCTGTAATAAGGCCAAAGCCCTTTAAAAAAGACGGTGAGCTGGCCTGATGCACATCCAGTGTTGTAGCCTTTCGAACTTTGAGAGTTTTGAGACGGCCGGGGATTTTGTAATGAATGACCTTTTGAATGCCAGAAGGGATAGACGAGTTTCGATGTCTCTTGTGGCCCAGGGAGAAGTAGGGAGACAAGTCGGCTGATACATGCTGCTTCTATTGAATCATAGAATTTACAGTGCAGAAGGAGGCGATTCGGCCCATCGAGTCTGCACCAGCCCTTGGAAAGGGGACCCTACCCAAGTCCACACCTCCACCCACCCCGTAATCCAGTAACCCCACCCAACTCTTTTGAACACTAAGGGCAATTCAGCATGCCCAATCCACCTAACCTGCACATCTTTGGACTGTGTGAGGAACCGGAGCACCCGGAGGTAACTCACGTAGACACGGGGAGAACCTGTAGACTCCGCACAGTGAACCAAGCCGGGAATCGAACCTGGGATCCTGGAGCTGTGAAACAACTGTGCTAACCACTATGCTACCATGCTGTCCTGTTCACAGTTCATCTTTAACAGAAGGACTTGTGAATTTTCCAAGTGGTTGTGCCAGTCCATATTTTAAATTAGGCATTTGCTGTAGTTTCAGTTGTGTTTGGAATCGATATTGCAAGTCACTTTATCTTAAAAGCTGTTGTGCCCATTTTAAAATTTGTAATATCTTCATTCCAACCTCTGAATAATCTGCATTTCTGTAATGCATAATAATCCAGAATGAACCCGCCTGATGCTGTTGAACATTAGTAACAACTAGGCCAGACAGCCCATATGGAAAATTGAGAGATTTCCCCTGTGTTTAATGCAAGACAAAAACAACATGCATTTCTATAGCATTTTAACATGTAAAAATATTCTACCACAGAGGTGTAATCAAAAAATGGATGAGATGTTACAAACTTGGACAAAGAGGTGGGTTTAAAGGGGAGTCTTTAAAAAGAAAAAGCGGTGATGAATAAGCAGGGGTGTTTACAATATTAATGAAGGTAATTAAAGCATTTAAGAGAATTTACTGTAACATGTAGCTCCAACACTTTATCCAATTTGAAAATTAAGCAATATTAGGCATACGAGATGGTGAAAATGCAAACCACACAGTTATTGGAAATACCATATCAGGACATTCTGCATTTCTCTTGCTGTCAGAATATAAAAACCATGCACAAGCTTTAGGCTCTGAGGTAACTTCCAGTAATCGTTGCATAAACGGTTTCCCTTTCTGGCAAACGTTATATAGGGTGCATTGTATTACAACGAGATTAAGCAAGAATATGACTTGTGTTGTTCCATTCTTGCGATGTGTCCTTTCAGTCCAATTAAGGGGTAATTTACCACGGCCAGTCCACCTACCCTGCACATCTTTGGGTTGTGGGGGTGAGACCCACGCAGACACGGGGAGAATGAGTAAACTCCATACGGAGGCGACCGGGGCTGGCATCGAACCCGGGTCCTTTGCTCCAGAAGCAGCAGTGCTAACCACTGTGCCACCAGGAAACAGCTTCATATGAACATGTTGCACATGTAGCATCTCCTAACAAGCACTGTGAAGCTATATGTTTCTACCCTAAAGCTTTCCATCAGTCAAAGTGTATAAAATTTCTAACTATTATTATTCATTTGCTCCAGCTTTATTACGTTACATGACGTAATTATTTATTACGTTACTTGGGCAGCACAGCAGCACAAGTGGATAGCACTGTGGCTTCACAGCGCCAGGGTCGCAGGTTTGATTCCCCGCTGGGTCACTGTCTGTGCAGAGTCTGCACGTTCTCCCAGTGTCTGCGTGGGTTTCCTCCGGGTGCTCCAATTTCCTCCCACAGTCCAAAGACGTGCAGGTTAGGTGGATTGGCCATGATAAATTGCCCTTAGTGACCAAAAAAAGGTTAGGAGGGGTTATTGGGTTACGGGGATAGCGTGGAAGTGAGGGCTTAAGTGTGTCGGTGCAGATTCGATGGGCTGAATGGCCTCCTTCTGCACTGTATGTTCTATGTCTATGCTATGTGTATGAGCTGCTCAGTTCCTATTGTGACAGGCACTTTCTTCTTTTTCTAAAGTTTTTTTAATTGGATTTCCGCATCTTAGATTTGACAACTCGTTTTATATTACATATTTTTAATTTGAACATTAAGTTACAGTTCTCATTATTAAAGATGAGATGGCGGAGTACTTGGAAGTGCATGTTAAAATAGGACTGAGTCAGCACGACTTCGTCAAGGGGAGGTCATGTCTGACAAATCTGTTAAGAGTTCTTTGAGGAAATAACAAGGACGTTAGACAAAGAAGAACCAATGGACATGATTTATTTAGATTTCCAGAAGGCCTTTGACAAGGTGCCGCATAGGAGACTGTTCAATAGGTTAAGAGCCCATGGTGTTAAGGGTAAAATCCTGGCATGGATAGAGGATTGGCTGATTGGCAGAAGGCAAAGAGTGGGGATAAAGGGGTCTTTTTCAGGATGGCAGCCGGTGACTAGTGGTGTGCCTCAGGGGTCGGTGCTGGGGTCACAACTTTTCACAATATACATTAATGACCTGGACGAAGGAACTGAAGGCACTGTTGCTAAGTTTGCAGTTGATACAAAGATCTGTCGAGGGACAGATGGTATTGAGGAAGCAGGCGGGCTGCAGAAAGACTTGGACAGGATAGGAGAGAGGGCAAAGAAGTGGCAGATGAAAAACCATATGGAAAAGTGTGAGGTTATGCACTTTGGAAGAGAAATGGAGGCATAGGCTATTTTCTAAATGGGGAGATGCTTAGGAAATCAGAAGCACAAAGGAGTCCTTGTTCACGATTCTCTTAAGGTTAACGTGCAGGTTTAGTCGGCAGTTAGGAAGGCAAATGCAATGTTAGCATTCATGTCAAGAGGGCTAGAATACAAGAGCAGGGAGGTACTTCTGAGGCTGTATAAGGCTCTGGCCAGACCCAATTTGGAGTATTGTGAGCAGTTTTGGGTCCCGTGTCTAAGGAAGGATGTGCTGGCCTTGGAAAGGGTCCAGAGGAGGTTCACACGAATGATCCCTGGAATGAAGAGCTTGTCGTATGAGAAACGGTTGAAGACTCTGGGAGTTTAGAAGGATGAGGGGGGGGATCTTATTGAAACTTGCAGGATACTGCGAGGCCTGGATAGAGTGAACGTGGAGAAGATATTTCCACTTGTAGGAAAAACTAGAAGCAGAGGACACCATCTCAGACTAAAGGACGATCCTTTATAACAGAGATGAGGAGGAATTTCTTCAGCCAGAGGGTGGTGAATCTGTGGAACTCTTTGCCGCAGAAAGCTGTGGAGGCCAAATCAATGAGTGTCTTTAAGGCAGAGATAGATAGGTTCTTGATTAATAAGGGGATCATGGGTTATGGGGAGAAGGCAGGAGAATAAGGATGAGAAAAATATCAGCCACGGTTGAATGGCGGAGCAGACTCGATGGGCCGAGTGGCCTATTCTGCTCCTATGTCTTATGGTCTTAAACCTGCGGGTTGTATTTTAGAAAAGGTCATCAGGGTGCCATTCTAGTTTATGGAAACGGGAAAAAAAGATTTACATGTTGCAAGAAAAAAAAGGAGATTTAACAATAAAGAGGAAGAAAAAGAAAATTAAATAAGTTCATCCGAGTGCGAACAGACTAGGCCTGCTGTACATATTTACAATTGTCTGCGTCATCTCTCTTTGGTGACTGTGGGCCTTATTTGGCCGGTCAGCCTCTGCTGCCTCTCCTGTTGTGGGCCCTTGCTTGCACTTCTCCATTTGTTGTTATGCCCTCTAGTCATTTTGCCCCTGCGTTTATCCCCCTGCTTCTCGCGTCTGTGACTGACACCTTCAGCTGTGAATTTGCTTGGTGCTTTAGACACACAAGTAGATTTCTTGTGGCATTGTTCACAGGAAGTCAGAATATAGTGCTTGTGCTATTTAATTCTCATATGTGGTCATAGTCAGTCATGCTGTGCCATATTGTCTGTTTTCAGTGTTGACCCTGCCATAAGCCCCTGTTCACCAACCCCTCCTGCTGGCTGGTTTCTCCAGCCCCATTTTCTACAGCTGCTCTGGGCATCTATGGTCATTCCTAGTGTCCAATTTTGTGTAAGTGAATGGAAGTTATTGTGAATGATTTTGATGTGGGAAAGACACAAAAATGAAACAAAATGGCACAGAACGTGCTCCAAGATTCTCTGATGCAGCACTGGAGGCCTTGGTGCAAGAGGTGGGAGGTCCTCTATTCATAAAATACCAGGAGGCCCACCAGACAGACATTGCAAATACAGTGAGAGCAGATTATCATTGCGGTCAATGCCAGTAGGACCTGGATGCAATTTTCAAGATAAATGACTTCTGATGAGTGACGAAGGTCAGTGAAATCATCTTTGAATACTACATCCCGACAGCTGCACCACTAGCCTCTCACATTGCTCAGTTCAACCCGACCAACCGTGCCACTCTATCTTTATAAACCACCATTCAATCCTTCACATGCATAGCTTCACTTTACCCTCAAATATTTAGCACCGCTGCAAGCCTAACTTCCACACCTCACAGCCTGCACACATTGCCATAGCATGATAGACACATCACCCAAACAGATTGTACTACATTTACTGATTGTTATGAATTCCGCTGATCTTCAATGCAAAGGCACCCCAAATCCCAGAAAGGAAACTTGGGATGCCAGTTCTTAACAGTTTACTTTTGCAATTTGAAAATATGTTAGAAAAGAGATGAAACCTGGTGAGGAATGGAGTCAGTTTTGATGTAAATTATTCAAATGACAAAACGTTTATTAAATTTTAAGACGCAAAAAAGAAACAGTAAAAAATGGCATTTACAACTACGACAATAATGGTTTCCCACAGTATGCTTAAATTAACCCCCAATCTAAATCTACTTTCCTAAACTGAGAATACACCTTCCCCAAAACAACAACCCATAGGTTTTTACACTGTGAGCCAAATCCAGAAAATAATTATCATTCCAGACCTGTAGTTTTATTTTTGAGTCCTTCTTCAAGTTTAGAAATTTTGGGGTCTAACACAGACAGACTACATCTGCTTTCGGCATAACAGCTTGACACTTTGTTTGCAAACTGGGCGTGACTATGATCTAAGCCACTAGACTGCTAGACTCCACTTTGCTTAACAAAGTATCGATTTCACCCTGCTACTAGTCTAATCTGCACCTCACAAGCCCTCAGTGCAGCTACATGCGTATTTTTACAATTCTCTACTTTTCATCTCATTCAAACGTCAGATATACATCACTCTCTTCCGAAGGGCAAAGTTGGCACAACTACAGACAGCAGCCTCAATGAGCACGGGACAAATTGTGCTTAGAGCAGCCATAATTAATAAGTGGCCGGCAACAATGCTGCAGCCATTAACGATGATGGTATACTTATACCTAATACACCTTTTCACATCCTACATCTGCAATCTCTTCTAATTTATGCGATGCAGATGGGGTAGCTCATAGAGAGTGATGCAAGGCGGGATTGGGGGGGGGGGGCGGGGGTAAATCATAGTCTGCCTACAGGAAGGAGGAGGACGTTTGTCTATCGTGCCTGCACCAACTCTCCAAAAGAGCACTCTGCCTAGGCCCTATCTGTAACCCCATAACCTAACCTACATATCTTTGGACACTAAGGGGCAATTTAGGATGTCCAATCCATCCAACCTGCACATTTTTGGACTGTGGGAGGAAAACCACACAAACATGGTGAAGTGGGACTAGCTGAGTTACTCTTGCAGAGAGACAGCAGGACATGACTGGCTGAACAACCCCATTTTGGACAAGTAACCATTCTAACCATTGCATCTTTCTTTCACATATCCAAGAACTGCAACCTGGATAGGCAGTGGTGCACAAGCAAGTAGTAGAAGAGGAAGAAGAGAATGATGATAAAGACAAACTGTCACTCCTGCATAACTTGCACAGATTGTTTTATCCGTGTGACTCGAGGAGTATGAGCTCCTCTGCTAACTACAGGGCTATTACCATGTGTATGTAAGATTGGCCAGATAGAACCGAGCGACAGAGAGAGGATCAGTCTGACCGGGCCCCTTTGTACTTAGTATGTGTTCTAAATAAACATCTTCTTAATGTAAGCCATCTGACTTCTCTTCGCCTTTATTAAAACTCCATTTCATATTGACACTGCATATGCTTTAAGAGGGAGGCTTAAAATCAGCATGTGTGTATGGTCAGACACAGGCATAAATGGCTTGCAGGTAAGGCAGGTAGCACAGGTGCTAACTGTCATGAACAGGTTTTGCTGCAGAGAACTCAAGGTGAGGATTTGATGGGGTGGCATGCAGAAAATGACTGATGGGTAGCATCTCGAAATGCTTGGTGCATTGGCATGCCTGCTGGAAAGCCTGTTCCCATTGTCATGAAACATGGAGGAGTCTCGCACCAACCTTCACACAGCATTGCACAGACCTTGGAGCTCAGTGTGGAAGTGGTGGCAATCTACATTACCACACTTGTGGACCCAACCATGATGCAACATCCAATAATCAATGGCTGAGTTTCCACTGCAGCACAAGCACAAGTCACTCAATATCCGAGTGCTGTAATGGAACCTCAGATTAAAATCATTAAGTTTAACTGGCTGTCAAACAAGCTCAGGCTGCTGCCGTCATACCAGCGTTCAAAGGGGTTTGCACGATTTTGCAACACTCCAGTAATCTGTCCTCCAATACATTGAGGACGTGTCTGCAGCTTTATGGAGCACAAACCTGTTGGCCTCTCTCAGGAGCATTCATCCCAAGACCATTGCCACCCCACCAGTGATCCTCCCACTTATCAGCCAGTTACCCCAGACTGCTGCTGCACATACCAAGGTGGTGCAATCGGAAGTTGAAGCCTTCTAGGCCCAGAGATGGTCGAAGGCCACTGCAGAGTCATCAGCAGCTTCTCGCAATGGAAGTCAGCAGTCTTCTGCCAGTCTTGTTTTTTTAAAAAACATATTTATTAAGAATTTTTAAACAAAATTTTCGACCTTACAAACAACCCCCCCCCGCCCCCGTAACACAAAAGAAGGAAAGTTTGCGTAGCAAGACATGAACTTGGCAAGTCAATATGATACAGAACTTTGTACATTGGATTCCTCCTGTATATTTCAGTTTTCCGGATCATTCATGTATTTTCTTGCTCAAATGCCCCCCAGAACCCCCCCCTTCCCCCTCCCTCCCTCCTCCCCCCCACCCCCCAAGAAAGATATACCCCCTTCCCCCCCCCCCCCCCATCTCCCCCACTGGGTAGCTGCTGCTGCTGTCCGACCTTCATCTAACGCTCCGCGAGATAGTCTAGGAACGGTTGCAGACCCTCTCAAGGCAAACTTTATCCTCTCCAACTTGTTAAATCCTGCCATATCATTTATCCAGGCTTCCACGCTGGGGGGCTTCGCCCCCTTCCACATTAACAAGATCCTTCGCCGGGCTACTAGGGACGCAAAGGCCAGAATGCCGGCCTCTTTCGCCTCCTGCACTCCTGGCTCGTCCACTACTCCAAATAGTGCTAGCCCCCAGCTTGGCTTGACCCAGACTTTCACCACCTTAGATACTGTTCTCGCAACTCCCCTCCAGAACCCCTCCAGTGCCGGGCATGACCAAAACATATGGAGATGGTTTGCCGGTCTTCCTGAGCATCTCCCACATCTGTCCTCCACCCCAAAGAACCTACTCAGCCTCGCCCCCGTCATGTGCGCTCTGTGAACTACCTTAAACTGTATCAGGCTGAGCCTGGCACACGAGGGAGAGGAATTAACCCTACTTAGGGCATCAGCCCACAGCCCCTCCTCAATCTCCTCCCCCAGCTCCTCTTCCCATTTACCCTTCAGCTCCTCTACCAAAGCCTCCCCCTCTTCTTTCATCTCCTGGTATATCGCCGACACCTTGCCCTCTCCGACCCATACGCTCGAAATCACCCTGTCTTGAATCCCCTGTGCCGGGAGCAGCGGGAATTCCCTCACCTGCCGCCTCACAAACGCCCTCACTTGCATGTACCTGAAAGCGTTTCCCGGGACAAACCGATGGTTGTCTCTGATCGGGGACCACACTGAGGCTCCCACCGCACCCCTGTGCCGTCTCCACTGCCCCCAGATCTTTAGCGTTGCCGCCACCACCGGGCTCGTGGTGTACTTTGTCGGCGAGAGCGGCGCCGTCAGCAGCGCCCCCAGGCTCGTTCCTTTGTAGGACGCCATCTCCAACCTCTTCCATGCCGCCCCCTCTCCCTCCATCACCCACTTACGGATCATCGCCACGTTGGCTGCCCAATAGTAGCCACCCAGATTCGGCAACACCAGCCCTCCTCTATCCCTACTTCGCTCCAGGAACTCCCTCCTTACCCTCGGGGTCTTACTCGCCCACACAAAGCTCATAATGCTCCTGCCTACCCTCTTAAAAAAGGCCTTGGTGATCACAATTGGAAGATATTGAAATACAAAAAGAAACCTCGGAAGGACCACCATTTTAACCCTGCCCGCCAGCGAGAGCGGCAACATGTCCCACCGTTTAAAGTCCTCCTCCATCTGCTCCACCAGCCTCGTCAAGTTAAGTTTGTGCAGGGCCCCCCCACTCCTAGCTACCTGGATCCCCAAGTATCAAAAGCTCCTATCCGCCCTCCTCAGTGGTAGTTCGTCTATCCCTCTTCCCTGATCCCCCGGATGCACCACAAAGAGCTTGCTCTCCCTACATTGAGCTTATAGCCCGAGAAGTCCCCAAACAACCTTAGGATCTGCATGACCTCCACCATCCCCTCCACTGGATCCGCAACATACAGCAACAGGTCGTCTGCATACAGTGACACTCGATGCTCCTCTCCCCCTCGGATTATCCCCCTCGGATTACCCCCCTCCATTTCCCAGACTCCCTTAATGCCATGGCCAAAGGTTCAATTGCTAGTGCAAACAACAAGGGGGACAAAAGGTTGCCTCGTCCCTCGATACAGCCGAAAATAGTCCGACCTCTGCCGATTCGTAACCACACTCGCCACCGGGGCTCTATATAGGAGCTTAACCCAACTGATAAACCCCTCTCCAAACCCAAACCTCCACAACACTTCCCAGAGATACACCCACTCCACTCGGTCAAAGGCCTTCTCCGCATCCATAGCTGCCACTATCTCCGCCTCTCCCTCCACCGATGGCATCATTATCACATTTAGGAGCCTTCGCACATTGGTATTTAGCTGCCTACCCTTTACGAATCCCGTCTGGTCCTCGTGAATCACCCCCGGGACACAGTCCTCAATCCTCGTAGCCAACATTTTTGCCAGCAACTTGGCATCTACGTTGAGGAGCGAGATCGGTCTATACGACCCGCATTGCAGTGGGTCCTTATCCCGCTTCAGGATCAAAGAGATCGTCGCCTCCGATATTGTCGGGGGCAGGGTCCCCCCTTCCCTTGCTTCATTGAAAGTTCTTACCAGCAAAGGGGCTAACAGGTCTACATACTTCCTATAGAACTCCACCGGGAACCCATCCGGCCCCGGGTCCTTCCCTGCCTGCATGTTCCCCAGTCCTTTAACCAGCTCCTTGGCATCTACGTTGAGGAGCGAGATCGGTCTATACGACCCGCATTGCAGTGGGTCCTTATCCCGCTTCAGAATCAAAGAGATCGTCGATCGTCGAAAGTAATCCGAGGGGGATAATCCGAGGGGGAGAGGAGCATCGAGTGTCACTGTATGCAGACGACCTGTTGCTGTATGTGGCGGATCCAGTGGAGGGGATGGTGGAGGTCATGCAGATCCCAATTGGCGCCCCCAATTCTGCCAGTCTTGTTGAAGTCACTGGGTGAAACTGCATAGGAGCACTAGGAAAAGTAAAGGTAGATGAAAGAGGCACAAGAGGGTTGGTCGACTTTTGCATGGAACGTTGATTAATAAAGTTGGCTTGGAATGTTTCTTCTTGGTGGCCATAAGGATGATGTCATGGTCAGTGAAGGAGAGATGATAAAAGGGGAGTTGGGATTGCATTCACTGGTACCAGAGTTGCATGGGTCAGTTAAGGAAAGCCTCGGCAGAAAGAGGTGTTGATTGCCTCCTCCTTTCTTTCTCCCCAGCTGCCTTGCTGTAGAAATGGTGGCAAGCGCTGTGCTCTCTTGGTGATGTTCTACAGAATGCAGTAGGCATGGTGAAGTCTGAGATGTGCACTGGAGAGCACTGCAGAGCTAACGGCGTAAGCATTTTAATTTTTTTTACACACCCCAATGACAATTCCTCTTGCAGCAGGACTCTCCTTATACACATGATTCCCAAATGTACGAAGATTGCGCTCTGAGGTCATGAGTCAGGTGGTCAATGGATAGCAGATCGCCTAGCAGCTCTTCACTGGTTTCTCATAGCAGCTCAAAAGCTGACTTTACAGTGAGCTTCTGGAAAATGAAGGCAACATGATTGTTGCCAGGGTACCAGGCATTTATCTGCATGATGTGCAGAGTATGGTCACATACCAGCCAGACATCGAATATCTTTGGGCTATTGTATATTTACATGTCTGCAGAGTGATGTGTACATAGTCAATGGCACCCTGCCCCACAGGAAAGCAAAGTTGCAAGCTCAATTGGCCTGCTCCTCTCTGGTAAGAGAGAATGTGATGTATTCAGTTGTTTTTGCTTTTCAGAGCCTCTGTGACCTCCATTATCCAGCATTGTCACTGGCAATGCTATCTTCATCCTGATCTGAGTCTGTATTTATGGCTATAACAGTGAACATTTCCAGTGAGTATCTCCTTAATGAACGGTGCAGCATGGTGGCACAGTGGTTAGCATTGCTGCCTCACAGCACCAGGGAGCCGGGTTCAATTCCAACCTCGAGGACAGTCTGTGTAGAATTTGCACATTCTCTCCGTGTCTGCATGGGCTTCCTCCGGGTGCTTCGGTTTCCTTCCAGAGTCGAAAGATGTGCAGGTTAGGTGGATTGGCCACACTAAATTGTCCATTTGTGTCCAACGGTTAAGTGGGGTTATAGGGATAGGGTGGGGGAGTGGGCCTAGGGGTTGCTCTTTCAGAGATACAGTGCAGACTCAATGGGCTGAATGGCATCCTTCTGCACTGTAGGAATTCAATGAAACAGAGGAGTTGTACATATTGTACCTCACTGATGCTGAGGTAGAGGAATTGCTCCCTGAAGACCTGGGTGGATAATACCTCCTCCTTTTTCCTCCTCCTCCACTTCCTTCCTCCTTTGAGCAGCTTGTACTCCTCTGTGCTCCCTCTGCTCATTTCCCTGACATGCGGCAGGCAGGTGGGGTAGAAACTGATGACTGGGAGCAAGCGCTCTGATCAGAACCGTGAATTGACAACCAAGTTTTTCACCCTGTGCCACACAAGTCCCTGTAGACTTCAACACTTTCAACTAGCAGTAAACTTTCTAATACTTCTATTAACTCAGTAATGGTCAGCAGAAATCAATCACAGACTAATCTAAAAATAGTTGATGATCCTGTTAAATCGAGCTGGTCCTTCTTGCTTCTGAACTCACATTCAACGGTGCAAGGTTATGAGAGAGCATTAGCTGGGGCGTTATGCTCCAAAAGAGTCAAAGCGATATTGCATGCTGGCTGATTTCACAATTCTACGTACTTCCAGTATACACTCCCATGCTAACATCATACTCAAAATGGCATTTGAGCATCAGAAGCAGAGCTGCCAATCTTTCCCAACAGAAATCAGTATTCCAGATACCAAAATTCAGTATTTTGGCAGTAAAATCCGGATTTTCATTTCAAAGGAAAAATGCCACATGCACAAATCTAAAACACAAATGGAAAATGAAGATCCAATGCTTCATACATGTACATCATCATGAGTGGGTGTTTTCAAATTAAGTTTCAAACATTCAGTAAATCCAAGAATGAAAAATGTGAACAAAACATTCGCCTTTTTACATGAAAGTTCAAAATTGTCCAAACGCTTTATTAACTCAATTGAATTCTTACAAGAAACTGTATATGGACAAAAGGAATCCAGTGCATTTCTTTCTTTCAATAAATATTTTCATGAAATAGCACTAACAGATTTGATGTTCAAATTAGAGTTCCTGATAGTAAAGGTAAAAGAGCACAAAGAAAAGAATGGTCGCAAAAAGTAGAAAGGAGAAGGTATGGTTAAATAGGTGCATGATTCAGGTTGACTTTTTCAGCATTTTTTGTTTCATGCTCACAGCAAAAAGCACAGTTCCCACGAGTAAAACAAGGATTTATGAACTGAATCCTGCTGAAACTTAATAATATGCAATGTATGGTCAGCTGCACTCCCATCAGTATAGAAAGAGGGAAGTAGAGTTAAAATTTCAGATCAATGACCTTTCAACAATTCTGAAATGTTAACTTTGCTTCTCTCCCCATTGATGCTGCCTGACCTGAGTAATTCCAGCACTTTTTCTTTAAATACACAGCAGTGCTCTACAATGATCAGTGATAGAGTTTGTGTTGAGTCTACTTACTGTGGTCCACCCTCCCTCGATATGATTTTTTGTATCCCAATAAAATCCAGGCACCTCGATGCCTCAGAGACCGCGCAAAGGTCAGGGCGCTGTTAGTGTGCGGGGCGGAGAGACGAAGGGGCGGGGGTTCTGCGCGGAGACCTGTCACCAAGAAACCAAATAACGTGCTTCGGGTGGCGGCTGCCAAATCAGCTGTCTCCTTTTCCGTGTTGCAATGAGAGAAACCGTACTTCCGTATGCAAACGGATTTTCTGTAGAAAATACGGAAAATCCGTGCTAGTTGGCAACTCTGCAGAAGCATGGACACAGCTTGGACACTATTTTGGACCTGAAAAAATGATGCTATGCAACTAAACTTTGTGGCTTTTGTTTTTGTACACATTTTTACCTGTGTTACAAACAATTAAAAAATATATATTTTTATCCTCCTCAAAAGAACATAAGAACTAGGAGCAGGAGTAGGCCATCTGGCCCCTCGAGCCTGCTCCACCATTCAATGAGATCATGGCTGATCTTTTGTGGACTCAGCTCCACTTTCCGGCCCGAACACCATAACCCTTAATCCCTTTATTCTTCAAAAAACTATCTATCTTTATCTTAAAAAACATTTAATGAAGGAGCCTCTACTGCTTCACTGGGCAAGGAATTCCATAGATTCACAACCCTTTGGGTGAAGAAGTTCCTCCTAAACTCAGTCCTAAATCTACTTCCCCTTATTTTGAGGCTATGCCCCCTAGTTCTGCTTTCACCCGCCAATGGAAACAACCTGCCCGCATCTATCCTATCTATTCCCTTCATAATCTTATATGTTTCTAAAAGATCCCCCCTCATTCTTCTAAATTCCAACGAGTACAGTCCCAGTCTACTCAACCTCTCCTCGTAATCCAACACCTTCAGCTCTGGGATTAACCTAGTGAATCTCCTCTGCACACCCTCCAGTGCCAGTACGTCCTTTCTCAAGTAAGGAGACCAAAACTGAACACAATACTCCAGGTGTGGCCTCACTAACACCTTATACAATTGCAGCAGAACCTCCCTAGTCTTAAACTCCATCCCTCTAGCAATGAAGGACAAAATTCCATTTGCTTTCTTAATCACCTGTTGCACCTGTAAACCAACTTTTTGCGACTCGTGCACTAGCACACCCAGGTCTTTCTGCACAGCATCATGTTTTAATATTTTATCATTTAAATAATAATCCCTTTTGCTGTTATTCCTACCAAAATGGATAACCTCACATTTGTCAACATTGTATTCCATCTGCCAGACCCTAGCCCATTCACTTAGCCTATCCAAATACCTCTGCAGACTTCCAGTATCCTCTGCACTTTTTGATTTACCACTTATCTTAGTGTCGTCTGCAAACTTGGACACATTGCCCTTGGTCCCCAACTCCAAATCATCTATGTAAATTGTGAACAGTTGTGGGCCCAACACTGATCCCTGAGGGACACCACTAGCTACTGATTGCCAACCAGAGAAACACCCATTAATCCCCACTCTTTGCTTTCTATTAATCAACCAATCCTCTATCCATGCTACTACTTTCCCCTTAATGCCATGCATCTTTATCTTATGCAACAACCTTTTGTTTGGCACCTTGTCAAAGGCTTTCTGGAAATCCAGATATACCACATCCATTGGCTCCCCGTTATCTACCGCACTGTTAATATCCTCAAAAAATTCCACTAAATTAGTTAGGCACGACCTGCCCTTTATGAACCCATGCTGCGTCTGCCCAATGGGACAATTTCCATCCAGATGCCTCGCTATTTCTTCCTTAATGATAGATTCCAGCATCTTCCCTACTACCGAAGTTAGGCTCACTGGCCTATAATTACCCGCTTTCTGCCTACCTCCTTTTTTAAACAGTGGTGTCACGTTTGCTAATTTCCAATCCGCCGGGACCACCCCAGAGTCTAGTGAATTTTGGTAAATTATCACTAGTGCATTTGCAATTTCCCTAGCCATCTCTTTTAGCACTCTGGGATGCATTCCATCAGGTCCAGGAGACTTGTTTACCTTTAGCCCCATTATCTTGCCCATCACTACCTCCTTGGTGATAACAATCCTCTCAAGGTCCTCACCTGTCATAGCCTCAATTCCATCAGTCACTGGCATGTTATTTGTGTCTTCCACTGTGAAGGCCGACCCAAAAAACCTGTTCAGTTCCTCAGCCATTTCCTCATCTCCCATTATTAAATTTCATTTTCAACAAATAAACAACAAAAGAACAAATAAAAAACAAATGCAATAACAATCCCCCAAACAAAAACAGCACCCCCCTCAATTTACAGACCAAAACATCCATCCCTATGTTCCAGGTAAAAAATTAACAGTCACAGTAAACAGTGTAGTCAAAAACAACAATAACGAGACATCCGGCGGCGGCTATGAAGGATTAAGTCGCACATTTGGTGGCTCCCGCTCTGGTCGGATTTGGACCTTTTCCCCCATTTTCTACCGGACTTGAATTGTAAAACTGATGACAGAGGCAATTGTGTACTGAATTCCCACATCAGTGCATGGAGAGAAGGACTAGAAGTGCTCGTAAAGGCAGAAACAGAAAGACAGAGAAGGCTTGGGCTGAAGCTGCAGCAGGAGACAGCATGGCGGAGGACCGGACCTCTGGTTTGTCGACCCATTGGTCAACGGTTCAGCTGATGCAAGTTATTCAGGAAGGCTTTGCTAAGCAGAAACAGGACTGCTTGGACCCGATAAAAGAGTCAATTGAGCGGCTGGAGCTTTGGTTGGACGCCCAAGATCGGGCGATCCAGGAGGTAGAGAAGGCACTGGTTGAGCAGGAGGAACCTCAAACTGCAGTGAAGTTGGAGGTGGGGATGCTGAGAGACCAGCAGAAGAAGCTCCTGGAGAAGGTGGAGGACCTAGAGAATAGGTCCCGCCGGCAGAACTTGAGAATCGTTGGGCTCCCGGAGGGGTCCGGAGGAGCGGACGCTGGGGCATACATAGCGGACATGTTTGAGAAGCTGCTGGGGGGGTGGGGCATTCTCCCGGCCCTTGGAGGTGGACAGGGCTCACAGAGCACTCGCGAGGAAGCCACGAATGGGAGACCCCCCCGAGGGCAATGGTGGTGAGATTCCATAGGTACTTGGATAAGGAGTGCATTCTACAGTGGGCCAAGCAGACAGGGAGCTGTAAGTGGGACAACAGTATCCTGCGGGTTTACCAAGACCTGAGTGCGGAGGTGGCCAGGAGAACAGCAGGCTTCAACCAGATTAGGTCGATCCTTTTTAAGAAAAAGGTGAAGTTCGAACTGTTGTAACCGGCCCGTCTCTGGGTCACGCACGAGGAACAGCACTTTTATTTTGAGTCCCCTGAGGACGCGCTGGACTTCGCGAAAAGGAAAGGACTGGCGGTGGACTGAGAACTTTTGAACTTTGCTGCAACGTTCTTGGGTTTTTTTTCTGTTCTTTTTTTAAAAGAACAGTTTCTTGTTTTTTGTTTTGTGGAAGCTGTTTGTAATGCCTTTTGCATTGATTTGGGACCAGCGGTAGAGCTGAGTGAGTTATGGTTTTCATTTGCACTGTTGGAGGGTGGAGGTGTGCTTATTTAGATCTTGGTGTTTTTCTGTCGGGCAATTGTGTGGGGATTGTTTGATGTTGAAGTATGTTTGTATGAGCGGGGGTGGAGGGAACAATAGGTGGGAGACTATCCGGCGCCAGGGATGAGGGCCACCAAGCCAGCTGAGTGGGCTAGCTCAGGGAAGCACAGTTGGGGGGGGGTGGGGCATATGTTCGGTTTATTAAAGGGGTTGGGTTACATAGTGTTGTTACTAGGGGGGGAGGGGGGGGTAAATGTTCTGCTGGCAAGGGAGGGGCTTTGGTTAAGGGGACAGAGAGGAGGTTGGGTCGGAGGCTGCCTGGGGGCGGACCGGCGGAGGCGTGGAGCATGGGCTGGAGGCGGGCCCAAAAAAGGGGATGGCTGATCGGCGAAGAGGGGAGGCAATGAACCCTCCAATTAGGCTGATCACCTGGAATGTTCGAGGGTTAAATGGGCCGGTCAAAAGGGCACGTGTGTTCGCGCATCTTAGCGGACTGAAGGCGGACGTGATAATGTTTCAGGAGATGCACCTTAGAGTAACTGACCAGATTAGATTGAGGAAAGGCTGGGTCAGTCAGGTCTTTCACTCGGTCTAGACTCAAAGACTAGAGGGGTCGCGATCCTGATCAATAAGCGGGTGGTGTTTGAGGCGGGTAGAATAGTTTCGGATGTAGGAGGTCGGTACATTATGGTCAGTGGGAAACTGGAAGGGGTGCAGGTGGTATTAGTAAATGTGTATGTGCCAAATTGGGATGATGTGGAGTTTATAAAGAGGATGCTGGGGAAGATACCGGACCTGGACTCGCACAGGTTGGTCATGGGAGGTGTAGCCATCTGGGATGGCCACTTACAACCAGGAGCAAAGAAACTCGCAAAGCCTTGCGGGTAAAATGGACAAAGCAAGATTCAGGTAGGCTCAGAGCCTGAAATGTATATTTGAAACCAAGGAGTCCAGACGGTATCAAAACTCCGACCAATTAGCATTTTGATGGGACGATTAGCATTTGATGGCCCATCTCCACCAAGACAAAGGATTGGTACTCGAGCGACCGGTACAGTCCCAGACATTTCGGCTCCACTCCCTGAGCAAGGGAAGCATAAACAACGGGGTCAGTGACCGCTTGGGACGCGCCCAGCCATCCAGACCCCCGCCCATTTATTGGTTAGGGATCGAACAGAGTGATCAGGGATCACCCAATTAGTGGGGTCCAAACTGAAGGACCACCTGAAGAACGCGAAAAACCCCAAGTATAAGAAGAGAGACCGCCATATGTTCGTCCTCTTTTGGACCTGGTGCACCGGCACCGACCATCTCCAATCGCAGCACCACCAGAAGCAAGTCCAAATTCAACGCCCGCTACCAGACGAATGAGCCTAGCTGAGCAGCAGTTACTCCTACAGACCCGATAGATCCAGAATCGAACAACGGCCACTGTTCCTCTGACCTAAGCCGGGTGCCTGAAGTTAAGTACAGGTTGCCTTAGTTGATAGGTGTAGTTAACTAGTAGTGTTTATGTTGCATGACTAATTGTGTGTAAATAAAGTACCCTTGACCTTGAACTAACTAACTGGTGTTTGGCTCTTTGATCGATAGCCGGTTGAATCTTGTGGTGGTATCATTTGATACCTGGCGACTCTGAGCATTAGAATATAGATACAAAAAGAAAGAAAGGCAAACCCACTGATTGCCGTAGTTACAGCAGAGCCACAGGAGAAGAAAGGCAACAGAGGGGACTTCCAACAGTTATTGACTCTGGCTTGGACCGGTCAAGGTCGAAAACAGGCAGGGTGCCAGCAATGGCGAAGTAGTTCTCCTTCTACTCACACGTGCATAAAGTTTACTCCCGGATTGATTTCTTCATTTTGAGCAGGGCCTTACTGGCAGGGGTGGTGGACACGGGGTACTCGGCGATCACAATCTCAGACCATGCTCCGCACTAGGTTGACCTGCAGGTTAGTAAAGACAGTAACCAGCACCCGCAATGTAGGTTAGATGTGGGACTTTTGGCTGACGAAGGGGTGTGCGAGAGGCTGAGGAAATGTATTCAGAACTACCTGCAGGTCAACGACACGGGAAAATTTCAGCAGCGGTGGTCTGCGAAGCACTGAAGGCGGTGGTCAGAGGGGAGCTGCTCTCGATGCAGGCCAATAGGGAGAAGGTGGACTGGGCATAGACGGACCGACTGGTAAAGGAGATACTACAGATCGATAGGAGTATGCGGAGACCCAGAGGCAGGGCTTTTAAGGGAACGGCGGAGGTTACAGGCGGAGTTTAGCTGGCCACAGGGAGGACAGTGGAGCAGCTGAGGAAAGGCAAGGGGGGCGATCTATGAGCATGGAGAGAAGGCCAGCAGAATGCTTGCACAGCAGCTTAGAAAGAGGGAGGCAGCCAGGGAGATAGGGAAAGTAAATGACGGAGATGGTAACCTGGTTGGAGGTTCAGCAGGGGTGAATAAGGTGTTAATGAATTTCTACAGTAGGCTGTACAGGTCGGAACCCCCTATGGGGCCGGAGGGGATGAGGCACTTCTTGGAGGGGCTGAATTTCCCAAAGGTGGATGGGGAGCTGGTAGTCGGGCTGGGGGCCCCAATCAGGTTGAAAGAGATAGTGGAGGGTCTGAAGGCCATGCAGTCGGGTAAAGCCCCGAGGCCGGACGGGTACCCAGTGGAGTTTTATCCAAAGTTCTCTGGGATATTGGGGCCAGTGTTGATGAGGATGTTCAATGAGGCAAGGGAACGAGGGGTGCTGCCCCCGACGATGTCACAGGCCACGATTTTGCTGATTCTGAAGCGGGACAAGAACCCGGAGCTGTGTGGGTCCTACAGGGCGATATCCCTGTTGAATGTGGATGCTAAATATTGTCCTCCAGGATTGAGGATTGTGTTCTGGACGTTATTGGGGAGGACCAGAAGGGGTTTGTTGAGGGTAGGCAGTTGGTGGCCAATATAAGAAGGTTGTTAAACGTGATCATGATGCCCCCAGAAGGTGGGGAGGTGGAGGCAGTGATCGCAATGGATGCAGAAAAGGCTTTTGATCGGGTAGAATGGGATTATTTGTAGGAGGTACTGGGATGGTTTGGATTTGAGCGGGGCTTTATTGACTGGGTCAGGTTGCTGTATCAGGCTCCTGTGGCAAGCGTACGGATGAATAGGACAACATCGGACTATTTTAGACTGCACCGGGGGACGAAACAGGGATGCCCCCTCTCCCCACTGTTGTTCGCGCTAGCTATAGAGCCGTTGGCAATTGCTCTGAGAGCCTCAAGGGGCTGGTCCGGGGGGGGGGGGGGGGGGGGGGGGGGGGGGGGGGTTGGTGCTGTGGAGCACAGAGTCTCGCTCTATGCAGACGAACTGCTTCTGTATGTATCTGGATGGAAGAAATCATGAGGATTCGAGGGGAATTTGGCCGATTTTTGGGGTATCAGCTAAATATGGGGAAAAGTGAGATGTTTGTGGTCCAGGCGAGGGGACAGGAGACACGATTCGGGGAGCTGCCGTTTAGATTAGTGGGGGGAAGCTTTAGGTACCTAGGCATTCAAGTGGCACGGGAATGGGACCGGCTGCATAAATTAAATCTGGCCCTACTAGTAGACCAAATGAAGGACGGATTTCAGAGATGGGACACGCTTCTGTTGTCACTGGCTGGGAGGGTGCAGACGGTGAAGATGACGGTCCTCCCGAGATTCCTGTTTGTATTTCAGTGTCTCCACATCTTTATTCTGCGGTCCTTTTTTAAACGGGTCAACAAAGTGATCACTAGCTTCGTTTGGGCGGGCAAGACCCCGCGAGTAAGGAAGGTAATGCTTGAGCGGAGTCGGGGAGAGGGTGGGCTGGTGCTGCCAAATTTTAGTAACTATTACTGGGCGGCGAATGTAGGGCACGAGTCTGGGGGCGTTGGTAACTGCGCCTCTGCCGTTCCCGCCAGCACGGTATTCCACCAGCCCCATGGTGGTGACGGCCCTGAGAGTCTGGGGGCAATGGAGGAGACATGTGGGAGCAGAGGAAGCATCGGTCTGGTCCCCAATCTGTAATAATCACTGGTTTGCCCCGGTAAGTATGGATGGGGGTTCCGGATATGGCGAAGATCAGGGATTGAGAGGATGGGGGATATGTTTATAGAGGGAGCTTTCCGAGTATGTGGGCGTTGGAGAAGTTTGGGTTGGCGAGGAGAAACAAATTCAGGTATCTGCAGGTGCGGGACTTCCTACGTAAACAGGTGTCAACCTTCCTGCTACTACCGCTAAGGGGGATTCAGGACAGGGTGGTTTCCAGAGGGCGAGTAAGAGAAGGGAGCATCGCTGACATTTACAAGGAACTTATGGGGTCAGAGGAGACGCAGACCGAGGAGCAGAAGCGCAAGTGGGAGGAGGAGCTGGGAGGAGAGATAGAGGATGGTCTATGGGCAGATGCGTTAAGTAGTGTCAACGCATCCGCAACATGTGCCAGGCTCAGCCTGATACAATTCAAGGTCGTTCATCGGGCTCACATGATAGTGGCCCGGATGAGCAGATTCTTTGGGGTGGAAGACACGTGTGCAAAATGTGCGGGACGACCAGCGAACCATGTCCACATGTTCTGGACATGTCCGTAGCTTAGGGGATTTTGGCAGGGGTTTGCAGATGTCATCTCCACAGTGTTAAAAACAAGGGTGGCACTGAGTCCAGAGGTGGCGATTTTCGGGGTGGCGGAAGACCCGGGAATCCAGGAGGAGAAAGAGGCAGACGGTCTAGCCTTTGCTTCCCTGGTAGCCCGAAGACGGATACTATTAGCTTGGAGGGACTCAAAGCCCCCGAAGTCGGAGACCTGGCTATCGGACATGGCTAGCTTTCTCTGTTTGGAGAAAATCAAGTTTGCCTTGAGAGGGTCACTGTTAGGGTTCGCCCGGAGGTGGCAACCGTTCGTTGACTTCTTCGCGGAAAATTAAACGTCAGCAGGGGGGTGGGGGGTTAGTTCAGCTTAGACTAGGGGGTTCATAAAGGTGGGACCTGTAAGGAAGGGAGATGGCTTTTGCACTATGTTCATAGTTTCATGTACATTGTTTATTTTGTTGTTGTTACAATACCAAAAATACCTCAATAAAATGTTTATTAGAGAAAAAACAATAACCCCCCCCCCGCCTTACCCCCCTAATGTTCAATGGCTACCAATTCTCGAAAGCGCTTAATAAACAGTCCCCATGAGTTGTAGAACTCCTTCATCCCCCTCAGCTCAGATTTCACCTTCTCGAGAGTTAGAAATTTAAGTAGGCCCCCCTGCCAAGCCGAGGCACAGGCTGGAGAAGCTGACCTCCACCCCAACAGGATCCGCCTCCGCACAATCAGCGAGGCGAAGGCTAGAACATCTCCCCTGCACCCTAAACCCTTTGTTACAAAGAATTGTGACATTTGAACTGAGAAATAATTAACCCACTGGGAAGAAATAAGCAATGTCAACAACTTATTACATTATTGCCTATCTCTCTGGTACACTTCCTTCTAGCTGATTCTCCTATTTATTCCATGTAATTTACCTCTTCTCCTTATGTTTCCTTCAGATATGATTTCTGTCCTTCCTCACTCCATCACAGAATCAGAATTCCTATGGCCAGTCGAGTCCGCACTGACCCTCTGAAAGAGCACCCTACCTTAATAATAATAATCTTTATTAGTGTCACAAGTAGGCTTACATTAACACTGCAATGATGTTACTGTGAAAAGCCCCTTGTCGCCACACTCATGCGCCTGTTCGGGTACACTGAGGGCGAATTCAGAATGTCCAATTCACCTAACAAGCACGATCTGGGATAAAAATGATTAACTCTCCCGGGTGTTTAATTCCTCTCCCTACTCCACATCTCATCCCTCCACTTGTTTGCCTTACATTTTTGTCCATTTTGACTATCCATGTTTTTTTTATTTCTCTCAAATTTTCTTTGCTCTTTCCTTGCAGCTATTTCCTCCTTGTAGGGATATGTGTGCGATCGAATGGCCTTGTTGTGCCCAATTCAGCGACACGACGAGGCTGTTAAACCTCATGAGAGGCCTCTTGCAAGATCTGCGAAGGTCGACTGCCGGATGAGATTATTACCTCATCTCAAACCTCTGTTTTATCGCCAAAGTCCTTGAACACATTGTTGTTACTTTCCAAATCTGTGCCCATCTTTTACTTTTCTCAAAATTCCATGTTTTCCTCCAATCAGTTTCCAGCCCGGCCATATACTGAAACGACCCTTGTTAAAGTCACAAATGATGTTCCTGTGAGTATGGCCATGATAAACTATCCCTCCATATCCTCCTCCAACTAATCTGCAACAATTGACCCAGTTGGTCACACCACCCTTCTCTAATGCTTCCCCTCCAACATTCACCTGGGTGCAACTGTTCTGGCTTGGTTCCATTCTTATCTTTCAAATCATAGACAAAGAATCATCCGCAATGGCTTCCCCTCCCTACTGAACTATTAATCCTAGTGTCCTGCAAGGATCTATGCTTGGCCCTCTTTTACTTCTCATCAATGTGTTATGCCTCAGCAATATCAGCCGAAAACACAACAGGTTCCTTATGAATGCTGTTGGCACTGAGCTCCAACTCACACCGTCTTGTAGCCTCCTCCACTGTCTCTGATTTGTGCACGACAATATTGGATGAGCAGAAACTTCCTCCAACTAAGTATTGGGAAGACTGAAGACATTATCATTGGTCCACACCACAAACCTTGTTTCCTGATTACCATTTACATTCCTAGCAATTGTTTTAAGCAAAGCAAGGCCATTTGCAATCTTGGGTTTTGTGTTTGATCCCAAATTAGTTTCCAATCACATAGCCACATCTTCAACAAAACTCCCTACTTCTACCTCCATGAACATACTCAACTGTGACCCTGCCTTAGATTATATGATGCTAAAACTTTCATGCATGCCTTTATTATCTCTAGACTTTACCATTCCGCTACTCTCTTGGTCGCCTCCCATTTTCCACCCTACATACACTTGTGATCATTGAAAACATGATGGCCACATCTTGTTACACCCATTACACCTTTGCTTGCTGACCTTGGTTGGCTCCTGGTCCAACAATACCTCAGTTTTAAAATCCTCATCCTTGTTTTCAATTCCTTCCGTGGGCTTGATCTTTCCCATCTATGTAGCCTCCTGCAGACCTATAGGCCTTTGAAATTTCTAAGTTCTTCCAATTCTGGCCTCTTGCATATTCTCGATTTTAGTTGCCCCACCAATGACAACAATGTTTTAAACTGTCTTAGCCCTAATCTCCCTTCCAAGTCTTTTGGAGTTTCCCAAGTCACTCCAACTCTTTTAGGATCTCCTTAAAATGTATCTCTTTGATCAAGTTTCTCTCATCATGTGTTTGGAAATCCCCTACTGGGGCGTGGTAATTTTACTGACACCATTCTTGTTAAGTGCATTGGGATGTTTTACTTTGTCAAATGCGCTAAATATATGTAACATGTTGTCCAAATACTTCACTAAAATAGTTGAATATAAGGTACTGTCAAATTGTATAGTGCTTTAGTCAAACCGGGTCAATGTTACAGCATACATATATGCACACAGTTCTGGTCATCAAGATTCAAGGGAATTCAAACACTTGGAGGCAGAGTTCAGCCAAGCCACAAAGCTAATCATTAATGCTAGAGTACTGGGTTACAAGGAAAGACAAAAGAAATTCAGGCTTATCAGCCTAAAAACGGGGCCTCTGAGGCAACACTGAGCGTTATACATGTTAGCCAAAAATTCCATTCCTGGCCTAGCCACCGGCAGCTATACTCTCCTTGGCAGCTGGCTGGGGCCAAGCCAGATTGCTTGTATGGTGTTCCATTTAACCCTGAAATTAACTTCCCAACCGCATACCAACGACATCACTAAGTATGTCTATTTTTATCTCTGCAACATCGTCTGACTCTGCCCATACCTCAGCTCATCTGCTGCTGAAATCCCCATCTATGCATTCATTACCTCTAGACTTGACCTTTCCAATGCATAATCACCCAAACACCCAGGTTCTACCCTATGTAAACCTAAGGCCATCAAAACGCAAGTCAAGTTCTGTACATTCATCAATCCTGTGCTCACTGATCTGCACTGGCTTCTGATTGAGCAATATCGCGATTTTAAAATTGTAATTTTTGTTTTCAAATCGCGCTAGAGTCTCACCTCTGTCATCTCGCCGGCCCTACAATGTTCTGAGATTGCTGTAATATCTGGCCTCTTGAGCATCCTGCTTTTAATCATCTCAACACTGGCAGCCGTGTCTTCAGTTGCCGGGGTCTAAGCTCTGGAATTTGTTCCCAAAGCCCCTACACCTCTGTCCTCCTTAAAACCAACATCACTGGGGCAGCACGGTGGCGCAGTGGTTAGCACTGCTGCCTCACGGCACCGAGGACCCGGGTTCGATCCTGGCCCGTGTGGAGTTTGCACATTCTTCCCATGTCTGCGTGGGTCTCATCCCCACAACGCAAAAGGATGTGCAGGGTAGGTGAATTGGCCATGCCAAATTGCCCCTTAATTGGAAAAAAAATGGGTACACTAAAATTATTTTTTAAAAACCAGTGTCACTGTCCAAGATTTTGATAATCTGCACCAATATTTGATGTGGCTTAGTGTCAAAGCCGGTTTGATAAAATTCCTGTGGACTGCCTTAGGACAACCCCTTACTAAATAAACGGTGCTATATGAACACAAGTTGTTGTTGTTGTAAATAACATTATTTGCTATTAAAAGGATAAATTTAATTTAAAGGGGAAGACATATCAGCAGAGCTCCAAGCCATGGTCTGCTCCTCTCGCTTCATGTGGAAGACCAGGAACATTTCCAGTTCCCAGGACCACCATTGTGCAAGAAGTATCTCCAGCTGCAGTTCTTGGAAGCCCGAGTTTCAGAGATGGAGCGGTGATTGGGGAGGGTGTGTAGTCTCCACGTGGTGGAGAGTATCGTGGATAGCATGTATAGAGAAGTGGTCACACCGCAGGCTCAGACTCCACAGGCAGGGAGCAAATGGGTGACCATCAGACAGAGCAAGGGAGCTGGGCAGGCAGTGCAGGAATCTCCTGTGGCCATTTCCCTGCAAAATAGATATACCGCTTTGGATACTGGTGAGGGGTTGACCTCTCATGGGAAAGCAGCAGCAGCCAAACTCATTGCACCAGATTGGTTCTGCAACAAAGCAGATGAGTAAAAAGTGTGTGAATGCAATAGTTATGGGGGATTCAATTGTAGGGAATAGATAGGCATTTCTGAGACCACAAATGAGACTCCAGGGTGGTATGTTGCCTCTGTGGTGCTGGGGTCAAGGATGTCTTGGAGCAGTTACAGGACATTCTGGAGGGGGAGGGTGAACAGTCAGTGGTCATGGTACACATTGGTAGAAATGACATAGGGAAAAACAGGGATGAGGTCCTAAAAGCAGAATATAGGGGGTTAGGAAGAAAGCTGAGAAGTCGAACCTCAAAAGTAGTGATCTGAGGATCATTACCAGTGCCACATGCTAGTCAGAGTAGAAATAGCAGAATATATCAGATGAATACGTGGCTGAAGAGATGGTGCGAGGGGAAGGGTTTCAGATTCCCGGTGCATTGGGACCGGTTCTGGGGGAGGTGGGACCTGTTTGTACAAGCTGGACGGGTTACACCTGGGCAGGAGCGGCGCTGATCTCCTGGAGGGGTACTTGCCAGAGCGATTGGGGAGGGTTCAAACTAATATGGCAGGGGATGGGAACCTATGTAAGGATTCAGAGCAGGGGGAATTAAGAACAAGAGAAAAATACAGCAAGAATAAGAAAATTGATAGGCAGAGAAACCAAGGGCCAGTATCAAATAACGACACTGTATAAAAAAGCACTAGTCTTAAGGTTTTGTACGTGAATACACAGAGCATTTAAAATAAAATGGATTAATTAGTTGCGCAGATAGATGTAATGGGGTATGATATAGTTAGTATTACAGAGCCTTGACTCCAAGGTGGCCAAGGATGGGGATTAAACATTGAGGGCTATTCAGTTTTTAGAAAGGAGACAGAAAGGAAAAGTTGGTGGAGTTGCATTGTTGATTAAAGGAAATATTGATACAATATTGAGGAAAGATCTTAGCACAGGCGATGTGGAATCTGTATGGGTTGAGTTGAGAAACATCACGGGGCAAAAAATATTCGTAGGGCTGGTATACAGATGACCAAACTGCAATGGTAATGTTGGGAATAGCATTAGACAGGAAATCAGAGATGCATGTGTTCAAGGAACATCTGTGATTATGGGTGACTTTAATCTGTATATAGATTGGGTTGAGTCACAGTATAATAGAGGAGGAATTTTTGGAATGTGTACGGGGTGGTTTTCTCGACCAATGTGTTGAGGAACCAACAAGGAAACAGACCGTCTTGGACTGGGTGTTGTACAATGCGAAAGGATTAGTTGCCAACCTATTTGTGAGAGAACTCTTGGGGATGAGTGACCATAATATGATAGAATTCTTTATCATGGTGGATAGTGAGGTAGTTGATTCTAAGACTAGGCTCCTGAGTCTCATAGATTCAAAGAAAAGGCATACAAGTTAGCAAGAAAAAGCAATAGACCTGAGGATTCTGAACAGTTTAAAATTCAGCAAAGGCAGACCAAGCAATTGATTAAGATGGGGAAGATACAATATGAAAGTGAGTTAGCAGGGAACATAAAAACTGACTATATAAGTTTATTTGGTACGTAAAGAGAAAAAGATTGATAAAAATTAATGTAGGCCCCTTGCAATCAGAAATGGGGGAATTCATAACCGGGAACAAAGAGATGGCTGAGGAACTAAATTCATACTTTGCTTCAGTCTTCACAAAGGAAGACAGGAATACTGTACCATAGGTTCTGAGAAACACAAGTTTTAGTGAGGAGCTGAAGGAAATGAGTATTAGTAGAGAAATGGTTTTAGGGAAATTAATAGGATTGAAGGCAGACAAATCTCCAGGGCCTGATAATCTTCCTCCCAGAATACTTAAGGAAGTAGCCCTAGAAATAATAGATCCTTGGGCTCTGGAATGGTTCTATACAGATTAGAAGGTTGCTAATATAACCCTGCTATTCAAAAAGGGAGGTAGAGAGAAAACAAGGAACGAAAGACCAGTGAGCCTAACATCGGTAGTAGGGAAGTTGCTAGAATACATTACTGAGGATATCATAGCACAGCATTTGGAAAGCAGTGGTATAATCAGACAAAGTCAGCATGGATTTATGAAAAGGAAATCATGCTTGACAAATCTACTGGAATTCTTTGAAGATGTAACTAGTAGAGTTGACCAGGGAGAACCAGTAGATGTGGTTTAATTAGACTTTCAGAAGGCTTTTGACAAGGTCTCACATAGCAGATTACTATGTAAAGTTAAAGCGCATGGGATGGCAGGTAGCGTCTTGAGATGGATAGAAAGCTGGTTCGCAGACAGGAAGCAAATGTTGGAATAAATGGGTCTTCTTCCAATTGGTAGGTAGTGACTAGTGGGGTACCGCAGGAATCTGTGCTAGGACCCCAACTGTTCACATTATATATTAGTGATTTGTATGAGGGAACTAAATGTAGTATTTCCAAATTTGCAGATGATACAAAGTTGGATGGGATGGTGAACTGTGAGGAGGATGCAGAGATGCTTCAGTGGGATTTGAACAGGCTGAGTGAGTGGGCATATGCATGGCAGTATAACGTGGCTAAAGGGGAGGTTATCCGCTTTGCTAGCAAAAATAGGAAGGCAGTTTATTGTTTGAATGGGTGTGAGAGAGGTGGATGCCCAGCGAGACCTTGGTGTCCTCGTGCATCAGTCGCTGACAGTACGCACGCAGGTACAGCAGGCAGGAAAGAAGGCAAATGGTATGTTGGCCTTCATAGCGAGAGGATTTAAGTATAGGAATAGTTTACTGCAATTGTACAGGGCATTGGTGAGGAGTATTGTGTGCAGTTTTGGTGTCCTTATCTGAGGAAGGATGTTCTTGCTATGGAGGGAGTGCAGCAAAGATTTACCAGGCTGATTCGTGGGCTGGCGGGACTGTCATATGAGGAGAGACTAAGTTAGTTACGATTATATTTATTGGAGTTTAGAAGAGTCAGGGGCGATCTCATAGAAACTAAGAACATTCTAACAGGATTAGACAGGCTAGATTCAGAAAGAATGTTCCTGGTGGTGGGGGGAGTCCTGAACTAGGTTTGAGGATAAGGGGTAAACCTTTTAGGATTGAGGTGAGAAGAAATTTCTTCACACATAGAGTGGTGAATCTGTGGAATTCATACTGGAAAATGTAGTTGAAACAAAAACAGTGTGTGATTTCGGAATTAGATTCAGCTCTTGGGGTTAAATGGATCAATGGAGTGGGGTGGGGGATGGAAAGGCATGATCAGGGTATTCAACTTGATGATCAGCCATGATGATAATGAATGGCAGAGCAGGCTGAAGGGGCCTCCTCCTGCTTCTATTTTCCATGTATGTTTCTATGTAAACTGCTGGCTTTATAGTATTTGCTACAACTATTTGAATCCTCCCTACTCATTCATGTTGATATTGTGCGAACAGTTGAAATCTCCTCAAAAAGATCACCAGCGTTAAGTTACTTAAATGATCTTAACAAGCAAGAAAAAAAATGGGACTTTCCACCCAAATTTTTGTTTGAATTAATGTTGTTCTGGATGAGCAGGAATTGACAGCGCAGCAAATAAACGTGGTTCAGTCAAAAGGCCAATTCTACACGAGTCGCACCCCCCCCCCCCCCCTTTCTTTTTGTTTGTTTGTTGCTTAACATTAGGCAGTGCAGCCAGAGTGCCAGCCCGTACTCCGGGCAGCTTTCCACCTGAACCACAGATGGGGCTCCAGCCTGAGCTAAAGATGAGGACGAGCTCTGACAGCCCGCAGGGAAGGGGACAGACACTCACTGTCAACACCATTGGGGCTGAAAAGAAAAGTGCATCCTCCTCTGGGATCGAGGCACTTGTGCAACACGGGGAGACTCCTCTTACTTTACCTCTCCGGGCGACTCCCTCTGGAGGAGGAACCACGCACCCGCCCGCCCCGGCTCTGTGACCGGAACGAACCTGTTCAACCCGCTGGCGAGCGGGCGGCCGCTCGCGCCCTCTCCGCCGCCGACCCGGAGGAAAGGTGGGCTTGTCGACACCGGCGCGCCCCCGAGCCGGGGCTGCGCGCCGGCTCAGGCGCGGGCGGGGATGCTCTCTGGCGCGCGCGCGCGCGCCGCCGCGTGCACAAAGACCGGCTGGAGCCGGTATGTCACAAACACGGAAGGCCAATTTCCGAGGGAAGGGCAGGCGGTCCAAATCTGGGCAGAGGAGAGTGAGACGGGCAGGGTTACAGTGAGAGAGCGAGTGTGAGAGACCCCAATCCCCCCCCCCCCCTCTCCTCAGGGACTGGAGAGGCAGCCACCTTGGCTCAGCTCTGCATCACCATCAGCAGCCCTCCACACCACCAAGAGGTAAAATAGTTAGGCTTGCAACCAATGTATCCGACCGAACGCCAGCAGACTCGATACTTTTTACCTGGCAGGGGAAAGAACATCAAAGGTAAATCTTTTTTTCTTTTGTTTGCCCCGCAGAGTTGGACTTTTGTTCGTTTTCGTAACCCCCCCCCCCCCACTTTCGTTTGCTCCAGGTCATAAGCCTCCAGGCAAAGAAAAACGTCGTGCCGTCTGATCGACACATGTCACGTTGTACCCAGGGATTAATGTATATTTTCAATCTTTTTCTTCAGTAATTTCTAAGCGCGGATCAATCAGACTGAATGTACATGTACTTTCTATCTCCGGGATCCTGATGTAATAATCGCCCAGAGTTTATAGTTCCTTCATTTATAACCACCCACACACTTTAATACGAAACTCATTACATTTTGTTCATGGTTTTGTTGGAAGCTTGATTTTTTTCCCTTCTTCTTCTTCAGACCCCCAAATCCAGTCAACGACTTGAGGTTGATTTGCGTGGTACTACTGCTAGGATCTCCAGCCAGTTTTTAGCAAGGAGCTGCGGCACCCAGCTGGTGAGTACAGTAGCAATCCAAGCGGGTTATTGTCGTACGGATACACGTCAAAAGATTCAAGATACAAAACAAGTAATGTAACCTAAAAAATCCGCCCCAAAGCTATATACTTGGCTCTATTTGTAATTCCAACACTTGTCTTGCATATTCAAAAAACTTAGAAAATTTACCAAAAGAAAGCAAAAAAAAAAATCCTTTGGGTGCAGTATTTCGGGACATTTAAATAAATTTGGATCCGATTCCTTTAATTGCAAGGTGCTGGTGTTTCAGTCGGATTTCCAGTAGAGGAAGTGAGCAGTTTTATCGCATCCCCGTGGGGTTCTCCTCGGCACCGATTCCGGATGAAAAATATCTAACGCGTGTAAAAGTTACATCACGTTTCTGCTATCTGGAATTAGAACCGTGTTTAAACTTTTCCGGTCCACTTAACGTTTCGTCATTGTAAATGTGAAGAAAAGAGAATAACCGCCACGAAGAAATGAGATACGAAGCCGTTGATTTAATTGCTGCAGTGGGCAGCAACTAGTGCCTGCATGCCGGATTGATTATAGCGCTATGCCACCGAGGTGCTCAGTGCTCCTCCAGCTGTTGAGTCGCACTGCGTGCAATCGCCTTGACACCAGAATGGCCGGCAGATGGTGCAAAATACGAATATGCCTTGTCCCCAAACTCTTCTCCTTGGCTGCTTGAATGAAGCATATTCCATTTCCTTGCGGATGACAGAGTGGACTGATGGGGGCAAAAATTGGCTTATAGGATTTATCCTGTCTTTTCTGGACAAAACATACCTGGATAAGTTTCCACTTTTAGGGCAGCACGGTGGCACAGTGGTTGGCGCTGTGGCTTCGTGGCACCAGGGTCCCAGGTTCGATTCCCGGCTGGGTCACTGTCTGTGCTGAGTCTGCACGTTCTCCCCGTGTGTGCGTGGGTTTCCTCCAGGTACTCCGGTTTCCTCCCACTAGTGCCGAAGGACATGCTGTTGGGTAATTTGGACATTCTAAATTCTCCCTCTGTGTACCCAAACAGGTGCCAGAATGTGGCGACTAGGGGCTTTTCACAGTAACTTCATTGCAATGTAAGCCTACTTGTGACAATAAAGATTATTATAAAAAACATTTTAAAAGTTTCCACTTTGTCAAGTAGGTGCCAGTGTGGTAGCTGTGCTGTAACAGCTTGGTTAGAGACATAGCTAGTTCTGGAGCACAGGTCTTCAGCACTGTTGCAGGATATTTTCGGGGTTCAACATCTTTGCTGTATCCAGCAGGCTCAGCTAATTCTTAATCACATAAAGTAAATCAAATTGGCTGAAGACTGGCATTTATGATGCTGGGGCCTCTGGTGGCAAAGATGGATCATCCACTCAGCACCCAAAGGTGGTTGCAAATGCTTCAACCTTGTTTTTCGTTCCCATATTGGACTCCACAGTCATTTGAATTTGAGGAATGTTATGGACAGGGGAAGAGATGTGGGATAATTTCCCCTTTACTTTTCCTCCATTTCTCAGCTGACCACAGCAAGATGTTCATTGGAGAAGTGTTTAACTCGTTGAGTACCGTGACTTTCAACAACAGACACAAGACAGGCTTTCTCGTGGGTTTAAGTGAAAAGAATAAATGTTTATTTTATTAACAGGCAAAAGATGTAATTGCAACTGCACACACCCACTCATTCATGCTAGACATGCACACCAGAAAAGATGATTTCAAAAGTAAGAATTAGCACGCACCAATATCTTTAGAAAGGTCTGAGAAATGCTATTACTCTAGTTCTTCAAGATGGTAGCTGCAACCGTTGCAGGATTCTCTTTTTGGTTCATTGAAGAACAAATGCAGGGTTGAGGTTTCTGGTGATAAGTTCACTATGGTTTACACCATGCAATAACAGATTGCCAGCTTTTCCAATCAAAGTTGTTGTTGAGCTTCTATAGTGAAGATATAATTCTGCAGGTAAAATTAACTCCCCCCATCTCTCTGCCCGTGGGTGAATTTCTAGGCAGGGTTCTTCCTTTTGTTGGATGCAATATCTTTCATTGTGTGGGGCGCGATCTACCCAAATGGCGACAGAGTCCCGTAGCACTCGTGGTTAGCCAGGTCGCCGAGAAACACCCCGCCATCTAACGCCCATCGGAGGCCTCAGCGGCGAACTCCCTGATGAGGCTGCACTTGTTTTCTGTACAGGAGCTCTGCTCGCCGGAAATCCTCAGTGAGGATCCTCCTCTGAGCAGATCCTGTGTATATAGAGGGCTTGTCCATAGGGGGTGGCTTCTTTAATGTGTTTAGCGTGGAAGCTGGATAAGTGGAGCATCGTGAGGTTATCCATGGGCTTGCGGTAAAGCAAAGTGCTGAGGTGACCGTCCTTGATGGAGATGAGTGTGTGCAAGAATGCAACTGATTCTGGAGAGTAGGCCATGGTGAGTCTGATGGTGGGATGGAACTTATTGATGTTTTAGTGATTCTTCAACGTGGGTCCAAAGGAAAAGAAATGTCATTGATGTATCGGGTGTATAACGTCGTTTGAAGGTCCTGTGCAGTGAGGAGGTCTTGTTCCAACGTTTGCATGAAGATATTGGCATATTGAGGTACGAATTTGGTCCCCATGGCTGTTCCGTGTGTCTGGATGAAAACTTGTTGTTGAAGGTGAAGCCATCCCCTATGGACAAGCCCTCCATATACACAGGATCTGCTCAGACGAGGAGTAGCGTAACAAACATCTACAAACGCTGAAAGATGCCCTTGTACGAACGGGATATGGCGCTCGACTCATCGATCGACAGTTCCAACAGGCCACAGCAAAAAAACGCACCAACCTCCTCATAAGACGAACACGGGACACAACCGACAAGAGTGCCGTTCGTCGTCCAGTACTTCCCCGGAGCGGAGAAACTACAACATCTTCTTCGCAGCCTTCAACACGTCATCAATGAAGACTAACATCTTGCCAAAGTCATCCCGATACCCCCACTACTCGCCTCCAAACAACCGCGCAACCTCAAACAAACCATTGTTTGCAGATACCCAGCCTTCAGAATAGCAACCACAACACCACACAATCCTGCCATGGCAATCTCTGCAAGACGTGCCAGATCATCGACATGGGTACCACCATTACACGTGAGAACACCACCCACCAGGTACATGATACATACTCGTGCGACTCGGCCAACGTTGTCTACTTCATACGCTGCAAGAAAGGATGTCCCGAAGCATGGTATATTGGCGAGACCATACAGACGCTGTGACAACAGATGGACAGATATCGCACGACAATCGCCAGGCAGGAATGTTCCCTTCCACTCGGGGAACACTTCAGCAGTCAAGGGTATTCAGCCTCTGATCTTCAGGTAAGCGTTCTCCAAGGTGGCCTTCAGAATGCGTGACAACGCAGAATCGCTGAGCAGAAACTTATAGCCAAGTTCCGCACACACGAGTACGGCCTCAGCCAGGACCTTGGATTCATGTTGCATTACATTCACCCCCCCCACAATCTGGCCTGGGCTTGCGAAATCCTACCAACTGTCCTGGCTTGAGACAATTCACACCTCTTTAACCATGATTATTCCTCTCTCCAGTTGCTCCGCCTGGACCTGTAGACTTAATTACCTGCAAAGACTCGCATTCAAAATATCGTCTTGCATCTTTCACTTTGTCTATATATGTGTTTCTGGAACCCATCTCTTCATTCGCCTGAGGAAGGAGCAGTGCTCCGAAAGCTAGTGATTCGAAACAAACCTGTTGGCTATAACCTGGTGTTGTAAGACTTCTTACAGTATTTATATGGATAGTCCAGTTCAGTTTCTGATCAATGGTAGCCCCAGGATGTTGTTTGTGGGGAATTCAGTGATGGTAATGCCATTGGATGTCATGGGGCAATGGTTAGATCCTCTCTTCATATAATTTTTTTTACAGTGCAGAAGGAGGGCATTCGGCCTATCGAGTCTGCACCGGCCCTTGGAAAGAGCACCACACCTAAGCCCACACCTCCACCCTATCCCCATAACTCCACCTAACCTTTTTTTTGACACTAAGAGCAATTTAGCATGGCCAATCCACCTAACCTGCACATCTTTGGACTGTGGAGGAAACTGGAGCACCCGGGCGAAACCACGCAGACACTGGGAGAACATGCAGACTCTGCACAAACAGTGACCCAAGCCAGGAATCGAACCTGGGACCCTGGAGCTGTGAAGCAACTGTGCTAACCAGTATGCTACTGTTGTTAGGAGATGGCCATTGCCTGGCACTTGTGGCGCGAATATAACTTGCCAGCGCCAAGCCTGGATATTGTCCAGCTCCTGCTGCATTTGGACATGGACTGCTTCACTATCTGAGGAGTTGTGAATGGTGCTGAACATTGTGTAGTCATCTGCTAACATCCCCACTTCTGACCTGAAGATGGTTGGGACTAGGACACTGCCCTGAGGAACTCCTGTAGTGATGTCCTGGAGCTGAGATGATTGGTGTCCAACCACCACAACCATCTTCCTTTGTGCCAGGTATGACTCCAACCAACAGAGGGTTTTCCTTCTCATTTCAATTGTCTCCAGTCTTGCTAAGGCTCCTTGATGCCATACTCTGTCAAATGCTGCCTTGATGTCAAGGACTGTCACTCTCACCTCACCTCTGGCATTCAGCTCTTTTATCCATGTTTGAACCAAGGCTGTAATGAGACCAGGAGCTGAGTGACCCGGCAGAACCCAAACTGAGCATCCGTGAGCAGGTTTTTGCTGAGTGCCACTTGATACCACTGTTGATAACTCCTCCCATCAGTTTGCTGATGATGGAGAGCAGATGGTAGGTGGTAATTGACTGGGTTGGATTTGCCTTATTCCTTGTGTACAGCAGTGATTTTCAAAGTGGGGGTCGTGACCCACGATGGATCACCAGATGGTGTAGAATGGGTCGCCAAAAGGTCACCAAAATATGACCGCACGAGGTTGATGGAGAAGCCTTTGGACCTCCTTGCCTTTCTGGGCCACAGTGCAGTTGGGCAGTTTTCAGTCAGAGACATGTAAATTCTCTTTGGCTAACATATCCTGCTACTATGTTCAGCGTCAGGATCTGTATTATTTCATGAGTTTAGTGTATTATTTCTTGAGTTCAATGTGTCACTAACAAACCCTGTGTGTCTTTTATCATTCTCTCAGTTAAACTGAACACACAGCCTCCTCCAGCCCTACAAGCCACTATGTCCACCCTTTCCACTTCCGAATTGTCTCCCCAAACAGGGGCCCTTGTCCTTCAAGGATGCTTATTTTTTTCATCATGTCCCCCGCTGCTATCCGCCCTCACTTCCCAGGAACTCGTCCCCAAGCATCCGTCTATGCAGTGTGGCTCCAGGGACTCCATCAGCTGAATCGGTTCCGCGACAGCAAGGACTTTTGCATCTACCTTTATCAGGGCTTGATTGTTCGCCAAAGATGGTATTAGCTGGCGACTAAACTACACTTGTGTGTACAGGAGGCGGTAAAATGTTGCAGGTGTATGGAATGGAACATGTCTGCACGTTTTGCATATTGGTCAGCTGAGCTGTGCCCAGCATTGTCTTTTTAGCATGCTTTCAGTCTGTTACATAATTACCTGGGAAACGGTACTGACAGGTGTCTAGTGACATTCAGTCTGACCGTGTCTTTAGTTCAACAGTTCGGGCTCCTGTTTTTGTAGTTGAAGTTTTGAGTTTAATTTCCTATCCAAGGTCATGTTAGGTTTTGAACGCGTGAACATGACATTGTTAAAACTGTGCAATACTGAGCCTGTTAATCTTTCCAGCGCTTGCATGCAATTTTCCAAATGCTAACAATATGTGTGAAGAAATAAAATAATCAAATAATCCTGAGATACACCCTTCAGCAAGGTGTCAGGGTGGAGCTGTCGTTTAAGGTGAAACAGCAGCTCAATTTACAAATTTACATTCAGTAATACAGAAGTATCAACAATGAGTATTACTTTTCAACCGTAATTATGGAGAATCTTTTGTGAATGTGGCATGGGACGCAATAGTCGGCCATTCTGTAAACATGGGTCGCTCAAAAAACAGTTTGAAAAGCATTGGTGTACAGGACACACATGAGCAGCTTTCCACATTGCTGGGTAGATCCCAGTGTGGCAGGTGTACTGTAACAGCTTGGCTAGGGTTGTGGCATGTTCTGGAGCACAGGTCTTCAGTACTATTGCCAGAATATTGTCAGGGCCCACAGCCTTTGCAGTATCCATTGCCTTCAGCCATTTCTTGATATCATATGGAGTGAGACATATTGACTGAGAACTGACTTCTGTGATACTGAGGATCTCCCGAGGAGACCAAGATGGATGATCCACTCGGCTGAAGATTGTTGCGAATGCTTCAGCCTGGTCTTTTGCACAGATGTGCTGGGCTCCTCCATGATTGAGGATGGGGATATTTGTGGAGCCTTCTCCTCCAGTGAGTTGTTTAATCGTCCACCACTGTTCTTGGCTGGAGGTGGCAGGACTGCGGAGCTTAGACCTGATTCGTTCATTGTGGAATCGCTTAGCTCTGTCTATTACTTGCTGCTTATGCTGGTTGGCACACAAGTAGTCCTGTGTTGTAGCTTCACCAGGTTGACACCTCGTTTTTAGGTATACTGGTGCTGCTCTCCTGCACTCTTCACTGAATCAGGGTTGATCCTCTGTCTTGGTGGTACTGGTAGAGTGGGGGATATGCCAGGCCATGAGGTTGCAGATTATGGTTGAGTGCAATTCTGCTGCTGCTGATGGCCCACAACAGTGTCTCATAGATGGCCAGTCTTGAGATTGCTAGATCTGTTAGAAATCTATCCCATTTAGCATGGTGTGTGCTCCACAACACGATGGAGGGTATTGTCAATGTGAAGACAAGACTTCACAAGGACTGTGCAGATGTAGTTTTAGTTCACATTCATATCATATGATTTGGCTCACTTCACATAAATCTTGTGCAGAGACAGCAGGAATTCCTGCACAAAGCCGAAAAATAAGAGCTGTTTAAATGAAAATACCTCATTTCGATATGCAAGTACATATTACACAGCTCAAATAAAAACAAGAATTTAAAGACAACAAAACAAACAATTTATCTGTACTGGAAGCTGCCATATAAATCCTGAGTCCCAGCTGCCTGTCAATGAAATGAAAATCGCTTATTGTCACGAGTAGGTTTCAATGAAGTTACTGTGAAAAGCCCCTAGTTGCCTACATTCCGGCGCCTGTTCGGGGAGGCTGGTACGGGAATTGAACCGTGCTGCTGGCCTGCCTTGGCCTGCTTTAAAAGCCAGCGATTTAGCCCAGTGTGTTAAACCAACCCCAATGTTCACTTTATCACAATTGGAGACTCCATTCTCTTTTAAAATCTTGTTAATCCAAGCACTGTTGCTTTGTGTGCAACCTTGGAATCATAGTACTAAGCATGTCTCGATGGGTAACATGCTTGTAATAGGTTATGAAGTACACATGGCAATTGAATACAGCTATAGCCCTTGAATTAAGAGATGAAGAAGGGAGACAATTAGGGGCGGATGGGGGAGGTTGAACTCATCAGATTGTAACATGTGATAACTGCTACAAGTCTTTATAAGCTTGATAGCAGCAAATATGATGGTTCATAACCTTGACTAAACCTTTGTGTGAATCCATGTCGTATTATCCTTGGGCATACAGGTGCAGGACTGCAACAATACACATCTGTTCTCCCTGTTTTCAGCAAAGTATGTTTGCTATTATAAGGTCTGCATGGTCAGGTGTGCACTTAATTCTAAACACAAAAGAGCTAATACTCGTATTCTGAGGACAATCCAAGAACTGGAATGTAATTACTTGTTTTAGTGCCTAAAAACTGAAATACCTCTTTTCTTAAATGCAGCAAACACATCGTGGAAATGACCATGTCCGTGGAAAACACAAGAAGATGCACGACAAATGTTTACACAAAAACTCCAGATGGAGGTTGGGGCTGGATCATAGCCATTGCGTTTTTCTTTGTAGAAGTACTCACATACGGCATAATTAAGTCATTTGGTGTTTTCTTCAATGACTTAATGACTTATTTCAATGAGTCCAACAGCAGAGTGTCCTGGATATTATCTATCTCTGCGTTTGTAATGATGTTTACAGGTAAGGAAGACTTTCAATAGCTCTCCGTTTTTGATGTTCACTTTTCTGATTTTGGGTTGAATTTATTAAATGCTACCCTGAATAATTTACAGTAGCCTGCAGACTTAATTTACAGTACTGAAAATATTTATACAATTGGATTTGGCACACCCAAGGAAAGTAATATAAGATACTGGAAATTACAGCTGCAATCCCACACAATTGTTATGGTTTGTTTATAGTATTTGTTTTAAGAAGTGCAGTTCTGGCAAATACAAAGAGGTTTTCTTTTTTCAGTATCATTATCTGTAGTTTAGACTGGAGTAAATATTTGTATCACTACTGTTAAATGCTGTTGTATTTTAGTCACGGGCTTGAGGAAATTGAAGAAATGTGCACTGAACAGAACCAAAAGTGAATGCCGTCAGGGTAAATACATAAATATTTAATAATTGGAGAAAGGTTTGAGTTAACTGCTACAAGTCTTTATAAGCAATAAATATAATGGTTCATAACCTTGACTAAACCTTCTTGTTTGAATATGAAGTGTACTCCATAAGTATTTTTTTACACTGAGAAGGGAAAGACATGGATTAATCTATTCAAATTAGCAGTAAACATACATAGAAAAATAGAAGCAGGAGAAGCCATTTGGCCCTGCGAGCGTTTAACTGTATACAAGTGCAACAAATCCAAATTATCCAATAATTTAAATTAATAATTTAAATTAATTGACATCACCCATGTGTAGAATTTATCTTATTTTGAATAAGGGTTCTGGACTTATTCTGCCTTCGCTCTGAAAATGGCTGAGTACTTCAGCAACCTAACTTATCTCTGATCTTTGTTCTTGAAGATCAAGTTTAAATTACATATTTGCTTTATTGAACACTTCACAGCTTGTTTGGCCATTGCTATTTTCTAAAAAAAACAATGCATTGCATTGTGCATTTAATTATACTGCAGATAGAATAATCTTTAATGTGGTAGCAGAGAGCTTAACATATTGTATAGCCCAAGACTTGGGGATATATTTTCCTACCGTTGAAGTTCAAAGATGAATCTAAAGATGTTTTTTTTTAAGAAAGGTACATTAAATTTGTACGTCAACTTTGGCAGTTGGAAAAAATTAATCCAACATACTCTTGTTGGTGTAATATCCACTTCCACAATTTCCTAAGTAACTTAGAAATGTACACTGTACAGGAATTCAATATTTATCTTAATTTTTCATTTTATTTCCACAATGATTTCTCATTCTCGTTGAAACCTGCCCATTCATTCTAACTATCTAGTTAAAATATTTAAGTTAAATTCACCTTATCATCTATATCAATTTACTTTTGCATTTTGTTCTTTGTTTCCTTTTCTTTTCTCGGTTCATCTTAATTAATGTATCAGCTCCAATCCCCCAATTAATGTATCCGCTCCAATCCCCCATCTCACTTTTTTTTTCTCTCTTGATTAAATGGAGCTATTGAATACTTCTTTAATAACATGTCTGCTGAACTCCAAAACTCAAATCTAAGTCTGACAACTCAGCCAAACTGAGATCTGATATTCCAGTAGCAGGCTTTTTAGTATAGAATAAATGTTCTAAGGTCTTTCACATAATTAGACAAATAGTCAAGTGCCTTAAAGGCAGATAAATGGGTGGATAGGTTTGAGTAGACATTCTAGGGCCTACACACCTTGGGGCATAGCCAGTAATGGTGAGATTAACGGAGGAGATGCACAGGAATGGAAAGTTTGGGGGAGAAGGGGGATCTAATGAAAGGGTGGAGGAGTTTGGTTAAGTGGGACTTGTGTGGTATAGGATGTGAGCAGCGGGGATTTGAATGAACTGAAGGGTAGAGGGCAGTCCAGCCAGAAGAGCAGTGGGAAAGTAGAGTCTGGTGGTGACACGTGCATCGATAAGAGTTTAGTGGCAGGTGGAGAGTCAGTGAAGATGACGGGGCATGTTGAAAGAGCAGTTAATAAACCATTTAGTATCTTAAGCTTTATTGATAGGGGCATTGAGTGCAAGAATAAGGTAACTTGAACTTGTATAAGACACTAGTTAGGCCTGATCTGGAGTACTGCGTCCAGTTCTGGACACCATACTAGAGGAAGGATGTGAATACATTGGCGAGAGTACAGAGTAGATTCACAAATGTTCCAGGGTTAAAGCATGAGGCTAGATTGGACAGGTTGGGACTGTTTTCCTGAGAGGAAAAAAAGGCTAAGAGGAGGCTTGATAGAGGTATTTGAGATCCTACGAGTATAGACTGGACAAATAGTGATAAAACTGTTCTTACTCAAGAGAGCATCAAAGACTAAAGGGCACAGATTCAAAATAATTAACAAAAGAAGTAAAAGTGATGCGAGAGAAAAAACGTTTCACCCAGAGTGTACTTGGAGTTTGGAACAAACTTCCTGAGAGGGTGGTGGAGGCAGGTTCGATTGAGGTATTCAAAAAGTGCTATCTGAAAATAAAAAATGTGCAAGCTTACAAAGGCAGGGGAATGGGATTAGGTAGAATGCTCTTTCAGAGAGCTAGTAGACTTGATGGCTGAATGGCCTCATTCTGCGCTGTAAACATTCTGTGCACTGAAGAAGGAGTGAGCGATGTTAGAGGTGGCAGTAGAATGTCTTCATTTTGAGGATGAAATGTTGGAAGAATAGCTAGGAATTGACCAGGATGTCATGACTGTGAGCAGTCTGATTCAGCTTAAGAGTGGTAAGGCAAGGAAGATGGAATCTGTGGCAAGGTTATGGAGATTGTGGCAATGGCCTATGCTGCTGGCATTGGTCTTCACTGTTATTAACAGGAGGAAATTAGGGTTAATCTAATTGCCTTAGATAGGCAATGCAGTTTAACAACTCTTAACGTGGTACACAGTTTGAGGTAGATCTAGGACTAATTGGCTTACATGTAGTAATTGAACCATGGCTGCAAAATATGTAATCGGTGGGGGGGGAGGGGGGGGGGCGGTGGCTGATAAGGAACAGTAATGGGTCAATGATATAACCTTGGGAACCAAGAACTTTGGAAGTTAATAGCATGAGTACGGAAGAGAAACCATTGCTGGATATACTGTGGCTATGATCACATGGATAAGTGTGGAACCAAGCAAAGACAATCCCACTGAGCTGCAGAACAGAACAATGCTATTGGAAATGGATCGTAGGATCAACCATCTGAAAAAAATCTACAGAGAAGTTGTACCATGGTCTCAGTCACATTGTATGCTATTTGTGATATTTGTAAGGCTGTTTCAGTGTTGTAACAAGAATGGAAAACTGATCGGAGAGATTCAATAATGGAGTCGCAGGCAAGACGGGCACACATTTCTGAAAGTCTCAACTTTCAGTAGAGTCTGAAATAGTTTGCAAAGATAGGATTGATGGTATTTTGGCGGGGGGAAGGGGTGACGCCGCTGTTTTAAAGTGTGAGACAGTATCTGAGGAGAGGGAGCCATTTACAATGTTAGCTATCACGAAGGCCAGAAAAGTTAGGTGGACTAGCAACACCGAAGCTGTTGTAGGGTCTCATGGACTATATGAGCTCAGGGAAGACAGGAAGAAATGTAAAGACATAGGTTCAAAGGTAGAACAAAGAATTCTGAGGACTTGTTGCAGAAAGGGGATAAGTGGCGGGCCAGCTGTAAGTTAAATGTCTCCTTCAAAAGCTTGATTCTCAAACTACTGCCCAGGTAGCATTGAATTAAAGGTTCTTAATGCCCTTGAGGAAAGTGATGCTCTTAACCTTGTCTGGGTATTCCTCTACCTCTGTAAATTTCTGATGTTCCAACCAAGTACAAAGTGACATCTTGTACCTTTCCATAGGACTCTTATATCAGCCCAAAGATAGCTTTGCTTCAAGATAAAATAACATTAGTAAGAGAAGCTGCTACAACAATTTGTTACTTTCAATTTGGTTGCAGAACAAATATGCCAACATAATGTATTAATGGGCCAGAAACGTAATGACTTTCATTCCAAACTACAAATTTAGGAACTGTTTATGCTTCAGAGCACTCAATAGTTGTGTTCTGGTCTCAATGTAAATCTACTCATGAGTTGCATCTGAGCCATTAAATAGGAAATACAAATTTGTTGGGCAGAATTTCAAATAATGGTCTTATTACGACATATAAATAAGGTCCTTAATGGAAGTATGTATGTTTTCTTCCAACCACTCTTCCCCATGCCAATAAACCTGTGGAAGTTATTGGGGTTCATTTTCTTTTTTGCTCATAATGTCAAGGTGTACAGAGTGGTTAATTCACCAGCTGTGACTGAATGGATGAATCACTTCAGGCTTATGGAATTGGATAATGTTGTGTCCTCCAACTCTGATGAAAGGTTAATGACCTACTTTTATTGTTCCCTATCCATAACTCTCCTGCAAAAGTACTATGCTGTCTCCATTTACAAAATTCTAATTGTTTATTTTTCATAATATCCTTGATTATACCACACTTGAAGTACGGTACTGTACTGATCGTCATGTTATTAAAAAGGATATAGTGCAACAAGTTACAAGGGTGATACGAGAACTGAAACATTATACAAATCGGGTAAATATGAACAGACTGGGTCACTTTCCTCTTGAATTGAGAGGGCTAAGAGGTGATCTAATACCAAAGCCATTCACAATTTTACTGTTGGCAGAGAGTGTTTCCACTTGTGAGGGTGATGAAGAGCAAAATCGAGATCATCAATAGAAGACGGTTGTCAAAAATCAAATACAGAATTCCAAGAAACGACTTTACCTGGAGAAGGGTGAGAATGTGGAACTCGCTATTACAGGAAATAGTGGAGGCGATTAGTTTACATGCATTTCAGGGGAAGTTGGATAAGCATATGCGGAAGAACAGAATAGGAGATTATCCTGCGAGTTCAATGAGGAAGGATGGGAAGAGGCTTGAGTGGAGCATAAATGGACTGGCTGGACCAAATGGTCCGTTTTTCTTGCTGTATATTCTATGTAATAATGCTGGGAACTTGTAGCTACACCTCAATTTTACATTAGAGTTCAAAACTCTAGTATGGAGGCTTTTAAGAGTCATCTACATAGGAACAGGAGTAGGCCATTCAGCACCTTGAGCCTGTCCCGCCATTCAATGAGATCATGGCTGATCTGTGGCCTAACTCCATATCCCTGCCGTTGGCCCATATTCCTTAATATCTTTGCTAAATAAAAATCTGTTTATCTCAGATGTAAAATTAACTGTTCTAGTTCCCATTGCTGTTTGAGAGAGCTCCAAACCTCTACCACCCTTTACGTGAAAAGTGCTTCCTAACATCTCTCCTGAATGGTCTGGCCCTAATTTTTAGACTATGACTTAGTTTGAGACTCTCCAACCAGTAGTAATAGTTTATCTTTATCTACCCTTTCTTTTCCTGTGAATATCCTGAAGACTTCAATCAAATCACCTCTTAACCTCCTAACTTCTAGTGAAAACAGGCTTAATTTAGAACATAGAACAGCACAGTACAAACCCTAAGGCCCACGATATTGTGCCAACCACTTATCCTAATCTAAGATCAACCTAACCTACACCCCTTCAATTTACTGCTGTCCATGTGCCTGTCCCTAATGACTCTGACTCCATCACCTCCGCTGGCAGTGCATTCCATGACCTCTGACATCTCCCCTATATTTTCCCCCAATCACCTTAAAATTATGTCCCCTCATGACAGCCATTTCCACCCTGGAGAAAAGTCTCTGGCTATCCACTCTATCCATGCCTCTCATCATCTTGTACACCTCTAACAAGTCACCTCTCTTCCTTCTTCGCTCCAGTGAGAAAAGCCCTAACTCCCTCAACCTTTCTTCATAAGACATGCCCTCCAGTTCAGACAGTGTCCTGGTAAATCCTCTCTGCACTCTCTCCAAAGCATCCACATCCTTCCTATAATGAGGCGACCAGAACTGGACGCAATATTCCAAGTGTGGTCTAACCAATGTTTTATAAAGCTGCAGCAAAATTACACAATTTGTGTAATCTCTCCTCGTAACTTAACCCAGTCCAGGTATCATTTTCGTAAACCTACGTTGCACTCCCTCCAAGGCTAAAATATCCTTCTTACTGTGTGGTGCCCAGAACTGCTCCCAGTTCTCCAAATGGGGTCTAACCAGGGTTTTGTATAGCTGCATAATCCTGTGTCTTTATGCGCCAATCCTCTAGATATAAAGGATGGCATTCCATCAGAGTATTTGATTATTTTCTGTGCTTGTTCATGGCATTTTAAAGATCTATGTACCTGAACCCCCAGGTCTCTTTGGACATCCACTGTACTTAACCTCTTCCCATTTAAAAAGTACCCTGCTCTATCCTTTTTTGGTCCTGCTCTGCGCTCCCGTACCAGCCTCCCCGAACAGGCGCCGGAATGTGGCGACTCGGGGCTTTTCACAGTAACTTCATTTGAAGCCTACTTGTGACAATAAGCGATTTTCATTTCATTTCACTATGTTCTCAGACAGCATTGTGTCCTGGGACATTGCAATTTATGTGCAAAAGTTAGACAAGTTGTCTTCTGTATTGTATATCATGGTTGTAGCATATTCTAGATTGTTGGAACATTATGGTCTGTCCTACTAATCTCCGGTTTTGTCTAGCCTTTTCCACAACCATCAGGTTCACCTTGATTTTGATGATGCTAATGGCGATTTTGTAGATTTATTGTCCATGTATTCTATTTGACTCTGTGTACACTGATAGTGAAAATGTGTGGAACAGAGAAAAAATCTGAAGATGCAGTAATAAAGTTACAAAATTTGAATGCCTAAATATTTGAAAGACAAATTCGGAAGAGGAGAAAGTTTGAGTATTGCTGCTGATTGGGCATCATGGAGTTGGGATTAGTCCAATTTCTTCTGCGATGTTGCTATCGCATCGGGATTGTTTTGGGAGACTTTGAAAAGCAGAAATACACACTTCCTCAGTAGGATGGAGAAAAAGAAAATGGACAATTATCTCTCTCTTCCAGACTGGCTCCATACTTGGAATGCATTGCTGCAATGTGCAAGTTTGTCAATTGGTCATTATTGCGTAATCTTGGGTGAATTTATAGCACCAGAGACAAAATTACAAAAAAAAAGTTTTCCAAGCACTGATGGAAAATGACATTACTAGCCAAGGCCAGTTACCAAACAGAAAAATAAAACAACAAAGCCCCAGTTTCTCTGTCTCCAAGCCATTTCTCTTTATTTTCTTCCCCTGCATTTGATTTCCTTGGTCTCCTACCGTTGCTTTCATTCCACTATCTCTCTTAATCCGTAAAAATCTAATCAGTTCTATTTCTATTTTGAGAGATCCAGTAAAAGTACAAGAAGCAAGTCCAACAGGCCAACAAACCCAGATAATGGCCACATAGGTTAATATTACATGCCATATTAAGTACTATTTTGACCTGAGTTTGGTACGATAGAGAAATAAAAATATGTACCACAATGATACGCCACCCAATGTTTTCCTATTTCTAAAATTTCTATGATTCCTCACTGTACCGAAGTTGAAAATCGAATGCTCATAGTAATTAAATAAGAAAGAACTGTAGAAGAGAACCAAAAGGCTTCAAACATTCACATTTGGTTTTATCTTTGGACGTTACCTACAAGTCTAACTGATCTGCTATCTTCTGTACTTTCTCATATTTGCACATTTCTCAACTTCCTCAAAACCGCACTTTTTTGACCCATCACTTTATTCCCAAACTAATTTTCGGATAGTGATACCGAGCAGATATGATGCTGAAAAATATTGACTGCACAATTTACCTTCTCCACAAAACAAAATGAACCCGTTTTGTTTAACCTTTGCCCTAGTACCGCCCAAAGTATTGTACACTGTGTTGCCGGGGATTAAAGAAAAACTTATTTGCTTAGTCCTGAGTCATATCGAGATAAGATATGCTAGATTTTGATATACATTGTTGATTCCAGTGGAAAACATTGTGGGGAAATGCAGCTTGAATTTTATCTAGTACAGGAAAATATTATCAAATCTGTTACATGGTCAGGGATGCTTGTTATCTCCCAGGATAGTTGGCTGTAGTGCTTAACTTAGCTAAAAATGTCATAACGGAATGTTGTATGAGAATGCCATAAAATTCTTTTTTTGTCCAGTGATATTAAAAATATTAAACATTAACATTGCCAAGATTATTTATAAACATAAGATTTTGTGTTTTTCTTTTAAATCTTTTTTCCACAGCAAAACAGGTTTCAGCTAGTGCCTGCTAAACATTCTCTTACTCCACTTCGGCTCAAGGATTTAGGTCACGAAAGAATCTGCTGAATCCAGTTAAAGTGAAACGTTAACAAACATCAACACTACCAGACAAAGAGAAGATTGAACAGCACTTCTGTGTACCAGTACAGTACCTAATGAACCACATGCAAACTAGGAAAAATCAAGAACAGTATAACATTCAATGCAGTAATTCTGACTGAGCTGAATTCATAAAATGGAAGTGAGGGTTAAGTGTATTGTAAGTTCTAATCCTTAATTTTATTAACGGTGGACAGCACAGCAAGCAGGACACCTACAAGTGTTGCATGAAAATAATTTTGATTTTCTATTTTGCAGCAATTCTGACTGGGTACAATTTGCAAATGTTTGGAACAACTTGGTTAGCGAGGATTTACACAAGCAGTGTACCTCTATTAAAAAGTTGTTACAAAAGATAATGGCGAGGGAGGGGAAAAAAACAGTATTTTGGTTTAAAGGAAAATGGATGCTGTTGACAAGAATTGATGGATATTTGCAGATGGAATTAGTGTAATTTGTTTAGCTCCTTGGAAGGTCAGAAGGAAGCTCAAGAAAATCTCGATCTGTGCTATGGTGATTTTGGCTGGCTTGACAGGAGACTAACTTCAGCAATGCTGGAAAGCCTCGCCCATTTTCTTTCTCCTCCCCAATTCATCACCTCAGCAATGAATTAGCCAAAACTGGCAAACATCAGTTGAAGTTGACATTCAATTTGGTTTTCTTGTTATGGAGCACTGCGGCTAGCAAGCTGCCAATCAAGCTAAGAGAATTCAGCCCATTTCAAAACAGGACAAAAATACTGTGGTTTGTGCTCTCCTCCAAGGCCAGTGGAGACAGATTAAGAAAGATACTTTTTGTCGAGGTGTAGACAAAAGTCGGCTGACAGCTTTTGAATGGCCTTTCTTTGGTTACTGTACAAAGCCTGGCAGTATTTTGATTGATCTTCATGTTAGAAAAAATGAGTAGGAAGGAAACTACGACTTGCAATCGATGACATAATAAAATCAAAATCGTGAATATTTGAAGGATCAAATAATAAGGACCAAGACCTATTAGTGTTTTGAAGTTTAAGTTACTGCCTTTTTTACTTTGCTCTAGAAATACTATAGGTCTTGATAAGTTATTGTTCTACTTGACATTCCATTGTAGATTTTAGGACACTTGTAATCTCCTGGTTAAACACTTTTTAAAATTAATTTTCTATCATTACTTCAGTGTCGACATGTTTTAAAATTTAATTTGGGGTGGAAGTTTTATGCTGTGAAATTCACAGCCTTTGACCCTGAAAGGGGAGTGGTGAGGTTGAAGGAGAGAGGGGAGTGGCAAACAAAACTGTTATCTATTGAAAAAACATGTCTATGATTTTGCAATTGGAAAATGAGGTCCATTTCTGGATAAGCTATTTTACTGATATGCATGGTTGTTAAATTTGTTCCACTATTATTTTAACGACAAAGATTAAAATCTCTATGTTTTGGGTGGGGGAGTCGGGGTGAGCGAGAAACCCCAAAGCATCTCCCCATTATTTCAATATGACCAAAGGGCTGCCCACCCAATGCATCAGGACATAGGAATATGAGCAGGCCATTAACTCCACCCACCTGCCGTGTTTCCAAGGCACTTGCTGCATACATTTGATAAGCTGTAATCTATCCATTCCAATGAAGACGGATTTAAAACCAATATGTATACCATTTCTGTACTAGATAGCTTGATGACATGGCAACTAACGTTTTATTTTTTTCTCTCTCATATTTTCTTCCACCTCAGTTATTTTCATCCCTTCCCCTCTTTAGGTCCACTGTTCCATTCACTCTACCCCAGAAGAGAAGGTGGACAGGCAATCTGCTCCCAGACCTCTAACAATGCCGCTCTGTAACTGGCTGCTTGGAGTCGTGCGTGAGTGGCCTGGAGGAGTGGTGTGCGTGTGAATGTGTTTGTGTTCCTTCTTTCCTCCATATTATGTACCCATCTTTCTCTGGTTTCTCTCAAACACTCTTGTGTTTCTGTAGATTGCCTCTGCTTGTGTATTTGTACTGTGGGAATCATAAACACAATCCTGCACTACACCATTTTCAGGACCACAATAGGAATCAGCTTCTGTCATCTACCATCAATCACTATCCCAAAATTACCACTATGGGAGTGGTGCTTCACTGCACGGTACTGACATTAGACTCAATAAAATCTAGTGATATCACCTATTAACTAGTACCAATGAGACAACTTTATTTGTGCATGCAAATGCCACCATAGACATTTGATTTTATATCCCAGCCCCACATATAATTAGGCATACAATTAATATTCCTCAAACTACTTTTTCACAATAGAGACACAAATGAGCAAGTTTGATGACCAGATAACACGGTGATAGTAATCTTACCAGCATCAAAACTAAAATAGCTTTGCATAGCATATTTTACCACTACCTTTTCTGTGACTTATTCCAATGTGATATTTTCCATCACTTCATTGTTTCTCCCCCCCCCCCCCCATTTCTTTAAGGGGCAATTTAGCATGGCCTGTTCACCTACCTTGCACATAATTTTGGGTTGTGGGGGTGAGACCCCCCACAGGCAGGCACGGGGAAGAAACTCCACACGGACAGCGGCCCGGGGCTGGGATCGAGCCTAGGTCCTCAGTGCCACGAGGCAGCAGTGCTAACCACTGTGCCACCATGCTGCCCCTTTGTTTCCATTACTTCATGAAGCCCATCAATCTTCTACTCCAATTTATTTGAGAAATTAATTCCCACAGTATCTAAAATTCTGCATGCTCAAAAGCTCGATTTCCGTAGTTGCTTTATATTGATTTCCTTCCCAGTCCTAACAAATCAATAGAACCTAAATATGCAAGATCGAGAAATTGCATCATGCACATCTAGGTGCTTTCCCCAAAGACCCCAAAGGGAGGGCAGGAAATCTACGAGACATTATTTACCCACCCCAGAAACATGGCTCGGGACTTTTTTAACATGCAAAAAATGAGCATTAAAAATAATTGAGGTCCCCACCTGCTTTAAGGCAGCCAACACCATTGTGGGCTGAACTCAGTATCCAGTGCCCCTGTAACAACAAAGTATCTTGCTGAATGTGGAGCCAGGAGGTATAGCAGTGCCCCTTCCAACCCCAAACTAAGGGATCATCTTGATTGCCACCATTCTTGATCATCCCCAACCCAAACAGACCCTGCTTTGTTTCACCTGCCCTCCATCTCCAACTGAACTTGTGGACCTTTCCCAAGGGCTACTGTGGCTCTAGCAATGGCTTCATTCCTCAACAGTCCTCTCTATTCTTTACCATAAGACTGAGTGCCACCTGCATCGTGTAGCAAATTAACATTATGGAAGATGCACCATTTCCTTAAACAGGAATAGTTTCCATGCATTCAGTGAAGAAATCTCTGTCTTTCTGATCATGTCTACCATCAAAATAAATTGGCTAAGATCCTACCTCCCATGTAACTCTGCACACATTGGAAAACACAGCACTGCAGAGACAATTCTATTCATTGGCCATCTTGCTGCACATTTCTCCTTTTTCAATCCATCAAATTTTACTTCATTTTGGCCTTCTAGAACGCGAGTTGTATTTCTAGCACTACACAATTTATGACACACACAAATGCGCCCTGCTACATTATTCCTTTTAAAGTTATCAACTTGTCAGAGTGGCGCAGTGGTTAGCAATGCTGCCTCACAGCACCGAGGGCCCGGGTTCGATCCCGGTCCTGGGTCATTGTCCGTGTGGAGTTTGCACATTCTCCCTGTGTCTGCATGGATCTCACCCCCACAAGCCAAAAATATGTGCAGAGTAGGTGAATTGGCCATGCTAAATTGCTCCTTAATTGGAAAAAATAAGTGGATACTCTAAAAGTATTAAAAAAAGATACCAATTTGTCCACCAGTTCTCCTGAAAGGTGTGCCCCATTCACTCAATTCTCCTTTTCTTTAATTCCTTGACTGTCATTTCTCCTTGATTCTTCTTGCAGTTGTGATTCACATACATTGTTTTTATTGTTGAATTTTGTTCATTAGCATTCATCACTCATAAAATTTAAGCAAGGAAAGTTTAAATTTCACCCCCCCCCCCCCCCGCCCGCCCTCCCTCCCCATCCTTTATCTGTATGTAATTTTAAAAATGCAAGCCACCGTCTCACGTGCACCCAAAAGTAATCTATACCTCTTTTATCTTTCATTTGCTGGCCTAGTCTTCTCTTTCCAACTGCCCCCCTCTACTACTATCCAGCCTGATATGGTCCACTGCCCAGCGCCATCCAAACTGTTACTAGCTTCTGCTGCCTTTTAATCTATATTTATTGTTTCCATTTTCTGCCATCTCTTCTTGACCATTCAGGGCTGTGGGGTGTGTGATGAAGGGGTGCTTTAAAGTTTTCATGCTTGGAAGCTTCAACCTTGGCTCTTTAAACTTTCATGGCCTGAAGGAATGCTAACAGTACTTTGTAATTATTTCAAAATCCTGTTGCATTGGTCTAGCAATTGAGGACCAAGCTTTTATGGAAGTTTGAAGAGCTGAGTCTGAACATCAGAAAGGTGTATTCAAGAACACAAAGCAGTCAGGAACAATGGACTGAGTTTTTAAAAAAAATCTCACCACCTGTGCATTGGTTACTTAACTGAGATTTATTCCTTGTTTAGCTCAGTTGGCTGGATAGCTGGTTTGTGATGTAGAGCAAGGCCAACGGCGCGGTTTCAATTCCCGTACCGGCTGAGGCCCCGCCTTCTCGACCGTGCCCCTCTCTTGGGGTGTGGTGATCCTCAGGTTAAATCACCACCACTCAGCTCTCCCCCTCAAAAGGAGAAAGCAGCCTATGGTCAACTGGGACTATGGTGACTTTACTTACTTTACTCCTTGTACAACAGCAGAAAGGATGAAACTAGGAAAAACCTAGGAGTCTTATTAAACTAAATACCTAACAAATGAGGAGAACAAAATACAACGCCAACAGAACCTGGTAGCTAAAATCGTTCAATACAAATAAGAGGAAGTTATGGCAAAACTGCAGAATGCTCTGGTGAGACTACACATTGAGATATGCATACAGTGCAGAGAAAAGCCACACTGTTGATCCCTCGTGCCAAAGGCCTGATTCATGATTTAGCAACTTGGGTTTTTCCATCTACAAATGATGCATCTGGGATAATATTGAGAATAGAAAAGTCCAGAATATTACTTTAAATTGTGAGAGTAGGACAAAGGGATACGAGTTAAAACGCGTACAAGGTAAATTTACACTGATGTTTGGAAATTTGTCACAGAAGAGACTTCCATGAGGAGTAATGAAGGCAACAACCACTGAATCTTTGAAAACCATTAGGATACAAAGACATGAATGAAAGCAAACTGATCAGTTTTTGGATGGAAGCATTAAAAAGGATCAAGTGCCCTTTCCCACTTTAATTGTTTCCACATTTTGTGATCTGAATATTGAATGATAGATGCCCAGGCTATTACAAAGCAGCCATCCACTAATGGATTTAGAGGTTAATCTATGCTTCTCACATGCTCTGCAAACTTTTTATTCCCTCAAAACATCTTTATTTATCCTCCTGCTTTCCACCAAGGTTTTCATTTTGCTTTCACAGTGCAACGTTAGAACAAAGGATTAGAATTTTGCCTCTATCCATGTGCAAGAAATAGTTAGTCATCTTTTCTAACAAGCCAAGTGAGCTGATTAGTAGAGTTCAAAACTCAACGTTTTCAGAAAAAATTGAACTCTTAAATTGACAACTCTTATGATATCGAACTGAGGGGAATTAAGGTCAAGTCTTGGTGAAATGGGTTACAGGGTGGGTGTTACCTGGACCAGAGCTCACAACGGTAACTTTAGAGAAATGTATTCTGTCTTTCACTTTTGTATAATCCTCATTTGATATGATTTACTTGTATTTAAATAATAAAACTTGCAGCAATATAGGAGGCCGAGATGTGAAGCTAATCAGAAAATAGGAGTTTCTCTGTAGCATTGACTGAAGATCTGGGGGGCACCAAACAAGAGGTACAACAAAACCTTGATGGGTAGGGATCTAATTTAGAAAGGGAGATTTCATTTATAAAAGAGGATGTAGTTGGTTGGACTTTGTTGTATCCTTGTATACAAATACATACACACAATTAAGCCAAATATCAAATATATTGCCTAAATCTATCCCCCTCTACGCAGGTCATAGATGTTTACAGCATGGAAACAGGCCTTTCGTCCCAGCTTGTCCATGGCGCCCAGTTTCTCTTACTAAAGTAATCCCACTTGCCCGCATTTGGCCCATACCCTTCTGTACTCGCCCTGCTCACGTTGTCTGCTTTTTAAAACACAAAATTGTACCCGGCTCTACCACTGCCTCTGGCAGCCTGTTCCAGATGCTCACCACCCTTTGTGTGAAGAAAATTCCCCTCTGATCTCTTTTGTATCTCTCTCCCCTCACCTTAAATCTATGCCCTTTAGTTCTAGACTCCTCTACCTTTGCAAAAAAGGTTTCTTACAATTACGATTACTCGGAAATCCTCTTCAAATTTGAACAAGATTTTCAGGCATACAGCCATTTTCTAGGATTAATTGCAGTTTTGAACATTTATCCTCACTGAGAAAGAACTGTGCTGCATTTTCTGTTTCCTCAAATGCTTTTTTTCTTATCAGTATAAATCACATTAAAAATTCCCCAATTTAAAGGTGGTGCAGTGGTTAGCACAGCTGCCTCATGGCACCGTGGTGCCAGTTTCGATCCCAGCTCTGGGTCACTGTCCGTGAGGAGTTTGCACATTCTCCCCGTGTTTCCGTGGGTTTCGCCCCCACAACCCAAAAATGTGCAGGATAGATGGATTGGCCACACTAAATTGCCCCTTAATTGGAAAAATGAATTGGTTACTCTTATAAAAAAAAAAATTAAAAAAAAATTTAATTCCCCAATGTTAGGTTGTTGAACTTGCTGTGCCAAATGTGCATGTGGGCTGTAAAATGCCTGAGGAAGAAATACCTGGTGCATTCTTTGCAGCCCCAATTATTAATGCTTATTTACAGTCAGCTCTACCTTTGGACAATTTTCAGGAAATTTAAGTGAAACAATACATTAACAGAGTGGTTGTATTTTCGGGATTAGACCATAGAGGAAATTCCTCCCAGGAATTTGTAATGGAAAAAGTCGATATGCAGTGTGTGCATATGTAAATTTTTTAGGATAATCAGAAACAGAAATATTTGTATACTCAGCTTAATGGTTGATTATTAAACATCTGAACAGTTCAGTGCACTGCAGTACTGTTTAGCAACATTCATTGCTGTGCAGGTATTTAAATATCTAGATCTTACACAAGACTGTAGACACTAACTATTTATGGGGTATTTTCTATAGTACTAAGCGTTTCAAAATATTTTAAGTGGGTGGGATGCTTTAAGGCGAGCGATGCCAGTGACAGACCACTTGCACTTGAATACCGATCCAATAATTTGGCCACACAGCATCTTTAAACACAGCACCTGTTTCTGCCAGTGATAGATTATTTTCACTTGAATACTGATCCAACTTGGCCACACGGCATCTTTGGTTTTGTAGCACCTGTTTCTCCAGTGCAAAACAGCCTCTTAAGCTTCCTGCATTGCGCAAGGTAAATGTGGTTTTAGGCACGCTAATGCCAAATGCAAAAGGCTTGAATGCAAGTCACAACTGGTTAATTGGTTTGCTGTTGCAAATGGGTAGGAGAAACAAGGGTGCTCAACACCGCCACTTGTTGCTGCAACCTCCGCCCCTGACCATTGTTTCCTTCAGTTTTTTTATAACCCTCCTATGTCACTTACCTTGGGGTTGCTGCTAGCACTGGTCCAGTCTTCAATCTCATGAACTTCATTTGGTGCACAATGGGCCTGGCCGTTTAAGTTGCACTCCGAGCCTCCTGCACTCAAAAATGGGCATGCCTAAATGTCTGGATCCAAGAATGAACACTTGCAGGCCAAGACATAGGCTAGAAATCTCTTTTTCATCAGTTTGCTTTCATTCTAGTCTTGAACAAGCACAGTTATACAATTTTTTAGATTGCAAAATATGTCAACTAGGAAGTATTTTATGCTACAGGAATTGGCAGACAAGTTGAGATTCCCCTATCTGATTACACACTTAATCCTTACAGTTTTACTGTTTCATGTACTTTTTAATTTGACAAATGTCACTTAAATATATGAAGCAAAAGTAGAACATTTCATACTACCATGTACTAATAAAAATAAAGTTGCTTGTTATACAACCATGAATAGCACTGTACTTTGCAGACTTACTACTATTGGCTACAGCATGGTATTTCGTTGCGTGTGTTCAAACCATGTGGGGAAGCACTTGGCTACTTCTCAAATGGCATGAGATTGATAACACAGCAGAGTGGGTGAACGGAATCTTCAATTCACCACTTCATTATTGCATATGTTGCTCTCCCAGCACTCATGTATGAACTAGAAATTATTCTAGGACTTCAGCCCCATTTTTAATTTTAATAATTTCATTGAAAAACTTAATGATCGCTCATCTTCAAAGCAAGACAGATCTGCACGCCTCTTAAAGTATGCTTCAAATGTCACAGCTGTCAGTCTATCTGGAAGTGAATGCAAACAAGTTATGTTCCACAGATGTGCTGACAAGTCAGTCACCACTGCTCTCTGTGAACACAGCTTTCTTGAAATAGGTCTTAACGGTGGTGGAGGGACTATTAACCAAGACTTTCTATTGAAGACTGACAATTCAGCAATTAAACTGTTTTGTTTGTACTAAATGTGTCCCTATCTCTTTCTCCAATTACTTTTAAAGAAAAGTCTACTCTCTATATAGTTTTAAATTTTCAGATAAATATCAAGATGCTCTGAAGTTACACTTGATAATAGGGAGGGAAGTGCAGATCAGTATTAGTAAGTCTGTCTCCGTCACAAGATTGTGATGATGTCTTTTCTGATCTTATTACCTTGTAAAGCAGCTACTTATTCACTACCACAACTGATACAGTGGCAATGGAGGCATGTCTTTTTTTAATATTTAAGTTGTGACTTTTCTATTTTTATTTACACTGGGCTCTATTTTTTAAATCACTAGATGGGCGGTTTGTATAGACTATAACCAGGATTGCTAGGGAAAATAATCTAGTTATATTGGAATGATCATCTTTCTCCTCTTCATTAAATCTTAAGTATCTACAACTTAATCTGTCTCCATGCTTTTCCACTGCAGACATCTTTTGTACTGTATTGTTGCTTTTACATAATTATTGATCCAAGGTTTCCTAGCAGTTGGACCATTCACTGAAGATACTCAAGTCCTTGCCAAATAGTACTGGTGTTATCACTAGCACGATTTGTGATTTATATTACACTAATTGTACCCAAAGCAATACGCTTTTGTTATCTTGTTACACGTCTCGTGTAATACCTGTAATTCATTTCAAATTGCTCTGAGAACTACCGACTACCAGTAAAAGACCGATAACCAACTTCGTGTAATACAGCTTAAAAGTACTCCAAACTTAACCCAAATTGGGAATATAAAACTTAATCTATTTGTACTGCTGATTGTTATTTCAGTTCAACGGTTCAAGGGTACTTCATTGAAATCCTAGTGACAACACTTCCATGGAGAGCATTTCTCCATTGTGTCTCCTCTTTCACTTCTGTATGTTACTTGGATTCTCTCCAACACCCATTTTCATTCATCAATTTACTCGCTGTAGTTCCTTATGAATCTTGAAACCTGTGAGTGAGAGATGCTGAATTCTCCAGCATTTTATTCCTGTGGCTTATTCCCTTTCTAATGGCTTATACTTTTCATTTGTGGTTAGGTCTTTCTTATTTGCGACATAACAACTTGCAAATGAAATTGTGCAGGAAAGGTGCTTCCATTACAATAGTAGCAAACCACCCTATTGTCACAGAGAATACCAAGTACATGAAGGGGCCATACACAAATAGTTGGTCAGGTCATGCAACATAGTCTTCTGCACATTAATCAGTTTATGCGAACAGATATATAATATAAAGCCAGATTTATATTCTATAGAATGAACGCTTGGGAGCTTGAACTATTAAATAATTAACCAAACTGCAGTTAAGCAGTACGATATATATTTGTGCTGATATTGTTTTTCTTTCTTTACAGCACCACTTTCCACAATACTAAGTAACCACTTTGGCTATCGCCCAGTCGTGATGCTTGGTGGATTGCTCGTTAGTATGGGAATGGTGGCAGCATCGTTTGCACAGGCAATTGTAGAAATGTACCTTGCCATTGGAGTAGTCTCAGGTAATTGCTCTTCCTACTGTTCAATCCATATAATATTTCAAAGGATTGGAGCAGACAAACCTGGGAACACTTTATATTCTTAATTTAATTCCAAAACGTGTGAATTTTCTGTCAATACAATTCCAAAACTGATTGTAACTTTTTGATGCTAAGTGTTCTACTTCTACAAAGGTCCAGAAAATGCTACCTAAATCAGAGAATACTATAATTATTTATATTTAACTCTGGTTTGTTTCATTTTACTTTCACCTTTAATTTTCTTATTTACATTTCCCACATAAATTCATCCTTTTCTAATCGAGAAGATGGATAGCTAACTTATGCTCAGGCCTTTACCAATCCCAACCTTGAACCAGCTAGTAGAAGGTAAACTACATCAACTTTACCGAGAGGAATTCCTAGGGTGGAATTTTCCCAGAAAAGGTCAAAGTGCTAATTACGACTCGCAGACCGGGCAGCGCGATCCACACCACAATCTTTAGGCACGGGGGGGGGGGGGATTTCTCCATGTGAAAAATGGCACGCCGGAGGCGCAAATTGTCTGATTTGTCTGCCCCAGGGGTCATCTGAGCACTTCAATGAAGGGGGTGTTGCATTTAAACAGCTCCAAAGTGCTTGCTGTCATTCAAGCCAAGAGAATGGCATCAAGGAAGCCTGCGTAATTCATGGAGGCGGCCCCCTCACCCGTATGCCAGATGCCATGGAGGAGAGATGGGCCACAATATATCCTCCAACAAGATGCCGAATCCCACCTGGGAGACGGTTGCAGCACAGGTCCGTGCCAGCAGCGTGCACAAGAGGGCATTGCCACAAGAAGATGAACGACTGACTCTGTTCTGCCAAGGTAAGTGCTCCCTGTATCCTCTCTGCACTTCGTCTTGTCGTCACCTCTCGGAATCTCATCTCGATCCCACTTACCACCCACCTAGCAGGGCCCCAGCAGCTGACTTCCCACAAGTTTCCTACACCCAGGGCGGCATGCTGGCACAGTGGTTAGCACTGCTGCCTCATGGTGCCGAGGACCCCGGTTCAATCCTGGTCCGGGCTCACTATCCGTGTGGAGTTTGCACGTTCTCCCCGTGTCTGCATGGGTCTCAGCCTCACAACCCAAAGATGTGCAGGGTAGGTGGATTGGCCATTCTAAAATTGCCCCTTAATTGGGGGGAAAAAACGTTTCCTCACAAAGGGCAGCACACTAGCACAGTTGCTTCAAAGCTCCTGGGTCCCAGGTTCGGTTCCAGGCTTTGGTCGCTGTCTGTGCGGAGTCTGCATCTTCTCCCCGTGTCTGTGTGGGTTTCCTCCGGGTGCTCCGGTTTCTCCCACAGTCCAAAGATGTGCAGGTTCGGTGGATTGGTCATGCTAAATTGCCCTTCGTGTCCAAAAAGGTTGGGTGGAGTTACGTGGATAGGGTGGAGGTGTGGGCCTGGGTAAGGTGCTCTTTACAAGGGCCAGTGCAGACTTGATGGGCCGAATGGCCTCCTCCTGCACTGTAAATTCTATGCTTCTACACCCCCAACACCCCTCCTCTTCAGAACCCATCCCTGCTTATGTGCAGTGCCCACACATGCCAAGCATCACTGACATCTGACCCGCTAGGCAGTGAGCTCACATACCCCAATAGTGTTCGTGCAGAATATGCTTGAGCAAGAGAAGACAGGTGGTGGGTGGGATCCCGAGCTGAAGATCCTGATTATTTTTGAGGGGAGGAGCAGGAGTGGGCCTGTGCTGAGTGAAGTGGGCCTGCGAGAGAAAAGGAAGGAGCCACTGTACGTTCATCCAATGACCAATCTCAACTGAGTTCTGCTTATCTCAGACCATTGACATGGCCATGTACGAATATCACATTCCTTTCCTTGCAGAAACATCACCTGATCATCCACCATCCACCCTTGACACGACCTCGGAAGAGATTTTGGAGGATGACACTATGAAGCGTCACAGCCATCACACGCGCCATTCACCAGCACGGAGACACAGGCAGGCTCGGGATCACAATTTGTGAGCACCACACTGATGCACGTCCAGTGGAGGCAGGAACGTCCCAAGGATTGTACAGTCGGAGGTCTGCTGGATCCCAGGACTCAGCTGTGCTTCAGCCAGGTGCCGTGCCTCTGGACACGTTCTTCCCTCAGTTGCCTGAGATGCAAAAGTAAAGTTGGGAATACAAGGAGGGAGTGTTAGTGACACTCCTGCAACTGCAAGGCCAAATGGAAGACCCAAAGCCTTCTGTCGTAGGAGATGGTGCCGGCAATGCATGGAACCCAAACCAACCCTGCAAGGATGGTGTCTGCAGTGGTAAGTGTGGAGCATGAGGTCAGATCCATGGCAGGAGAACTCTGAAGCAGGGCTCTGTCCTTGAGGTCCATGGCTGTGGGCTTCTGGAGCTCAGTCCAGCTGCTCCTCCATCCCATGAGGGCCCCAGGGTAGACCAGAGAGAGAAGGATCCTCTGGTGCACAACCTGGGGTCTTCCATCTAGAAGATCTGGAGGGTGCCCAGCAAATCTGAATCCCCCCTTCCTGAGACTGGCACAACTAATGCACAGTGGGCAGAACAGGGTGATACTACAACACCAGTACCACCTGTAAGCCGGGGCCCTCTAGGAAGGGTGAGGTTAGGCACTAGTAGTTGGGGGGCATTGCCATTTGTCACCTTCTCGAGGCGGAATCTTCAACGGCAGATGGTGTCGGAAAGCTTCCTGAAGGAAAGCCGATTCAGGCCCTTGGTCTTCTTCGGCGCCTTCGTGTCCCCTTCATGGCTGGTGTGGCCTCCGGACCCTGATCCTGCCCTGCAGCCCCCTGGTCTTGTCCTGCAGGATCTTCCATCGGAGCTGCTGCGCATTGCTGCTGGTGTCTGTGCTCCTCCAGTGCAATGATTATTAAGGTAGCCAGTTCCATTGCCTCCATCCAGATATCGCTCGGAATCCTGCATGGATGAGAGAGAAGGTCAGGTTGCTGTTGCAGCTGCTGACCATCGTTATCTCCTCTCACCCATTGGCCTTCCTGACCTGGAAACAGACGGTCCCAGAAGCTCGCCAACAGCCATTGCACAATGACAGCTCAGGTGTCCTCCCATTGCCAGTCCATAACTGGCCACGGCCTATGCCTTTGCCCATTTAGACTCGCCTGAACCCCCCATCTGGGTTTCCCCTCCCTTCAGCTCACTACCACTGGGGGTTCTTACAAGAGAGTCCTCACAGAGGGTCATGTGCTCCCTCATCCCAATAGTCCACTGTCAACTGCTCACCTTGCGGGAGCTGCTAGATGCTGACTGGCAGGCATTGCGGTCCCAGCAGAGAAGCAATGCCATTGCCTCTTGATCTGAAGGAAACCCTAATCTGGTAGACCCTTACTTAGTCTTCTTTGGCACCTTTATGCCCCCTGCATGGCTGGTGCGGCCTCCGGACCCTGATCCTCCCCTGCAGACCCCTGGTCTGGTCCTGCATACCACCATGCTTTGAGCCCTGAACCCTGGGGATTCATCCCATTCCTTGACTCTGAGACTGTGGGGAGATGACATTGCTCAGGGTTAACTCTTGATGGCCAATTAGTATCATGCCCATGAGCCTCAGGTATGTTAGAGGCCACAATTGCGTTCACTTCAGGAAGAGGCAGAGCTAATAGGCATTCTTCTTACACATGCTGCATACTTCAGAGATCTCATTGCTCTCATGCCTCAACACTTAAGCCTCCTGGAAAGCTACTCTATATGTTGAGGCCCCCCCACCATCCCCAGGGTGGGCACCGTGTTGCTTTCCTATTTTTAGGATCACCCCCACCCATCCCCAGAGTCTCCTGCCACAGACTGTATACTCACACAGCACTGAAAACAGACTCCAGGACCACCGACACCAACCCCAGCCCGCTGCGCGAGTACAATCTTGGGCCCCCCACACACCGTTCTTCCTCTCGGAGGTCGTGGCGCCTGGATCCCATTTTTAAAAAGCAGTAGTAATGTGCGCTGGCATGACGCCACGCCTGGTGGGGAGGAAGATTCAATGAGGACTGAAGATGTGATGTTAACCCCATTAAGTATATGCTAAAGGATTGATGTTAATCAGGTTTGTGCCCTTCCTGGGCGTGAACCTGATTGCATCATCGGAGAGGACCTGGGAAGACTGCGTTCCAAAATCTCACCGTCGCAAATCCCATTTCTAACCTCTCGCAATATTTAGTGGCCATGACTGGATTCGCGCTCGCAGCTAACGGACCTGCTAAATTGCACCACTAACCTTCATGTGACATGTTTCTCCTGCCCATCATTCTCCCCCCCCCCCCCCCCCCCCCCCCCCCGTTGCCCAAAACCTCCCTATGGGAAATTCCTGATTCTAGTCATACTATGTGAGAGGGAAAAATAATGCACATGTTTGAAAACTATCCGAGCTGTATCAAGGACACTGTAATGCCATAATGCTGCTTTCTTTTAATATTGGTCAGCATTAATCATGTAATATTAGCATTTATAGAGCAGCAAATCCTGTATTTTAGAACTTGCCAAAAAAGATAGCAGCTCAACCGGTACTGAAGTCGTCTTGAGGGGAAAAAGACAAGCAGATCTAAATTACTTCTATTAGGCTTGAAGTACCAGGGATTACAGAGAAGATTCCTTGACTCTGGCACCCAGGTTTCCTCTAAGTGGAAATGCAAGTGTTGCAACTGCAGATAAAATTATAACATAAGAATTCAATGTCAAGCACTGACTAGATCATCATTACTTAACAGAACATAAGAGAATGTGCAGGAGAAGGTTCACATGAATATACCCATTGTCCTGCTGGAAACCTTGCTCACTTCTTCCCCAAGGCAAATCCTCATATCCTTCCATCTATTGTCCTATTCTCAATACTTTCTACAAAAGTTGCTCTTTGTTCTCAGATTTTCATTCATCTTAAATTCTGGTTGAATCATTGATTGCAGTTAGTACTTGCGCAGTCGTCACATTAGTGATGTTGCCTCCATTATAAACATTGGTTTGAAAAAATTCAATGTAGTTTGTCATTTATCTCCTTTGCTAAGCTGTGGGACTGTGTACTTGTGAATGTCCTGCCATCCTATGAGTTTCTACCAAAATTAAACCTATGGCATTTCCAATATTTCATAGATTATCATAGAATTTACAGTGCAGAAGGAGGTCATTCGGCCCATCGAGTCTGCACCGGCTCTTGGAAAGAGCACCCTACCCAAGGTCAACACCTCCACCCTATCCCCATAACCCAGTAACCCCACCCAACACTAAGGGCAATTTTGGACACTAAGGGCAATTTATCATGGCCAATCCACCTAACCTGCACATCTTTAGACTGTGGTAGGAAACCGGAGCGCCCGGAGGAAACCCATGCACACACGGGGAGGATGTGCAGACTCCGCACAGACAGTGACCCAAGCCGGAATCGAACCGGGGACCCTGGAGCTGTGAAGCAATTGTGCTGTCCACAATGCTACCGTGCTGCCCTATACTGTAGTTGGTCATTTAGGGCAGCACGGTAGCACAGTGGTTAGAACAGTTGCTTCACAGCTCCGGGGTCCCAGGGTCGATTCCCAGCTTGGGTCACTGTCTGTGCGGAGTCTGCACATTTTCCCCGTGTCTGCGTGGGTTTCCTCCGGGTGCTCCGGTTTCCTCCCACAGTCCAAAGATGTGCAGGATAGGTGGATTGGCCATGATAAATTGCCCTTCGTGTCCAAAAAGGTGAGGTGGGGTTACTGGGTAACGGGGATAGGGTGGAGGCATGGGCTTAAGTAGGCTGCTCTTTCCAAGAGCCGTGCAGACTCGATGGGCCGAATGGCCTCCTTCTGCACTGTAAATTCTATGATAATTCCTCCTCTTCTGTTAAGTCAAAGATGCCTTGGGACTCTGTATTCTTTCTGTTTCCTCTCCATATCATAACTTCCATTTAGCATTTGTTTTTGCTCAAATGTTTTTGCTGACTGTTCTATTCTATTTTTAAAAAATTTATTTCAAGGCTAAATCAATATCTTGATTTTCTGTGGTGCCCTTCAAAAGGGCAAAGAGATTCTTGTTTCTTTTGACACCTTTAAAAACATAGTTTCTCAATAATAATCTTTATTACTGTCACAAGTAGGCTTACATTAACATAGAATTTTACATAGAATTTACAGTGCAGAAGGAGGCCATTCAGCCCAGCACCGGCTCTTGGAAAGAGCACCCTACCCAAGGTCCACACCTCCACCCTATCCCCATAACCCAGTAACCCCACCCAACACTTAAGGGCAATTTTAGCATGGCCAATCCACCTAATCTGCACATCTTTGGACTGTGGGAGGAAACCGGAGCACCCGGAGGAAACCCACGCACACACGGGGAGGATGTGCAGACTCCGCACAGACAGTGACCCAAGCCGGAATCGAACCTGGGATCCTGGAGCTGTGAAGCAATTGTGCTATCCACAATGCTACCGTGCTGCAATGAAGTTACTGTGGAAATTCCCTAGATGCCACATTCTGGTGCCTGTTAGGGTACATTGAGGAAGAATTCAGAATGTCCAATTCACCTAACAAGCACATCTTTTGGGACATGTGGGAGGAAACCGGAGCACCCGGAGGAAACCCACGCGGACACGGGGAGAGCGTGCAAGACTCCGCACAGACAGTGATCCAAGCCAGGAATCGAACCTGGGACCTGGCGCTGTGAAGCAACAGTGCTAACCACTGTGCTACCGTGCCGCCCTTCAGGCCTCCTTTAAATTCAAACAACTGCTAAAATGTTTCACCTCAAATTTCACCCTCCATTCTTTCTTCCTTTGAAAGTCCTTGCCTACCCGTTCAGATATTATTCTGAGAAAATAAACTCCAACCAATCTGAACCCTGACAAAGAGGGGACCGGAAATTCAAAAACCAAAAGGAAAGTTTTTGATTTCTTCTTTCTGCCATTCACCTTTGAAAGGAAGTTGAATGAACGTAGATAATGAGAAAGTAGTTTTGTACTCTCCTGGGAGATGAGGTGGTTCAGCTGCTGACGGCGGGGGAGAAGAGAGAAAGAGTGTGGAAGGGCAATAGTGGGGGGCGGGATTTATTAGAGAGGACAGTAAATAGGCACTTCTGTGGCTGTAGACGTGACTCCAGGATGGGGTGTTGCCTCCCAGGTGCCAGAGTCAAGGATGTCACGGAGGGCTGCAGGGCATTCTGAAGGTGGAAGGTGAACAACCAGAGGTCGTGGTCCAATGACATAGGAAGAAAGAGAAATGAAGTCCTGTAAGCAGACTTTAGGGAGTTGGTAGGAAATTGAAAAGCAGGACTTCAAAGGCAGTAATCTCCAGATTACTCCCCAGACCACACAATAGTGTGTATAGGAAGAGAATGATAGAGCAGATGAATGAGTGGCTGGAGAGATGGGTGCAGGAGAGAGGGCTTTAGATTTTGGGGGCTTCGTGACCATTTCTGGAGGAAGTGGGCCTGATGACTTACATCGGAACAGGACGAACATCCTCGCAGGGAGGTTTGCTAGTGCTGTTGGGGTGGACTTAAATTAAATTGGCATGGGGGATGGGTTCCTGACAAGTAGTTCAGGAGGGAGAGAAGCTGAAATGGAATTAGAAGTGAAAACGGCAGTAAGTTTGAGTCCAAAAAGCAGAGGAACATAGGCTAGATAAGAAAGAAGTGAGTCTAGCAAGGCTAAATGGACTATATTTTAATGAAAGGAACCTGAGGTATAAGACCGACCGATGAGCTGAGGGCACAGAATGGACACATGAGAGTATGATAGTTTTTTTTAAATAAAATATTTTATTAAAAATTTTTGGCCAACCATCACAGTACATTGTGTATCCTTTACACAGTAATATAACAATATAAATAACAATGGCCAGTTTTATAAACAAGAAATAAATAATATATAAACAAAAACAAAACTAAATGGCAACTGCCTTGTCCCAGATAAATATTCTCCAAAAATATGTTTTAACAGTCCAATATACAATTATCTATAACAACAACCTATACATATTATACTTATATATTAACATCCCTGAGAATCCCTCTGGTTCCTCCCTCCCCCCCCCCCCCCCACCCTGGGCTGCTGCTGCTGTCTTCTTCTTTTCCATTCCCTCTATCTTTCTGTGAGGTATTCGACGAACGGTTGCCACCGCCTGGTGAACCCTTGAGCCGATCCCCTTAGGACAAACTTAATCCGTTCCAGCTTTATAAACCCTGCCATGTCATTTATCCAGGTCTCCACACCCGGGGGCTTGGCTTCCTTCCACATCAACAGTATCCTGCGCCGGGCTACTAGGGACGCAAAGGCCAAAACATCAGCCTCTCTCGCCTCCTGCACTCCCGGCTCTTCTGCAACCCCACATATAGCCAACCCCCAGCTTGGTTCGACCTGGACCCCCACTACCTTCGAAAGCACCTTTGTCACCCCCACCCAAAACCCCTGTAGTGCCGGACATGACCAGGACATGTGGGTGTGATTCGCTGGGCTTTTCGAGCATCTCACACACCTATCCTCTACTCCAAAAAATTTGCTAAGCCGTGTTCCAGTCATATGCGCCCTGTGTAACACCTTAAATTGTATCAGGCTTAGCCTGGCACACGAGGACGATGAGTTTACCCTACTTAGGGCATCAGCCCACAGCCCCTCCTCAATCTCCTCCCCCAGCTCTTCTTCCCATTTCCCTTTCAGCTCGTCTACCATAATCTCCCCTTCGTCTCTCATCTCCCTATATATGTCTGACACCTTACCGTCCCCCACCCATGTCTTTGAGATCACTCTGTCCTGCACCTCCTGCGTCGGGAGCTGCGGGAATTCCCTCACCTGTTGCCTCGTAAAAGCCCTCAGTTGCATATACCGGAATGCATTCCCTTGGGGCAACCCATATTTTTCGGTCAGCGCTCCCAGACTTGCAAACGTCCCATCTACAAACAGATCTCTCAATTGTGTTACTCCTGCTCTTTGCCATGTTCAAATCCCCCATCCATTCTCCCCGGAGCAAACCTATGATTATTTCTTATCGGGGACCACACCGAGGCTCCCATCTTTCCCCTATGCCGTCTCCATTGCCCCCAAATTTTCAGAGTAGCCACCACCACCGGGCTTGTGGTGTATTTCTTCGGTGAGAATGGCAACGGCGCCGTCACCATGGCTTGTAGGCAAGTCCCCCTACAGGACGCCTTCTCCAATCTCTTCCACGCCGCTCCCTCCTCTTCTCCCATCCACTTACATACCATTGAGATGTTGGCGGCCCAGTAGTACTCACTCAGGCTCGGTAGCGCCAGCCCCCCCCTATCCCTACTACGCTGCAAAAATCCCTTCCTTACTCTCCTGGGTCTTCCCGGCCCACACAAAACTCATGATACTCTTCTCAATCCTTTTGAAAAAAGTCTTCGTGATCACCACCGGGAGGCACTGAAACACAAAGAGGAATCTCGGGAGGACCACCATTTTAACCGCTTGTACCCTCCCTGCCAGTGACAGGGATACCATGTCCCATCTCTTGAAGTCCTCCTCCATCTGTTCCACCAACCGCGTTAAGTTTAACCTATGCAATGTACCCCAATTCTTGGCTATCTGGATCCCCAAGTAGCGAAAGTCCCTTGTTACCTTCCTCAGCGGTAAGTCCTCTATTTCTCTGCTCTGTTCCCCTGGATGCACCACAAACAGCTCACTTTTCCCCATGTTCAGCTTATATCCTGAAAATTCTCCAAACTCCCCAAGTATCCGCATTATCTCTGGCATCCCCTCCGCCGGGTCCGCCACATACACCAATAAATCGTCCGCGTAAAGAGATACCCGGTGTTCCTCTCCTCCCCTGAGTACTCCCCTCCACTTCCTGGAACCCCTCAATGCTATTGCCAGGGGCTCAATCGCCAGTGCAAACAATAATGAGGACAGAGGACATCCCTGCCTCGTCCCTCTATGGAGCCGAAAATACGCAGACCCCCGTCCATTCGTGACCACGCTCGCCATCGGGGCCCTATACAGCAGCTGTACCCATCTAATATACTCATCTCCAAAGCCAAATCTCCTCAACACCTCCCAAAAATAATCCCACTCCACTCTATCAAATGCTTTCTCGGCATCCATCGCCACCACTATTTCCGCTTCCCCCTCTGGTGGGGGCATCATCATTACCCCTAGCAGCCTCCGTATATTCGTATTCAGCTGTCTCCCCTTCACAAACCCAGTTTGGTCCTCATGGACTACCCCCGGGACACAATCCTCTATCCTCATTGCCATTACCTTGGCCAGAATCTTAGCGTCTACATTTAGGAGGGAAATAGGTCTATAGGACCCGCATTGCAGCGGGTCTTTTTCCTTCTTTAGGAGAAGCAATATCGTTGCCTCCGACATAGTCGGGGGCAGCTGTCCCCTTTCCTTCGCCTCATTAAAGGTTCTCATCAGTATCGGGGCAAGCAAGTCCACATATTTCCTATAAAATTCGACTGGAAATCCATCCGGTCCCGGAGCCTTCCCCGCCTGCATACTCCTAATTCCTTTCACTACTTCCTCTATCTCGATCTGTGCTCCCAGTCCCACCCTCTCCTACTCCTCCACCTTAGGAAATTCCAGCCGGTCCAGGAAGCACATCATTCTCTCCTTCCCATCCGGGGGCCGAGCTTCGTATAATCTTTTATAGAATGCCTTGAATACTCCATTCACTCTCTCCGCTCCCCGCTCTATCTCTCCTTCCTCATCCCTCACTCCCCCTATTTCCCTCGCTGCTCCCCTTTTCCTCAATTGATGGGCCAGCAACCTGCTCGCCTTCTCCCCATACTCATACTGTACACTCTGTGCCTTCCTCCACTGTGCTTCTGCAGTACCCGTTGTCAGCAAGTCAAATTCTACGTGTAACCTTTGCCTTTCCCTGTATAGTCCCTCCTCCGGTGCCTCTGCATATTGCCTGTCCACCCTCAGAAGTTCTTGCAGCAACCGCTCCCGTTCCCTACTCTCCTGCTTTCCTTTATGTGCCCATATTGATATCAGCTCCCCTGTATGATATAGTTATGACTGAGACTTGGCTGAAAGATGGGCAGGATTGGTAGCTCAACATTCTTGGTTATAAGGTATCAGACGAGATAGTGCGGGGGATAGAAGAGGAGGGGGTTGCAATATTTATCAAGGAATTAATTATAGCAGTGAGGAAGATATCCTGTAAGATCATCAAATGAGGCCATATGGGTAGAAGTTTGGAACACAAAAGGGGCAAACACGCTGTTGGATGTGTACTATAGGCCCCCAAACAGTCAGGGAGAGATAGAGAATTAAATATGTAATCACATTTCACAAATGGTTAGCACTGCTGCCTCACAGCGCCAGGGACCCGGGTTCAATTCTGGCCTTGGGTGACTGTCTTTGTGGAGTTTTCACTTTCTCCCCGTGTCTGCATGGGTTTCCTCTGGGTGCTCCCGTTTCCTCCCACAGTCCAAAGATCTGCAGGTTAGGAGGACTGGCCATACTAAATTGCCCCTTAGTATTCAGGGATGTACAGGTTAGGTGGGGTTAGGAATGGGCCTGGGTAGGGTGCTCTTTCAGAGGGTCGGTGCAGACTTGATGAGCTGAATGGCCTCGTTCTGCACTGTAGAAATTCTACGATTCTATGAAATGTGTAGGAACAATAAGGCAGTAATTGGGGATTTTAACTACCCAAATATTAACTGGGATAGTTTACTGTACAAGGTAGGGAGGGAGCAAAATAAAGCACCCAGGAGAACTTATTAGCCAGTACGTAGAAAGCAGAGGGGTCATTTCTGGACCTAATATTCGGAAATGTGTCCGGGCAGGTGGAAGGCGTATCAGTAGGCAGGTGTTTTGGAGATGGTGACCATAATTCAGTTAGATTTAGGACGGAAAAGGATAAAGATGGTGAGGGAATTAAAATTCTTGACTGGGAAAAGGCAGATTTTACTAAGATCTGATTTGGCCCAAGTGAACTGGGAGTAGCTACTTGCAGATAAAGCTGTCAGATAAAACGCTGAAAAATGGGATTAGTGTAATCAGATTTTTGTTGACCAGCGTGGAGATGATAAGCCAAATGGCTTCTTTCTCTGCTGTAAACATCTATGAATCTACGAGCTGATTTCTTGCTACAGCTGTTGTGTACAGTAGCCAATCAATTTAGAGATTTTTCTCCCCCCCACACATACCTCATCCAGTGCACCTAATGGAAACTGATGTGCATTTAGAGTTTCCCTGTATATAAAGCTGCTCTTTGGGCTTCTTAAAGCAAACTGGAATTTTGCATCTTTATTGTTTTTATCTACAACTGAAAACAAATAGACAGCTGTGCGAATAGGAACATTTCAATTTCTCTCTCATCATGTTGCTACTGCTGGACTTCAAATATGGGTATTAGGAATGTCAATTACAGCAATTATGGCATCTTTGCTTACTCTAAGACTTTCCTCTAGCAAGAGTCCCAATTAAGGAAACCGTGGCATTAAATGTGCATTCAGTTGGCACACTGCTCAGAACTTCCCACTAATCTTGAATTTCCGAAACGGAAGCACTTTCATCAGTCACATTGGCCTGGAACTGTTGCTCGGCTTAACCTTCTCCACCCCTAAATTCTGCTCCGCGTTTCTCGCCGGGTTTTTGGATCCTGGCTTCTCCAGAAATGCAGTGCACTGCGTCCCTCGGAAAGCTCCATCAGTGCTGTAGCTTTAGGGGGACGGGGGAGCACTAGCTGCCATATGGTAAGCTTAAATGTCCAGTGTGAATTTGTGAATGAGTTAATGCCTAGGGTGGGTATGGTAGCACATGAATGAGGTGGTAAGTGAATCGGAGGGTAGTCCGGTCAACTTGGGGGGGGTGGGGGTGTTGGTCAGTGTGCGTGATTGGGGAGTAAGTTCTGTTGTTACTCGGGACTTAGACTTTCTGTTTGATGTTTACTGGGGAGCTATTCAGGGAAGTTCCATGGAAATTCCATGGAGTCTCAGACATATGCAGTGTCCTGGGAAGCAGGGGAATTGCCCATTGGATGTTCAGGCTTCCGAGGCAATTCCCATGGCGGTGAGCGGGTCAGGACTTCCTCCGGGTCCTGGCATGCATTTTGGGCCAGACATCCGTGCTCGCAATAATCCAGAGACCAGAACATCTGGACTATTATCCTCCTCCAGAAGACAGAGTAATGTGTCTATCCTTCTGAAAAATAGTTATGTGCAGCTGCACCGAGCCCAAGAAACTCCTGCCATTAAGTGATGCTCACGCTGCTTCAACAGGACATGTTTTTTTTCTTTATTCTTTCAAGGGATGCAGGCATAGCTGGCAAGGTCAGCATTTGCTGTCCAACCCTAAATGGCTTACTAGGTCACTTTTTAAAAAAGTATTTATATTCCACATTTTTACAAGTTACAACCGTAACAAACCCACCCAACACATTAAAACCCCCACCCACACATACAACCCTTCCCTCAACAGTCAATGGTAACCAACTCCCCAAAATGCAAAATTCACAAACCCCAAACTTCTGCAAAACCCATCACTTGCCCCCTTAGAGCAAATTTCACCTTCTCCAGGGCTAAAAACCCCAGCAAGTCCCCCTGTCACACCAAGGCACAGGGTGGAGAAGCTGACCTCCACCCCAACAAGTTCCGCCTGCGAGCAACCAGCGAGTCGAAGGCTGAGACATCTGCCCCCGCACCCGTCTGCAACTCTGGCCGGTCCGACACGCCGAATATGGCTTCCAGAGTACCGGCCTCCAATCAACATGCAAAACTCCCAAAGGGGTTTTGTTACTTGTGTATTGTTTAAAATTTCTGTATTGTTATTGTTGCGTTTGCTTTGTAAGAGGGGAAAAATTGTTGTTTGGGAAAAAATTTTCAATAAAACATTTATAAAAAAAAAAACATGCAAAACTCCTGAAATGTCGTTGAAAACCACCCTCCAAAACCTTTCCAGCTTCGGGCAGGACCAAAATATATGTACATGTTTCGCAGGGGCTCACTCAAATCGCTCACAGACATCCTCCACCCCCTCAAACAGCTGGCTTATCTGTGACTTTGTCAGGTTCATCCTGTACACCTTCAGCTGTATCAGCCCCAGCCTGGCACACAAATTCGAGGCATTCACTCTCCGCAGCACATCGCATCACAATCCCTCCTCCAGTGCCGCCCCGAGTTCTTCCTCCCACTTAGCCTTAACCCCCTCCATAGATACCTTATCCTCCTACAAAATCTTCCCATAAATTGCTGAGATCCCCCCCCCCACCACCACTGACAGCACCACCTCGAGCAACATGGAGGCAAGTGCTATCGGGAAGGTTAGGAAGACCTTACTTGCAAAGTCCCGCACCTGCATGCACCGGAAACTCTACTCTGCGCAACCCAAACTTCTCATTCAGCTCCTCCAAGCTCGCACACCGCCGTCCCAGAAACCGATCCTTCATCTCCCTAATCCCCTTCTCTGCCCACCCCCTGAATCTTGCATCCATCCTCCACGGCTCAAACCCGTGATTTCCTCTGATCGGCAGCCCCCCCCCCCCCCCCCCGGACCCTGCTCCCAATCTAAAATGCTGCCGAAAATGCTTCCAAATCGCCAGCATGGCCACCACCACGGGACTCACCGAATACTTCCCTGGAGCCAATGGGAGCGGTGCTGCTGGCAGCAGTTGCGGACCCCAACCCCCTACATGAGCCCACCTCCATCCTTACCCACAAATACTCCACCTCGCTATTTCATCCCTCGGCCTTCTCTGCATTCCGTGCCCAATAATAGTGCATCAGATTCGGGATCTGCAGAACCACCTTCTTTATCCTGGCCACTTTCCCGCCCATAGAAACAAAGAGATCAGCCTACCCACTCCTTTGAAAAACAGCTAAGGCAAAAAGGCCGGCAGGCACTGAAACAGAAACAAAACCCACATTAAAATATTAATCTTCACTGCCTGAACCCGTCCCGCCAGTGACAGGGGAAGATTATTCCACCTCAACAAATCAGCCTTCACCCTCTCCACCAAGCTAGAGAAATTCAACTTCTGAAAACCTGCCCAGTTCCTGGCCACCTGCACCCCCAGATACCTGAAGTGAGACGATGCTAGGGGAATGGCAGCAGCCCCCCCCCCCCCACACCAAGGAAGCCACAAAATACTCACTTCCCTTAAATTCAGCTTCTAGCCAGAGAAGGTCCCAAATCTTTGAAGCAAACCCGTTTTGTCCCCCACCGAGGAGCCCAGATCTGAAATATATAACGAGTCATCCACATACAAGGATACCCTATGCTCCACCCCCACAACTCTAAACGCCTCAGCAAAATGGCCAAGGGATCTATTACCGATGCAAACAGAAGGGGAGGGGACATGGGGCACACCTGCCTTGTTCCCCGGTGCAATGACACCACCTTAGTCAGAGTTTCAACCATGATGGGAGTGGCCCCATCTGACGAATCAACCCCCGCCATATTTCTTCCTGCTGACCTCACAGCAACACTAGCAGGTGGACGTTCGCGCTCGCCCCCTTCTTTCCCTGACTTTTCTTCTGGGGCTTCGACATTCCACCCATGCCTTATGACTTCCCACACCAGCTCACCCAAAAAGTACCCCTGAGACCGGGCATAAAGACTCAACAAACAAAGATTCTAGCAGGAGCCACCTAACGTGCGATCGCCACCTACATGGCGCCACCAGAAATCCCCTTGCTAGGCCATTTAAGTCTCCCGAGGCCGGAATTGAACCCGGGAACCTGGAGCTGTGAGGCAGTAGTGCTAACAACCGTGCCGCTTGGGGAGGGTTGGGGACCTGTTCGTGGAGGGAAGGCTTGCCAGCTTTGAAAAGCTGTCAGAAAACTTTCAGCTCCCTGGGACCAATGTGTTTTCCAGATTCGCGATTTTTTGTAAAAGGCTTTTCCTTTGGCAATATTGTCCTCCCTGTTGGAGAGGATTTTGTCTTTGGCCAGATCTGGTGGGGCGGGGGGTGTATTTTGTGTATTTACAGCCAGATGCTATCAGCAGAGACTGCTCGGTCGAAATAGGAGGGGGTAAATTGGGTACTATTCTGGATGAGGTGGTCTTCGCAGGGTCAACTCCACGTCCTCCTGTGCTCGGCTTAGTTTGATCCAGTTCAAGGTGGTGCACAGGGCTCACCTGACCAAGGCGAGAATGAGCGTTTTTTTTTTCAAGGGTGGACGATAGCTGCGAGCTGTGTTCTTGGGGGCCGACTGACCCATACTCATATGTTCAGGTCGTGTCCCAAGTTATTAAGCTTTTGGATCTCCTTCTCCTACATTTGGAGAAGGTCTACAAAATTATGAGGGGTATAGACAAGTGGATAGCCAAGAGACTTTTTCGCAGGGTAGAGGGGTCAATTACGAGGGGGCATAGGTTTAAGGTGCGAGGGGCAAAGTTTAGAGGAGATGTACGAGGCAAGTGTTTTACACAGAGGGTAGTGGGTGCCCTGAACTCGCTGCCAGAGGAGGTGGTGGAAGCAGGGGCGATAGTGATGTTTAAGGTGCATCTTGACAAATACAGGAATAGGATGGGAATAGAGGGATACGGACCCCAGAAGTGTAGAAGATTTTAGTTTAGATGGGCAGCATGGCCGACGCAGGCTTGGAGGGCCGAAGGGCCTGTTCCTGTGCTGTATTTTTCTTTGTTCTTCTTCAACACCACGTCAGTGATTCTTCATTTCGAACTGGAGCCTTGTCCCCTGGTGGCCATTTTCGGGGTATCGGACTCGCCGATGCTGCAGATGGGGGTGAAGGCCCGCACCCTTGACTCGTTAATAGCTCGGAGGCACATTCAGCTTGGGTGGAGGTCTCGTACACCATTAGGGAGTCGGCAGAGGGGTTCTACCAAAGTTGGCAGCCATTCATTTCCTTTTTTAATGAGATATTGTCACCGTCAGTTGTTAAGGGGGTTTTAGTTTAATGTTGGGGGGGGTTAAGATTGGATGTGTTCTTGATTGTTGTTTGTGCCTTTTTACATTGTAACTTCAAGCATCTGTTTTATATGAAGTTATCATGAAAAAGTTTTCAATAAAAACGTTTTTCAAAACAAGCAATAAAGTATTCATATGGGCTATGGGATCAGTGAGCAAAATTAAAAATGGAATAATTTGTACACATCTGTTTTTGAAGACATCCCAAGGTATGACATGTCGTCATGGATATAGGCTGTGGGAGATGGGAGGTTCTTCAGTATAATTTAGCTCGCTGTTTGCTCAAAATTCAGGCAATATCAGCCTGGACCTTGCAGTTCATTGACCCGAGAAAGCCAAAGATTATGAAAGACAGGCCTGCAGTTAAGCAGAGAAAATGCTAACTTCATCGTTCACTCAGTGGAGCGCAGGTGGAGCTTAATCTTAGTTTGGATTCCGTGAAGGGAAAAAAGCTGGAAAATTGCTAGAGCGAAAATCCGCAGTTGTTCGCATAGAGCCTTTGGCATGGAAAGAAATCAGCAGAATTAGTTTGAAAGTACTGCAAAGGTAACCAGAACAAGGGACTGAGGCAGCTATAGTTGAGAGGTAAAGTCTTACTTGAAAAATGCCTGGAACACCAAAAAGAATTAAAGTGAATTCCAGTGGACTGTCATACCTTTTGATGGTCCCTACAGAAGTAAATAATTATTAAGATATTGTAACATATAGGAGAATTCTTTGGGGAAATAAGTAAATCTGAGTGCATAACTTACGCAGGTAGTGTAAATAGTGCATGTTTTGTTTATTCTGTATTCCGTTTTTGTTTAAAAATGTGAAATATTGTGGCGTAGTTCTAATGGCTATATACTGGGTGTTCTGATTTCTCTTTAAATGTTAAGAGTCCCCAACAGCATCGTAGCAACTTAAATAGGGAACAGTTCTTAAACCTACTAAATTTGTTATTATACTGTACATTGAAACTAAGTTTCACAATGGTATCCTTAATTAAATTTCTATTGGTTATTTTATTAATGAATCTGTTTCTTTTCTAAAACAGGAGTAGGTTTCTGTCTCAGCTTCCTTCCCACAGTCACAATCCTCTCCCAATACTTTGATAAATATCGCTCTCTTGTCATTGCTGTGGCATCTACAGGAGAATGTTTTGCTATCTTCGTTTTTGCACCCGGTAAGTGTCTGAATTGATATTATAGCCTTTAAATTGAAAATTCTGAGAATTGTTGGCTGATATAAGTGCACTTCTTGCCAAGTATTTATTGTCCTTCACTGCATTGTTGTAACTTGCAAAGATGAAGACTTTTTATTTAAACTTCAATCATAATTGTTTTTAGGCCAGATGCATTACTACTGGTAGTACCACCACCCCCACTTCTAAAAATTTACTTAACCAAGCCACATTTCAAACCTTTGCATGGATTTACAATTGGATTAGATTTACATTCATCTAAAACTGCATTATTCGCTGATACGTGTTGATCTCCTGTGACTTTGAGCAGGAGTCAATACCAAGTGTATACTATAACTGGTACAATAAAGATGACAAACTCACCTCACAGAATAATAAAAAAGTCATTTAAAAATGTTGGTTAATTAACTGCAGATATTTTAATCTTGATCTTCCAAAACATATACAAGTTAGGAACTGTCCTCTTGGATTGAGGTAGGGTGGGAGAGGTATGGAATTTGTAGGTGTAAATAATCTTATTATGAGGAACAGGACAACTAAATATTTACCAGAGAACCACCACTGATTTGCAACAGGCAAGTAATGTTCATTAAGCCGAGTTGATTTTTTGGCAGAGATCACTAATGTAGTTGGCCATTGATGTTACTCATTTTTGAAAATTATTTCACAGGATGTGAGCTTTGCTGGCAAAGTCAGCAATTGTTGCCCATTCCTAATTGCCCTTGAACTGAGTGGCTAGCTAGGCTATTTGAGAGGACGGCTAAGAGACAACCACGTTGCTGTGGCTTTGGAGTTATATGTAGGTTAGATCAGGTGAGATGGTGATGTAGTGGTATTGTCACTGGACTAGTAAACCAGAGACCCAGGGTAATGCTTTGGGGATCCAGGTTCAAATCCCACCATGTCAGGGGGTGAAATTTGAATTAAAAGTCTGATGATGACCATGAAACCATTGTCGTAAAAACTCATTTGGTTCACTAATGCCCTTTAGGGAAGGAAATCTGCCGTCCTTACCTTGTCTGGCCTACATATGACTTCAGACTTACAGCAATGTGGTTGACTCTTAACTGCCCCCTTTAGGATAAATAGGGATGGGCAATAAATGCTGGCCCAGCCTGCGATGCTCACATCCCATGAACAAATTAGAAAAAAAGGATAGCAGATTTCCTTCCCTCAAAGACATTAATGAACCAGATAGTTCTGATTGCTGAGACTAGGTTTATATTCCAGATTTAGTAATTACATTTAAGTTCCACCAGCTGCCGTGTAGGTCAGAGTATTTGTTAAATATTGCAAAGTTGGGATATTTCAGAAGTCAGTTAATAATGTTCCACTGAAGAAACGTACTAAAATTAGAAGCACATGGAACTGAAGGCAACTTATCAAGAGTAGGGAATTAGTTCTGAAGCTGGAGACAGAGAACTGGGATAATGGGTATATATCTTAATTAGCAGGATGTGAATAGTAGCGCACCCAAAGATTTGGAACCTCAGCTTTTCTCTAATATTTATCAATGATTTAGATGTAGGAATAGAGCGACATTATCAGTTTGCTGACTTAAACACTTGGATAGCGCATCAAGTCATGTTGATTCAAGCAGAAAATTGCAATGGAACATTGATTGAGTGGGTAAATCTGTGGTAGATGGAGTTCACTGTAGGAAAATGCGAGGTCATCTACACGTTTTAATTCATTTATGAGATGGGGGTATCGCTGGCTAGATCAGCATCTGTTGCCCATCCTTGAGCAGATGGTGGTGAGCTGCCTTCTTGAACCTCTGCAGTCCCTGAGGTGTAGGTAGACCCAGAGTGCTGTTAGGGAGGGAGTTCCAGGATGTTGACCCAGCGACAGTGAAGGAACGGTGATATATTTCCAACTTGGGAGCGGCGCCTCCAGATGGTGGTGTTTCCATGTATTTGCTGGTCTTATCCTACTAGATGGAGTTGTCGTGGGTTTGATGTCCCAGGTGCTGCCTAAGGAAGCTTGGTGAGTTCCTGCAGTGCATCATATAAATGGTACACACGACTGCCAAGGTTAAAAAGTGGTGGAGGGATTGAATGTTTGTGGAAGAGGTGGCAATCAAATGGGCTGCTTTGTCCTGGATGGTGTGAAACTTCTTGGGTGTAGTTGAGTTGCACTCATCGAGGCAATTACACTCCTGACTTGTGCCTTGTAGATGGTGGACAGGCTTTGGGGAGTCAGACGTTGAGTTATTTGCACAGGATTCCTAGCCTCTGACTTGCTCTGGTAGCCAGAGTATTTATGTGGCTAGTCCAGTTCAGTTTCAGGTCAATGGTAACCCAGGATTTTGATAGTGGAGTATTCAGCGATGGTAATGTCACTGAATATCAAGGGGGCGATGGTTAGATTCTCTCTTGTTGGAGATGGTCATTGTCTGCCATTTCTGTGGTGTGATTGTTACTTGCCACTTGTCAGCCCAAGCCTGTCTTGCTGCATTTAGACATGGACTGCTTCATTATCTGAGGAGTCATGAATTATACTGAACATTGTGCAGTCATCAGTGAACATCCCAACTTCTGACCTTTTGAGAAAGGAAGGTAATTGATGAAGCAGCCGAAAATGGTTGTGCCTAAGGCACTACCCTGAGGAACTCCTGAAGCTGAGATGATTGACCTCCAACCACCACAACCATTTTTCTTTGTGTCAAGTGTGACTCCAACCAGCAGAGAGTTTTCCCCCCCTGATTCCCATGGACTCTAGTTTTACTAGTGCTCCTCGATTCCAAACTGAGTCAAATGCTGCCTTGATGTCAAGGGCAGTCACTTTCACCTCACCTCTGGCATTCAGCTCTTTTGTCCATGTTTGAACCAAGGCTGTAGTGAGGTCAGGAGCCGAGTGAACCTGCTGGAACCCAAACTAAGCATCTGTGAGCAGATTATTGCTGAGTTAAGTGACACTAGATAGCGCTGTTGATGGCCCCTTCCATCGCCTTACTGACGATTGAGAGAATGCTTCAGCCTTATATTTTGCACATACTTGTTGGCCTCTTCCATCATTGAGGATGGGGATATTTGTGGAGCCTCATCCTCCAGTGAGTTGTTTAATTGTCCACCACCATTCGCGGCTGGATGTGGCAGGACTGCAGAGCTTAAATCTGATCCATTGATTTTGGGAACGCTTAGCACTATTACTTGCTGCTTATGCTATTTGGCACACAAGTAGTTCTGTGTTGTAGCTTCACCAGGTTGACACCTCATTTTTAAGTATGCCTGGTGTTGGACTGAAGGAGATCAGAGTAGTTGTTAAATGTTTCAAAAATTTTTAAACTAGTAGATAGACACAAAAAAGAAGCCAATGGAATGTTTGTCTTCAACTCCAGTGGGATGGAAATCTGGTTAGATTGGATCTGGAGCAGTGTGTTTAGTTCTTCACGAGCACTTCAGCAAGGACATATTGGCATCCAAAGGGTGAAAGTACAGGGGCGGGATTCTCCCATCGCACAGCTAAGTGTAGACGCCGGCGTAAAAACAGGCTTTTGGTGCCCGATTCTCCGGACCACAGGGGGCCAGCACGGCGCTGGAGCGGCCCACGCCACTCCAGCTGCTGACCCCGGCGTCAACTGGGCGCAGCGGGGTCCACGCATGCGCAGTGGCTCCCTTCTCCGCGCCGGCCCCGACGCCAAATGGCGTAGGGCTACAGGGGCTGGTGCGGAAGAAAGGAGGCCCCCCAGCCCGACCTGCCGATTGGTGGGCCCCGATCGCGGGCCAGGCCACAATGGAGGCCACCCCCCCACAGGCCACCCCCGGACCCTTCAACGCCGAGGTCCCGCCGGCTCAGAGCATGTTAGAACGGCGCCGGCGGGCCTCGGGTTTTTTATCACGGCCGCCCGGCCCATAAGGGCCGGAGAATCGCGGGGAGGGGGGGGGGGGGGGGGTCGCGTAGAGCAGAATGATGAAGTTACCGAAAAGGTTTATATTATGCAGTATGGTTACGTAGACTAAGTTTGTATTAAGGGATGATCTCATTGAAATATTTAAGATTATTAAAGGATTTGATCAAGTAGATGGACAGAGTCCAGAAAGGGATGCAAAACCTTGAAGTACAGATAGACTGTTTCGGAGTCACGTCAGGAAGCACTTCTTCACAAAGCAATAGCTACAGCTCCTGGATTTCCCGGGTTTGGCAGCTGGGGACACTGTGGACTATCCGTAGGTGTCGTAGAATGCACGTACAGACAGGTGGTCACACCGCAGGCTCAGACTCCACAGGTGACCACCAGGCAGAGCAAGAGAGGTGGACAGGCAGTACAGAAATCTCCTGTAGCCATTCTCCTGCAAAAAAGATATACCGCTTTAGATACTATTGAGGGGAATGACCTCTCGGGGTAAATAGCAACAGCCAAATTTGTTGCACCACAGTTGGTTCTGATGCAGAGCATTTATATGGCCACAAAGGAGACTCCAGGATAGTATGTTGCCTCCCTAGTGCTAGGGTCAAGGGTGTCCCAGACCGGTTACAGGACATTCTGGAGGGGGAGGTTGAACAGTCGGTGGTCGTGGTACACATCAGTACCAACAACATAGGTAAAAACAGGGACGAGGTCCTAAAAGCAGAATATAGGGAGTTGGGAAAAAATTTGAGAAGTCGGACCTCAAAGGTAGTGATCTCCGGATTACTACTAGTGCCACGTGCTAGTCAGAGTAGAAATAGCAGGTTATGTCAGACGAATATGTGGCTGAAGAGATGGTTTTTAGATTCCTGGGGCATTGGAACCGGTTCTGGGGGAAGTGGGACGTGTAGAAACTGGACAGGTTACACCTAGGCAGAACCAGGGCCGACTGATGTTTTTTTTGGGGGGGCTTGCTAGACCTGTTGGGGAGGGTTCAAACTAATATAATAGGGAGGGGGGAACCTATGTAAAGATTCAGAGCAGGGGGAATCAAGAACAAGAGAAAAATACAGCAAGGAGAATAAGAAAAGTGATAGCAGAGAAATCAAGGACCTGTATCAGATAACGACACTGTATAAAAAGAATAGTAGGGACATGACAAGGAACGTTGAAAGGACTAGCCTTAAGGTTTTGTACCTGAATGCGTGGAGCATTCAAACTAAAATGGCTGAATTAGTTGTGCAGATAGATGTAAAGCGGTATGATGGATGACAGAGACATGGCTCCAAGGTGACCAAGGATGGGAACTAATCATTGAGGGCTATTAGCTTTTAGGGAGGACAGACAGAAAGGAAAAGGTGGTGGAGTTGCATTGTTGATTAAAGAAGATATTGATGACTTCCGGTTGCGGCTATGCGGATCTAAGCCGCACGATTCGGCAGCTCCCGCGAACACGGACTTTCGGGCTCGCTAGAAGAGCCCCAACGGAACTTTTTTGTACAGCCAACCCGTGGGGAAGAGAAGAGAGAGGTCCCCTACTAACTTGTATGGACCGGACCCGCAGCGAAACGGCCAAAAAAGTGGCATTGGAGCAGCGGAAGAGAGGGAAAATAAGCAAAATGGCGGCGGCCGGGGACAAAGAGATGCAGGAATTCATCAAGCGCTGCTTTGAGGAGCTGCGTAAGGAGATGGTGGCGCCTATGTTGGCAATAATTGAAGGACTTGGGGCAACCCAGAAAGCCCACGAGGTGAAGATCCAGGAGATCCAGGAAAAAGTGAGTGAGAATGAGGACGAGCTCTTGGGCCTGGCGGTGAGAGTGGAGCGGCACGAGGCGCTACACAAGACGTGGGCGGGAAGACTCGAAGACCTGGAGAACAGGTCGAGGAGAAATACTGAGGATCCTGGGTCTCCCAGAAGGAGTGGAGGGGGCTGACGCCGCGGCATATGCGGGCACAATGATCGGGGCGCAGATGGGCACGGAGGCCCCCCCGAGGTTGCTGGAGCTGGAAGGGGCGCACCGGGTGCTGGCGAGGAAGCCCAAGGCAAATGAGCCGCCAAGGGCGATGATGGTGGTGAGATTTCACCGGTTTACGGACAGAGAGAGGGTCTTGAAATGGGCGGAGCAGCAAGTGGGACAATGCAGAGATCAGAATATATCCGGACTGGAGCACGGAGGTCGCTAAGCGGAGAGCGGGTTTCAACCGGGCCAAAGCGGTGCTGCATCGGAAAGGAGTGAAATTTGGAATGTTGCAGCCAGCGCGACTGTGGGTCACACATAATGGCCAACACCACTACTTCGAAACGTCCGAAGAGGCGTGGACCTTTATACTAACTGAAAAGTTGGACTCTAATTGAGGGTTTGTGAGGGTGGGGGGTGTTTGAGGGTTGACGTATGATGGTTGTTGTATATAGGGGGTCAATCACGCGCAGGGACTGTTATATGGGCTGGGGGAGAGACACAAGGCAGCAACAGGAGCTGCGCCAGAGGGGGCTGGGCAGGCTTTGGAAAGTGCGGGGTTCTTTTCCTGCGCGCGGGAAGGGGAACGAAGGAACGTATATTGATGGGGGATCAAAGGGATGGCGGGGGAAGCCGGGGTCAGTTGACTTACGGGAGTGATATGGGGGAGCAAAAAAGCTAGACCGGGATCTAGCGGGGGGAAGGAAGGAAGGGGGGGGGAAGGAAGGAAGGGGGGGGGAAGGAAGGAAGGGGGGGGGGAAGAAGGAAGGAAGGGGGGAGGAAGGAAGGGGGGGAAAGGAAGGAAGGGGGGGAAGGAGAAGGAAGGAAGTGGGGGGGAAGGAAGGAAGGGGGGGAAGGAAGGAAGGGGGGGGAGGAAGGAGTGGGGGGAAGGAAGGGGGGGAAGGAAGGAGTGGGGGGAAGGAAGGGGGGGGAAGGAAGGGGGGGGGGAAGGAAGGGGGGGGGGAAGGAAGGGGGGGGGGAAGGAAAGGGTTGCTGCTGCACTGGCCAAAAGGGAATGGGACACAGAAGAGGTGGTCGGGACGTAGGTCCCCCGGCTGGGGGACTGGAGGGTGAGGGAGACGGGATTGGCCCAGAAAAGGAAATGGCTAGTCGGCCGGGGGGGGGGGGGGGGGGGGGGGCGTGTGAGAGCCCCTCCAATCCGGCTGATAACGTGGAACGTGAGGGGCCTGAATGGGCCGGTGAAGAGGGCTCGAGTGTTCATGCACTTGAAGGGACTGAAGGCAGACGTGGCTATGCTCCAAGAGACACACCTGAAGGTGACGGACCAGGTTAGGATAAGAAGGGGATGGGTAGGACAGCTATTTCACTCGGGACTGGACGCGAAAAATAGAGGGGTGGCAATTTTGGTGGGAAAGCATGTGTCATTTGAGGCCAAGACTATCGTAGTGGATAATGGAGGGAGATAAGTGATGGTGAGTGGTGGGTTGCAAGGGACGTGGGTGTTGTTGGTAAATGTATACGCCCCGAACTGGGATGATGCTGGATTCATGAAGCGCATTTTGGAGCGCATTCCAGACCTGGAGGTAGGAGGCCTGATAATGGGAGGGGACTTCAATACAGTGCTGGACCCAGCACTGGACCGCTCCAGATCAAGGACGGGAAAGAGGCCAGGGGCGGCCAAGGTGCTCAGGGGGTTTATGGATCAGATGAGGGGAGTGGACCCATGGAGGTTTGCAAGACCACAGGCCAGGGAATTTTCTTTCTTTTCCCACGTGCACAAGGCCTACTCCCGGATAGATTTCTTTGTTCTGGGCAGGGCGCTCATCCCGAGGGTGGAGGGGACGGAGTATTCGGCCATAGCCGTTTCGGACCATGCCCCGCACTGGGTGGAAATGGGGCTGGGAGAGGAGAGGGACCAACGCCCGCTGTGGCGGCTGGACGTGGGACTGCTGGCAGATGAGGTGGTGGGTGGGAAGGTGAGGGGGTGTATCGAAAGGTACTTGGAGGTCAATGACAATGGGGAGGTGCGAGTGGGGGTGGTATGGGAGGCATTGAAGGCGGTGATCAGGGGAGAGCTAATCTCCATCAGGGCTCATAGGGAGAAGACAGAGGGCATGGAAAGGGAGAGGTTATTGAGGGAGATTTTGCGAGTGGACAGGAAATACTCAGAGGCCCCGGAGGAAAGATTACTTGGGGAAAGGCGACGGATCCAGACGGAGTTTGACCTGTTGACCACGGGGAAGGTGGAGGCACAGTGGAGGAAGGCGCAGGGGGCGACCTACGGGTACAGGGAAAAGGCCAGTCGGATGCTGGCACACCAGCTCCGTAAGAGGACGGCAGCGAGGAAAATAAGGAGAATCAAAGACGGAAGGGGAGCCACGGTTCAGAGTGCAACGGAAATAAACAAGGTATTCAAGGCCTTCTATGAAGAGCTGTACAGATCCCAGCCCCCAGGGAGGGAAGAGTGGATGAGACGATTCCTAGACCAACTGCGGTTCCCGAGGGTGGAGGAGCAAGAGGCGGCTGGTTTGGGGGCACCAATCGGGTTGGAGGAGCTGAGTAAGGGTTTGGGGAGTATGCAGGCGGGGAAGGCTCCGGGGCCGGACAGGTTCCCGGTGGAGTTCTATAGAAACTATGTGGACATGTTGGCCCCGCTACTAGTGAGGACCTTTAATGAGGAAAGAGAGATGGGGACCCTGCCCCCGACTATGTCGGAGGCGACAATTTCCTTGATTCTGAAGCGAGACAAGGACCCACTGCAATGTGGATCGTACAGGCCGATTTCGCTCCTCAATGTGGACGCTAAGTTATTGGCAAAAGTGCTGGCCACGAGGATTGAGGACTGTGTCCCGGGGGTGATTCATGAGGACCAGACGGGATTCGTAAAGGGCAGGCAATTAAATACTAATGTGCGGCGGCTCTTAAACGTGATAATGATGACATCGGAGGAGGGTGAGGCGGAGACAGTGGCAGCTATGGGCGCGGAAAAAGCCTTTGACCGAGTAGAGTGGGAGTACCTCTGGGAGGTGTTGCGTAGGTTTGGGTTCGGGCGAGGGTTTATTAGCTGGGTTAAGCTCCTTTACAGCGCCCCGGTGGCGAGTGTGGTGACAAACCGGCGGAGGTCAGAGTACCTTCGGCTGTACCGAGGAACGAGGCAGGGTTGCCCCCTGTTGTTTGCATTGGCGATCGAACCAGTGGCCATATCACTGAGGGAGTCTAATAAATGGAGGGGGGTGGTCCGCGGGCCAGAAGAGCATCGGGTGTCGCTATACGCGGATGACCTGCTGCTGTACGTGGCGGACCCAATGGAGGGGATGGTGGAGGTCATGCAGACTCTAAGGGAGTTTGGGGAGTTCTCGGGCTATAAGCTCAATGTAGGGAAGAGTGAGCTTTTTGTATTACAGGCAGGGGACCAAGAAAGAGGGATAGGGGACCTACATCTGAGGAGGGCGGTGGGGAGTTTTCGGTATCTGGGGATCCAGATAGCCAGGAGTTGGGGGGCCCTACACAAATTGAATCTGACGAGGTTGGTGGACCAAATGGAGGTGGACTTCAAAAGATGGGACATGTTGCCGCTCTCGTTGGCGGGTAGAGTGCAGTCGGTCAAAATGGTGGTCCTTCCGAGGTTTTTGTTTGTGTTTCAGTGCCCTCCCATTGTGATCACCAAGGGCTTTTTCAAGTGAGTAGGTAGGAGTATTATGGGGTTTGTGTGGGCAAATAAGACCCTGAGGGTAAGTAGAGGGTTCCTGGAACGCAGTAGGGACCGAGGAGGGTTGGCGCTGCCAAACCTAGGGAGCTACTACTGGGCAGCAAATGTGGGGATGATCAGCAAGTGGGTTATGGAGGGAGAGGGGGCGGCATGGAAGAGGATGGAGATGGCGTCCTGTAAAGGAACGAGCCTGGGGGCGTTGGTGACGGCACCGCTGCCATCCTCGCCATCAAAGTATACCACGAGCCCGGTGGTGGCGGCAACGTTAAGGATCTGGGGCCAGTGGAGAGGACACGGGTGCAGTGGGAGCTTCGGTGTGGTCCCTGGTCAGGGGTAACCACCGGTTTGTCCCGGGGAAGATGAAAGATGTTCCAGGGCTGGCATCGGACGGGGATTAGAAGAATGGGGCACCTGTTCATTGACGGGACATTTGCGAGCCTAGGGGCACTGGAGGAGAAGTTTGAGTTACCCCCGGGAAATGCATTTAGATATATGCAGGTGAGGGCTTTTGTGAGGCGACAGGTCAGGGAATTCCCGTTGCTCCCGGCACAAGAAATTCAAGACAGGGTGATCTCGGGTGTATGGGTCGGGGAGGGCAAGGTTTTGGCAATACACCAAGAGATGAAAGAGGGGGAAGCCCTAGCAGAAGGGCTGAAGGGTAAATGGGAGGAGGAGCTGGGGGAGGAGATCGAGGAAGGTTTGTGGGCTGATGCCCTGGGTAGGGTTAATTCCTCCTCATGTGCCAGGCTCAGCCTGATACAATTTAAGGTGGTTCACAGAGCACACTTGACGGGGGTGAGGTTGAGTAGGTTCTTTGGGGTAGAGGACAGATGTGGAAGGTGTTCAGGGAGTCCGGCGAACCATGTCCACATGTTTTGGTCATGCCCGGCACTGGAGGGGTTCCGGAGAGGCGTGGCGGGAGCAATATCTCAGGTGGTGAAAGTCCAGGTCAAGCCAAGCTGGGGGCTAGCAATATTCGGAGTAGTGGATGAGCCGGGAGTGCAGGAGGCGAAAGAGGCCAGAATTCTGGCCTTTGCGTCCCTAGTAGCCCGGCGAAGGATCTTGCTATTGTGGAAGGAGGCGAAGCCCCCTAGCCTGGAGGCCTGGATAAACGACATGGCTGGGTTCATAAAGCTGGAGAGGATTAAGTTTGCCTTGAGAGGGTCTGCGCAGGGGTTCTGCAGGCGGTGGCAACCGTTCCTAGACTACCTCGCGGAGTGTTAGAGGAAGGTCGGTCAGCAGCAACCCTGGGGGGGTGGGGGGGGGGGAGAGACGAGAGATTGCTTGAGGGGATGGATGAGCAGGAGATAACATGGAGGGTGGGGGAAACTGGCACGTGCGGGTGAGAGCCAGTGTATAAAGCTATGTAAATATACCATTTTGCCATGTATATATCTTGCTCAGTGCGATTTTGTGTTATTTTGTTACGGGGGGGGGGTTATTATTTGTAAGGGGGAAAAATTGTGTTGTTAAAAAACTTTAATAAATATTTTTTTTTTAAAAAAAGATATTGATACAATATGAAGGAAATATGTGGAATCATCTGTATGGGTCGAGTTAAGAAACACTAAGGGGCAAATACAATTCGTACATGTGGTGTACAGACCACCAAAATACGGTGGTAATGTTGGGAATAATATTAGACAGGAAATCAGAGATACATGTGATAAAGGATCATCTGTGATTATTTTATTTTTGAATTTATTCATTTATGGGATGAGGGTGTCGCTGGTTAGCCCAGCATTTATTGCCCTTCCCTATGGGTGACTTTAATCTGCATATAGATTGGGTGAGTCAAATTAATCATGATACAATAGCGAAGAAATTTCTGGAGTGTATATGGAACGGTTTTCTGGACCAATATTTTGAGGAACCAACAAGGGAACAGGCCATCTTGGACTGGGTGTTGTGCAATGAGAAAGGATTAGTTGCCAATCTAGTTGTGAGAGAACCCTTGGTGATGAGTGACCATAAAATGATAGAATTTTTTATCATGGTGGACAGTGAGGTAGTCGATTCTGAGACCAGGGTCTTGAACATCAATAAAGATAATGATGATGGTATGAAGCATGAGCTGGCTATGATGGGCTGGGAAACATTGCTGAAAGGAAGGACAGCAGACAGGCAATGGCAGGCATTCAAGGAATGAAGAGGTGAATTCCCAAAATTATTTTTTCCTGTTTGGCGCAAGAGTAGAAAGGGAACTGTGACCAAACCATGGCTTAAATGGTAAATTAGAGATAGTATTAGATTCAAAGAGGGATACAAGTTAGCAAGAAAAAGCAATAGACCGGAGGATTGAGAACAATTTAAAATTCAGCAAAGGCAAAACAAGGGATTGATTAAGAAGGGGAAAATACAATATGAAAGTAAGTTAGCGGGGAACATAAAAACTGACTGTAAAAGTTGCTACAGATATGTAAAGAGAAAAAGATTGATAAAAAATAATGTAGGCCACTTACAGTCAGAAGCGAGGGAATTCATAACAGGGAACAAAGAAATGGCCGAGGAACTAAATTAGTACTTTGCTTCTGTCTTCATAGAGGAAGACATGAATAATATAATGGAGATTCTGAGAAACACAAGTTTCAGTGAGGATCTGAAGGAAATTAGTGTTAGTAGCGAAATGGTTTGGGGAAATTAATAGGAATGAAGGCGGATAAATCTCCAGGGCCAGATAATGTTCATTCCAGAGTACTTGAGGAAGTGGCCTGAGAAATAGTAGATCCATTGGTGGCCATTTTCCAAAATTCCGTGGACTCTGGAATAGTTCCTACAGATTGGAGGATAGCTAATATAACCCTGTTATTCAAAAAGGGAGACAGAAAGAAAACAGGGAACTATAGACCAGTAAGCCTAACAATGGTAGTAGGGAAGTTGCTAGAGTCCATTATCAAGGATGTTATAGCACAGCATTTTGAAAGCAGTGGTATAATCAAATAAAGTCAGCATGGATTTATGAAAGAGAATCATGCTTGACAAATCTATTAAAAATCTTTGAAGGTGTAACTAGCAGAGTTCTCTAGGGAGAACCGGTGAATGTGGTTTATTTAGACTTTCAGGTGGCTTTCAACAAGGTCTCACATAGCAGATTGCTATGAAAGTTAAAGTGCATGGGATTGCAGTTAGTGTCTTGAGATGGATAGAAAGCTGGTTAGCAGACAGGAAGCAAATAATTGGCAGGCAGTGACTAGTGGGGTTCTGTGCTAGGGCCCCTACTGTTCACATTATATATTAATGATTTGGACGAGGGAACTAAATGTATCATCTCCAAATTTGCAGATGACTCAAAGTTGGGTAGGAAGGTGAGCTGTGAAGAGGGTGCAGAGATGCTTCAGTGGGATTGGACAGACTGAGTGAGTGGGCATATGCATAGCAGATGCAGTATAATGTGGATAAATGGGGCGGCATGGTGGCACAGTAATTAGCACTGCTGCCTCATTGCGCTGAAGACCAGGTTCGATCCTGGCCCCGGGTCACTGTCCAAATTTGCACTACCTCCCTGTGTCTGCATGACAAAAAGATGTGCAGGGTAGGTAGATTGGCCACGTTAAATTGCCCCTTATTTGGAAAAAAATAATTGGGTGCTCTAAATTTATTTTAAAAAATAATGTGGACTTTGGTAGCAAAAATAGGAAGGCAGATTATTATTTGAACGGTTGTAAATTGAGTGGTGGATACTCAGCGAGACCTTGGTGTCCTCGTACATCAGTCGCTGAAAGGAAGCACGCAGGTACAGCAGGCAGTATGTTGGCCTTCATAGCGAGAGGATTTAAGTACAGAAATAGGGATGTTTTACTGCATTTATATCGGGCATTGGTGAAGCCACACCTGGAGCATTATGTGTAGTTTTGGTGACCTTTTCTGAGGAAGGATGTTCTTCCTGTGGAGGGAGTGCAGCGAAGGTTCAACAGGCTGATTTCTGGGATGATGGGACTGCCATATGAGGAGAGAGTACATCAGTTAGGATTATATTCATTAGAGTTTAGAAGAGTGATAGGGGATCTCGTATAACAGGGTTGGACAGGGTAGATTCAGAAAAAAATATTCCCGATGGTGGGGGGAGTCCAGAACTAGAACTCCTAGTTTGAGGAAAGTGGTAAAGCTTTTAGGACTGAGGCGAGGAGAAATTTCTTCACCCAGAGAGTGGTGAACCTATGGAATTCACTACCACAGAAAGTAGTTGAGGCGAAAACATTGTGTAATTTCAATAAGGAATTCGATATAGTCCTTGTGGCTAAAGGAATCAAGGGATATGGGGGGGGGGGGGGGGGGGGGGGGGGAAAGGCAGGATCAGGGTTTTGAACTTGAAGATCCGCCATGATCATAATGAATGATGGAGCAGGCTTGAAGGGCCGAATGTCCTACTCCAGCTTCTATTTTCTATATATGTTTCTGTGTAAAGCCCATCTGCTGCTGAACCATTCATTCATGTTTTTGTTATTTCCAGACTTGATTGTACCAAAGCTCTCATGGCCATTGTCTGTAAACCTCAGCTCATCCAAAGCTCTCTGCCCATATTCTGACTCACATCAAGTCCCATCCATACATCACATGTGTTTCTGACCAACATCCTACCAGTCCAGTATTACCTCAAGGTTAAAACATCCTTGTGTTCAAATTATTTCATAGCTTTGCCCCACCATAGCTCTGGTATCTCAACCATGCCTACAAATCTCCACAAACTCCGTTCCTCTAATTCTGTTCTCTTGTCCATCCCCAATTTCCTTCACTCCCCTATTGGCAGTTGTGCATTGTGTGGAATCCCTCCAGAAACTGCCCTGCCTTTCTTTTGTCACCTGCCCTTAAGTGGCTTGGTGTCAAATTCTGGCTGATAACTCTCCTGCACTATGATATTTTATGGTAAAGGCACTATTTAAATGCAAGTTTTGTCTGTTCAAAATTTGGAGCACTGCCTGGGTCAATTGAAAATTTCAAAGCTAAGATTGGTGGATTTTTGTAAGGTTGGGGTACTTAGTTCCATTTCTGGAAGATGGGTAAATAATGTTAAGATGCAGATCAGCCATGATATTACTGATTGGCTCTCCGTTTCTATGATCAGGTGCACACAGAGAATAAGAAATGTAATCCAGTAATGCAATGTTTTGCTCTCTATTTTAGCTTTTACATTACTGAAGAATCATCTTGGATGGAAAAATTGTCTCCTTGTCATAGGTGCACTGCAGCTAAACATTGTTGTGTGTGGAGCACTACTTCGGCCACTTGTTATCAGAAAAACGAAGAAAAAAACAGTGGAACCAGTGAGTGTGCCAATGGAAACCAAGTATATGCTGGAGAATGAGGAAACATGCATCTCTGTAGAGTCTGTGGACTCGGGAGTGGAATCTTTATCTACCTCATGTGATCACTTAAATAGTAAAAAGTGTACAACAAATAATGTTCACAAAGAAAAGTTTCAAATGCTTCTAGATAAGAAGCCAGAACCACAGCGTCAACCAAAGTTGCTTGACTTTTCAATTCTAAAGGACAAAAGCTTCATTTTTTATTCACTTTTTGGACTATTTGCCACTTTGGGTTTCTTCGCACCTCACCTTTATGTGATTCCTCTCAGCATTAGCCTTGGTATTGATGAGTGGGCAGCATACATGCTGTCTGCTATGGCAATTATGGAGGTGTTTGGTAGGTTGTCAATTGGCTGTGTCCTAAACAAGCAGCCCATACGGAAGATTTACATTGAACTGATCTGTACAAGCCTACTGAGTATAGTGTTGTTGTGCTTTCCATTCACAAGAGGATTCTGGAGCCTTGTTACATGCAGCATGATGTATGGATTCATGTTTGGCACTGTGGCCAGTATTCACATTCCAATGTTGGCAGAAGATGATGTAATTGGAATTGAGAAGATGTCATCTGCTGTCGGAATTTACATCTTTATACAGAGCTTTTCAGGACTTGCTGGGCCGCCTATTGGAGGTATTTTTGTTTTTTATTTCATTATCATGGAGTCAAGTTTCAAATTTACGCACGTATTTACATTTCATTTCCGTGAAAGTGAAATAAGGTTGCACTTAAATGCATTTAATTTGATCCAAGAATAACCATCTGGCTTTACAGTAGCTAATTCTCGTGCATTTAGCCTTAAACTGCTCCAAAAGAGCAGAATGGTTAAAAATTCAGAATATACGCTGTTCAGAAATGCTAACATATTCTGCAAGAAAATCAACAAAATTCATACGCCCACATTGGACAAGCAGGTAAGTTTACAGTACCTGTGTTATCAAATTAATGTTGTACATTTGGTTTTGAAAAGTTTTAACTATCATTAGGAGATAATCATTTTTTCTTCTTTTAGCTTCTACTATTTTACTTAGGATTGTCCGTGCTGGTGACCTTTTTTTCATCTCATGTCAGTCACCCACTCTTCCAATCCTGCTGCTTTTAAGTCTCTCTTGCCAGCATATCTTTCCATCTGATAGACCTTCCCCTTCACCTTCTTCTTGCAAATCTCCAACTTGCCTCAACACATTTCCTCTCCGCAACATATGACCATGCCATTTCAATTTCTTCTCGGCTACATTCTTCAAATATTCCTATAATCTTCACTGATCCCCCTGATGTACTAGTTTCTGTTATTGTCCTTTCTTGCCACTCCAAATAGCCACCTCCGCATCCCCATCTAATTAGCATCAAGTTGTCTCTTCTCTAGATGTTGTCCAGGTTTTTACACTATACAACAAGGCTGGTCTCAAGACTGTCCTGTCGATTCTTCCGTTCAGTCTCAAAGATACTTTCTCACATTACACTATGCTGCTCTATTTACAATTACTCCAGCCAGAGCTAATGTGTTGTTAATACTTCCAACTTCTGCCACCACTAATCCCCAGGTACTTGAAACTACTCACTTTCTCCAGGTCTTCCCCCATACACTGATATTCTTCCTTAGTCTCAAACTGACTGATCATATATTGGGTCTGCACTGACCTTCACACACCTGTCCTCCAGTACTTTTCTTCAGATACTCAGACATGATCTCATCATTCCCACTACATCTACAAACATCATTGACCACGGCACTTCCTGTCTCACTTGTTTAGTTAGAATATCACTGACAATCATCTGAATGATGGAAATTATGTAAAACTATCTGACTTGCAAATTCTTAGGCATTTACAATACACGTTCTGCAAACTATGGTGTGGCTCAGTTATTAAGCTTCCAGAATCAAATTTATGTAACCTGTGTGAAACCATTATTTCAGCTGCAAATAATTGCAATTGGTGCAAATAGAAGTCTGAGAAGTTTCATAGTGGTCCAGTAGGAATTTTTCAGCACTTAAATCTTAAAGCTTTACAATATTAACCAAGCTAACTACCCCAATGGTTCCTTGGGAAGAAAGCTCAACAGCACAAAGAGTAATTTAGTAACAATTGGAGCCTTAAATTCCAGCTTGTGTGGGCGGCACAGTATCCCAGTAGTTTGCACTGCTGCCTCATGGCACCAAAGATCCGGGTTCGATCCCGGCCCTGGGTCTGTGTGGAGTTTTCACATTCTCCCCATGTCTGTGTGGGTCTCACCCCCACAACCCAAAGATGTGCAGTGTAGGTGGATTGGCCACGCTAAATTGCCCCTTAATTGGGAGAAAAAAAATAATTGGGTACTCTAAATTTATTTTTTTTAAATTCCAGCTTGTGTCCCAGTAAACAAGTGTTGCAACCCAAAGGTTTCTTAAGTCATTGACATTTTTTTGGGAGTGTTTATGCGTGTCATGAAATTGACCACAAGCATTATTAGCAAATGGATAAGTTCTAATAACTTGAAAAATGTGCTTCTATTTCCAATGCACTAATTTCCCAGTAAATCTATGAATGTTTACACTTACCACTGTAGCACTGATATGCACACTAATGTTTATTTGCATAATATACTTAACTTTATAACTTCACCCCTGTACCATCTATAGAAACTGAATTCAAATAATTTTACTAGTAGTTCCTTGTATACGGTGCCTTCCAGGTATGAAACATTTCAACTGCTTGCACGACAATTTAATGAGTATGCTGAAATTTGCAAGTAAAGTAAATACTCATCTTTATCTGATGCCTAAATTGATCTAATTTTATCAAAACTGCACCAGAATAAATCTTTGTGGCAGGAAGTCCTGCATTTCAAGCCAGAGTTACAGTTTAATGCATTTGAGGAAGCTTTGCATGATTCAAGGGGTCTTTCCAAAACCAAAGGAGTTTAAATATAAAGCTTCTGACTTTAACTGATGGTGTGATATGATGTTTCGGCTACCACTTTTTCCTCCAGACGACTGAAAAAGTATTATGGATGTAAAAAGATGAGAATTAGATTGACTTTTTTTTGTTTTCAGGTTGGCTCGTGGATATTACAGGTCAGAATTATGGATCTGCCTTCTTCTTTTGTGGTATTGGCATGAGTTTGGGTTCACTTTTTCTGGCATTGGTCCAACCATCTAAAAAAGGGTTCTGTCAGAGAAAACAACCTCTGGAGATTGATCGGCAACAGGCATTACAGGAGGACCTCAAAATTGTTCAGGATGTGCCTGGTCAGAGAAAACAACCTCTGGAGATTGATCGGCAACAGGCATTACAAGAGGACCTAAAAATTGTTCAGGATGTGCCTGAAGACTTCCTAGAAACAGACTTGAAGAAACCAGAAAGTTTACAAAATCAGTTTCAAAGTAACGCTTGAAGAATAGTGTGCATTTTCACTTTTTAAAAGTATCCTTTATTTATCCTGTCAACTTCCTCAACTTGGCCATTTTAACCTCAAACTTTCTCTGTTCTCGATGACAAAACTGGTTACCCACTTGGTAAAGAAATACTGCAAGGAGCAAATTTTTCATATTTACTATTTAATGAAAAGGCTGTAGTTCTGCTGAATTTTTTTTGAACAATATTTTCATTGAAAATGTTTCTTTTAACAATATAACCATATAAAAACGGATTTCATAGGTCACACTATAAAAGAAACACAACCATCGGTATAGATCAGTTCTTAAACTTTTTTGCCCGGGACCCATTTTTACCAACCGGCCATCCTTCGGGACCGACTTTCGTGACCCACTATTTTTACTTACCTTTAATGTGATAGGTGAGCCTGCTTGGTCCTCACAATCTAACTTGCTCTGTTGTTCAATGTTACATTTATGATAATGACTTCAGCTGATGATTTAAGATCTCACTGCGTCCATTGGAAACAATAAAGAGGTTTTGTCCTCAAACTCGCCATGCTTAGTCCTAAAATGTCTTTGAAAGTTTGAGGATTTTAAACTTTCATTTGCCAGTGCTTCCCTGCATATAACACACATGAACTTTAAATCCGGATTTGCAGTGGCACAATTAATAATCCACACCTCAAGCAATCATCTTTATGCTGCTTTGTTCATGTTTACAGCTTCTTCATCATAGGTTGTTCAACAGAGGCCCTCTGGAGCTCACACCAGCACTGTTGGCAGCTGCAAAATGGAGGAATCCTCTCGCGCCAGAGCGCATAACGTCAGTGTTCAGGGCACGTGACCTGCTCTCTGCCACCACTCCAGGCAGTAAGACGCCAGTGTTTTAAAAAAAAAAAAATCTGCTCCTGGGTCAGCGTGCTGACGTCAGGAAGAGGCGTTCTGCACCGCTGGGCTCCGGGCCTGCACATTGCTAAGGGAGCATGCATACGCAAACCGCTGGGATTCTGAAAGCAGGTCATGGCTGGCATTTTTAACAGCCCGTCACGCCGTTGAGCACTTCTTCCTACGATTGGGAATGTCGACGCATGGCCCTGTGGCCCTCCCGACACTCGCCTGCGGGTCGTAACCTCGGGTTTGAAAATGACTGGTATAGATCACATACAAAAACCCACCCTCCCAATGGTAAACTGAACCACCCCCACCTAACAACTGATGGGAACTCTTTAAAAAAAGACATGAATGGCTGCCATCTCGGGTAGAACCACTCAACTGACCCCTTCCCGAAAAGAAACCGTTCATCCTAGTCTTGGTCAGATGTGCCCTATGCACCACCTTAAAGTGGATCAGGCTGAGCTGCGCACAGGAGGACATGGAGTTTACCCCGTAAAAGGCCTCACTCCACACCTCCTCGCCCAAAATGGGTATAGCTCATCTTAATTCAGCGTACATTAAACCTGGAACACAATGAAATGTCTAGAAAGTGTTCAAGCTAGTTCAGATTGCTCCTATTGATTTTGATAACACGTCCTGGGTGCAAACTCAAAGCAACAACTTTCATTTCACTTGTGTTTTTCCCTTTTTAGGTAATTTAGTGCATAATATGCCTGGATATTCTATTTTTATTACCTTAAATAGGATGATGATCAAAAATATTTGACACAATGGCCTACAGACCAAGCCACTGACTGAAATTTGTGTTCCAGAAGATGGTGGGTGCGATTTACTGACCGCTTCCTGCCAAAATCAAGATGGGTCACGGCCAGTATATCTAATCAGTTCTCGCGAGACGTCGGAATTTGGATTCAGCCGATAATGGGCGGGGCCCAGTCTCGTACGGTTAAGTGAGTTTTAAAAACCCACTCGGCCGTGATGATGCTCGATCAAACAGCCACCTGGCATCTTCAGCCTCGCTGAGGAGACCCTAGCCGAATGCAGATTAGTTCTGGTCTCCACAAACTGGGACCAAGCAGAATGGCACTTGGGTGGTGGTTGGTGGTGGGGGGGGAGATCTTCCAGGTAGTCGGAGGACCCGGGTGGTTGGCTTCTGGCCAGACTGGTACTGCTGCTGCCACCCAGGCACTTCCAGTGTCCAGGTGGCGGCACTGCAGGCTGGAAGGGGCACTTCCAGGATGGCATTTTGCCCGCACCTGGTATCAAGCCCAGGGGTGCCCGACTGGGTATGTAAGGGGGGGTGCTCAAGGAACTCCCCCTAACAGGTGCTTTAGGGCGTTGTGAGGGTCCAGGGGTCACAATGGGGTGTTGAGAGAGTGGAGGTGCAGGATATTTAGCTAAGTACGGCCTCGGCGGGGAGGGGTCCGGAAAATAAACCGGAGTGCCATTAGATAGTGGGATCGTTCCCGGTACAAAAGGGCTGGGAACAACCCCTCAATTTCTGCCCAGAATGATGGACTCTTTTTTAAAAATTTAAATCGTGCCCAGAGTCTTGAGTTCAAGGATACCGTTTATTCCAACATTCCTGTATCTACTGCTCCAATATGAAACACAATAAAATGAAGCATTTTACTTCAGGGAGGGGGAAGATAGTTAACTCAATTTAACAGAGGCAATCATTTATGAAAAAAGCATTGCTAATTGTGGAAAAATAATCAGTGACTCAGAATCCTGGAGGATGTGTGGGGATGAACAACAGGTGCTAGATGATGTATATTTGTATGCCATTGTGGAGTTAATGACATGTGGAAGTTTCATTTTATCATCCTAGATTTTACAAAACATATTCTAAGTGCCTGAGTTTTACGGAGATTTAAAATGACTACTCAAAAGTAAAATGCCAGATGTAGGCCTTTCAATCTTCAAATAGGTTCCTCTTGCACCCTAACCAACTCTTAGCTCACTTTTCTTAAAAAGCATTATATCAAAACTTGAATACTACCATCATATCTAAAACACTCTTGCATCACTCCTCCCACACTCCTGGTTTGGATACAATTAAGTCCTTGACACTTGAAAAAGAGACAGTTCTCAAAACTTCTTCTTGACAATCCAAGTTTACAGTCTTTTTGATTATTAATATGAAATGCTCCTCTGAAATTTACAAAATGTATTTTAAGCTTTAAATTTTGGACCCTACAAGCTCTATATCTTCCCTCTGTCCCTACTCAAAAACGTCATATCTCATTGCACAATTCTAACTCATTCTTTCTCAAAAATTAAAAAGTGAAATGCTGTAGCTTCCTTAGTTCTTTGCTCCCTCAGTTTTCATGCTTTTAAAGTTTGGCGTCACCTAATCCCTGCTTCCTTTCACTTTTTCCAACATTGTAGTGGTTGCTCTATTAGGTGCTGGTTTCTCCATTTTAAAAAAGCTCATCTTCCATACCATTAGGTTAAGCCAAGTAACAGGTTTGAAGAATGAGAATTACACTATGGGCTGGATTTTCCCACCGCAAGAACGCCACGGGCGAGACTCAGGCAATGGAAAAGTTCATTGACCTCGGGCGGGATTCGCTGGTCGCCGGGCGGGCGCGGCCGGAGAATCCCGTCCCATGTTTGAAATCTAATTGTCAGGCAAATTGTAGTACATGTAGGGCCTATGGTATTGTGAGTTGTAAGTAGAAGTTAAAATGTTAACAATACTAATGATTCAATTTTTTTTTGTTCACTTGTGCTAATTAATTTTCTGAAAGGGACAATTGTGTCTACATTGGAAATACTTCCATTCAAAGAATAAGAGACATTTTCATATTCAATTCATCATCTACTTATTATTGGGATTTTAAATGCAGTCGTTTCCTTGCAAGAGATTTCTTCTTGCTCATATCTTATTGGTAGGATGCAACCAAAAAGCAAAGTAATGGAAATAATGACCTACCCTTCCCATTCATAAGTATGAAACGAAAAGCCAAATTTGATCTACCGCAGTTCTTTCCCTTAAATCATTTCCGAGGTAGGTTGCTCAGTCAGTCTAATCATAAATGAGTGTTTCACATCAGTGCTAAGCTACTACAAAGTTCCCCCTCTCTCTTTTGAGAATGGTGTGGTATTGTAAATATTTAGCACTTGCAGGAAGAATTCTGGCTCACATCAGTGTGCTACAATACTGAGGTTGCAGAATTGTGAGCTAGAGTGGAGAGAAATCGACCACAATGCTGCACATTTTACTTGAATACTAGTAAGCAAAAAAGGTTGAAACCTCCATCATAAATTCAGTATCAGTTTGTTCAATGTTTTGCACTGAAACAACAAAATAAGCATAGCTGAAAATATGTCCACACTTATCATCAAACAATATTAAGTGAACCCCATTTATACATGTAGAGAGGCCAGTCAAGATATTGCCTGATCACAAAGGAGGAGATATATTCAGCAATGGGGCAATCTCATGGGAACCAAAAAAGTCAAGCTGACACAGATGGGACTGGCGACGGTACAACCCCGCCTGTGGGTTTCCTGGCGGCATGGAGTGGCTTCAATGGGAATTCTAATTGACAGTGGTGGGAACAGAGAATCCTGCCACCAGCGAATGGCGTGTGCCACCTGCCACCGCCAAGAAACATGTGCCGGGGGGGGGGGGGGGCAGAGAATTCCACCCAACATGTTCAGGCAGGAAGCAGCAATGACCACAGTAGGCAACTGAAACAGCTTTTTAATCTTTAATATCAAATGCAAAAATATTAAACTTAAATTCAATGTGATATGAACTCTTTCTGAATAACTGATATCTGCAGAATCAAAAGTACTCGCCTTATAGAAAATGTATAAGATTGCAAAAATGATGTTTGACCTTTTTCAAAATAAAATTGAATCACTCATTTTCTTTATACATACAGGCCCAGAGTGGGTTCTCACTTTTTGTTCAGTCACATTGTGATGTCATTGAATGAGCCTAATCCCATGCACCCAAAGGTTGCTCCATGAAAATAACGGGGGCTTTGATTTCATACTTAACTTTTGTTCCAGACACAAGACCAAAAGAAGCCATGGTCAAGAGTAGTATCTAATCTCTGATTCTTTGGTATAATTTCTGGTGAAGCAGCTTTAACGTTGTGGTCCTTGCTGCTCCAGAGTACATGAGAATGTTCCCCAATAGGTGGTGACACAATAGTAGAGATAACAAATAACTGGAGGGTTCCTGTTTCCACAGTCACTAAAAGTACATAATTCTTCTTAAGTTGAAGCTGTATTCTGGGTAAAATAATGACGCCAGACCTTCTTCTGTTGAACGAGATTTGAATTCTTTAATCCTAATTGGTTTACTCCCATCAAAGACACCTGCACTGATTATTAAGAAATTTGTGGCAGAAGCTTTTTTACTGACAGAAAAGAGAAAACAACATGCCAAAACTAAAGACCTATTCAAGTTCCCAATAAATGGCATTCACAGCCATACAAGTGGCTGCTGGTCTCTATTTGAGGATTAGCAGGTTCATCTTTTGAGAGAGAGAATCAGACTGAATGTGTGGTGTTAAATCTTACTTACTGTTCAACACCTCTTACACTCTACTTTTGATAAAGCTTGTTTATAATCTGAATTGTATACTTACTATACAAGATATTTCATATGACTTGTCTAAATATCGAAGTATTCAGGTGATATAATATTAGATTCGTGATGCAAGTCATTAGGATTGTACAAATACTGCTAAGCAAGGATCTGAAGGATGTAACTAGTTTAGCTAAAGATACATCTTTGAACAAAACTGCAACTAACTTTTTAAGACTACAAACTGAACAATCTACACTTTTTGAAATGCGAGTAGGTTCAAACAAAATTTTGTTAAGCCAAAGCTTCGCTCACTAACTCGTATTTGTGCTTTCTAACTTTCAATTTGTTCAACCGGTAACAAAGTTGTTTAAAATTTTCTTTGTATCTATAATTTTTCAATAAAACATATTTTAAAAACCTGTGTGTGTCTCAACTTTCAAGAGTTCAATGGTTCAGTGAATTTTCTAAAGAAATAATGCATGTGACTGCCTTCTGCGAAAAAGCAGTTTAATGTCAATGAAGCAGGTAAGTGATTTGTTGGGGAATATTAGTAATAGCAAGGTTTACTGGGAGTAACAACGTTTATTAGTACTAGTGGTATATATAAATGTTTTTAAATAAATCAACTCAAGGATGGCAGGACAAGTAATGTGTTCTGACTGCAGACTGTGGGAGTTCGTGCACACCAGTGTGATCCACTGCAAACATGTCTGCAACTAAGTATCTGCAGCTTGATGAACTTCGGCTCAGAGTTAATGAGTTGGAAGTCTGGGCTTCGAACACTGCAATGCATCAGGAAGTGGGAAAGTTACCTTGACACTTAGATTCAGATTGACAGTCATACCCCTTAGGCGAAGAGCTTCTGATTTGGTCAGGAACAGGAGAGTGAATGCAAATGAGCAAGTAAAGGGATCGAGAAGGTAGAGGTGGAGGAGCCTCAACACTTACAAACGTCCAACAGGTTTGAGGTTCTTGCAGTTTGTATAGATGAGACAGGGGGGCTGCTAGGTGGATGAGTGAACTGGCCGTAGCACTGCTACAGGAATCCATTGGGGGAGAGTAAATAAGAACGTTGTGGTAGTAGGGGACAGTATAGTCAGTGGGATTGCCAGAGTTCTCTGTAGTCGAGAGTGAGAGTCCAGAAGGCTGTGTTGCATTCCTGGTGAGGATTTTGGACACCTGATCGGGACTGGATAGTAATTTGTAGTCAGAGGGGAAGGATCCTGTTGTCATGGCCATACATGATGTGGAGATACCGACGTTGGACTGGGGTGGGCACAGTAAGAAGTCTTCCAACACCTGGTGTTGTAAGACTTCTTACATGGTCCATACAGTGTTACCTATGTCATTAGTAACTAGGAAAGAGGTTCTACTGAAGCAGTATAAGCAGCTAGGGTCTAAGTTAAAGAGCAGAACCACAAGCTAATTGGCATAGGGTAAACAAAAGTAGAAAGATAATTGTGTGGCTCAAAGAATGATGTGGGGAAAATGGATTTGATTCATGGGGAACTGGCAAGAGTACTGGGGAACTCTACCATTGAGCAGTCTTCACCCGAGCTGTGATCTGTCTGTGTTCTGGTGTATCATATGACTAGGATGACGGAGAGGGGTTTGAATTAAATTGGGGAGGAGGATTGTGAGTGGGTAAATTAAAGGGAAACAGGGTAATGATTACCAGTGTGGGCAGGAAGGCATAGAACAAAGAATACAGCACAAGAACAGGCCTGTAATAATCCACAGGAGGCAGGGGTTCCGTCACTACACCAGTATTTATTTGCAATAACTATAAACAAGAACAGCTCCAAACAGTGCTGCTCGCATTCCAGTCAACTTAAGACTGCCTCACAAAGCCTACACAGGTGCTTATATGGGCCCCCTCAATGAGCTATCATTGAGGGAGCTCATACTCCAATTGGCCAACCAATAATGCCAATTGGAGTATGAGCTCCCTCAATGATAGCTTCTTCCTGCTCCTCCTGTCCGGGTCTGTCACCTCTGTGTCGTCCGCCGGGTCGTTCTCCGACGTGGGTGGGGTGTACCTTATAGGTGCCCGTCTTTTCCTTGACGACCACCTTCGAAGTTGTTCTTCCTCCTCGGGGAGAGGTGTCGCGGCGGCCTCGTCGAACGTGTCCATCTCCGACTCTGATGACTGGATGACGGGGTCTGGAGAAATTGCTCGGGGCTGTGGTGGGGGTATTTCTTCCGTCTGGGCTATCCCAGCTTGAGGCGGTCCTGCTTCGCCTGCCTCCAGGTGTGGTTCCGCTGCCCTTATTTGGTCTAGGTGTTTCTTCAGCACCTTACCTCCTATCGAAACTTCATAGGAGATGGGCCCTGTTTGGGACTCTACCGTGCCTTTGATCCACGTTGGTCCATTCCCATAATTCTTGACCCAAACCGGTGCCCCCACCTGGAAATGTCTCTGCTGCCGACTATTATCATGCCCCCTGCGTTGGACCTACTGTTGTTTCTCCACTTTCCCCGTTAAATTTGGGAAAAGGAGACTCAGCCTCGTTCGCAGCCGCCTTCCCATTAAGAGTTCAGCTGGCGGTATGCCAGTTGTGGAATGTGGTGTGGTCCTGTAATCAAACAGCCAGCGGGAGAGCTTTGTGTCCATTGACGCTGCCGGCTGCTTCTTGAGTCCCGCTTTTAGTGTCTGGACCGCTCTCTCTGCCAGGCCGTTGGATGGTAAGGGGCCGTTTTGATGTGGCGGACTCCATTTCCCTTTAGGAATTTTCCAAATTCCCCACTTGTGAATGCCGTTCCGTTGCCCGACACCAATACCTCCGGAAGCCCATGTGTTGCAAACGAGGCCCTGAGCTTTTCAATTGTCGATGCTGTGCTTGCCGCGTTTACCCGGTGGACGTCCAACCATTTGGAGTGGGCGTCCACTGTCACCAAAAACATTGAGCCCATGAAAGGGCTGGCGTGGTCAATATGCACGCGGGTCCCGGTCTGCCTGGCCATTCCCACGGGTGCAATGGCGCAGCTGATGGCACTCTTTGCCCCTGTTGGCACTCCTGGCACCGACGTACCAAGGCTGCTATGTCTGTGTCCAATCCTAGCCACCAAACGTAGCTTCGAGCTAGCATCTTCATTTTAGACACCCCTGGGTGTCCGTGATGTAACTCGGTTAAGATTGCCCCACGGCCCTGAGCTGGGACTATTACCCGGGCTCCCCATAATAGGATACCGTCTTCTACGGTTATTTGGTCCCTTCTGCTCCAGTATGTGTGCATCTGGGGCTCCACTGGTCTCTCCAGTTCCCCTGTTAGCAGTGAATGCTTCATCTTGGCTAAAACTGGGTCTTTTTGCGTCCACAACCGAATATGTTGTGCGTCCACTGGTCGGGTGTCCAAAAAATGTAGAGTCATTACTGTCTCCTCTACTTTCGGTATTAGGGGTGGGGTGTCTGGGAGGGGAAGTCTGCTCAAAGCATCTGCATTTGCTACTCGCGTTCCCGGTCTGTGCTCCAGAACGTATCTGTACGCCGTCAGTAGCAACGCCCAACATTGGATTCTAGCTGATGCAATCGGGGGTATTGACTTGTCTTCTTTTAATAACCCTAATAACGGCTAATGGTCTATCACTATGGTGAATTTCCACCCGTACAGATACTGGTGAAATTTTTTTACTGCAAATATCACCGCCAGTCCTTCCTTCACGATTTGGGTGTGCTTTCTCTCAGCCATCGCCAAGGTCCTTGAAGCAGAGGCTATTGGCCGTTCTTCCCCATTCCTTCCTCGATGGGCTAAGACGGCTCCTACCCCGTAAGGTGATGCGTCACACGTGACCACCAACTCCTTCTTTGGGTCATAATGCTCTAGGACATTTTTGGATGACAGCTGTTCCTTAATGTCCCTAAATGCTCGGTTTTGGCGGGCGGACCATTTCCATTCTTGTCCCTTTTTTAGTTGCTGGTGGAGGGGTTCTCGGATGGATGCCCTATTTTCAATAAATTTGCCATAATAGGTTACCAACCCTAAAAATGATCGTAGCTCCTGGACCGTGGTGGGAGCTGGGGCTTCTTTTATTGCCCTTACTCGATCTTCCAATGGGTGTAAGCCCGACTCGTCTACTTTATATCCCAGGTACGTCACTTGTGGGGCCAGAAAAAAACATTTTTCTCTTTTCAGCCATACGCCTGCCTTTGCGAAACGCCTGAGCACTTCCTCCAGGTTCCTTAAGTGTTCCCTGTTTGTCCTACCCGTGATTAAGACATCGTCCAAATAAATCGCCACCTGCGGTAGTCCCTGCAGAATATTTTCCATCGTACGCTGGAATATAGCGCAGGCTGATGACACTCCGAAGGGTAGCCTAGTATAACGAAAAAGTCCCTTCAGGGTGTTGATCGTAGCGAACTTCTGGGAGTCCTTGTCCAGTTTTAACTGCAGGTAGGCGTGGCTCATGTCCAGTTTTGTGAACAAAAGCCCACCTGCCAATTTGGCATATAGGTCGTCTATTTTCGGGATCGGGTATTTGTCCAGCAGTGCGTATTTGTTTACCGTCTGTTTGAAATCTCCACAGAGACGTATCGAGCCGTCTGGCTTCAAAATTGGTACCACCGGCGCTGCCCATTCCGAGAACTGTACTGGTCTGATAATGCCGTCGCGCAGTAACCTTTCTATTTCGACATCTACTTTCTTCCTTAATGCAAAAGGTACCGGCCTGGCCTTGCAAAATTTCGGAAGGGCATCTGGGTCCACGTGCAAAGTTGCTTTGGCGCCTATAATTTCCCCGAAACCTTCTTGGAAGACCTCCGGGTACTTTTGGAGTACTCCACTCAAGTGCCCGCTTCCACTCTGGAAAATTTTCAACCAATCTAAGTTTAGTCTTTCAGCTAGTTCCGTCCTAGTAAGTTTGGTCCGGAGCCCTCTACTATCGTCAACGGTAATCTGAGCAATTGTTTGTCATATTCCACGGGTACATGAGTCGTGCCTAGAACTTCCAGGGGTTCCCCCGTGTAGGTTTTAAGTTTTGTCAATGTTTTTGTTAGGGTTAGTGGCTGGAGCCCATCTTTGATTTTTTAAAATGCTGCCACTCCCATTACTGATACGGCCGCACCCGTGTCTATTTCCATTATTGTTGGCCGACCGTTCACCGTGGGGTAATTTTTTAAATTCTCCTTTTTCACATTTTCTCCCACATTTACATCCGTCAACAATAAACAATAATCAGCAAGATATGTCAGTCCCCATAATAACAACGATTCCATTTACCCACCAACCCCCAAACCGCTACATAAACAAATGAAAAAAAGGAATCAGGGATTACCCGTAGTCACCCTTAATCTTACACAGCTCCCCCCCCCTCCCCCGCAGGTCTCCAGCTCCTCCCGTCCACTTGTAAAACTCCTCCCAACCTCGGTTCCTTCCCCCCAACTTTCCACCCCGACTAGACCCCTGTTCTGCCAGGCTCCGATGGCCACAGCCCCTCCCCCCACCTCACTCCCGTTCACTGGCCGGCTTAAACCGTCCAGCGCGGAGGCCCCCGCTGGATATACAATGCCGCACCACACTTTGCTAATGTACAGTGCCCTCTTCACCCGGTTGAAGGTAGCCCGCCTCCTTGCCAGCTCCACCGTAAAGTCCTGGTATACACGTATACCAGCTCCAGCCCACTGCACCACCCGCTTCTGCTTGGCCCAGCTCAGGACCTTCTCCTTCACCCTGTACCTACGGAAGCACAGAGTCACTGCCCTTGGCGGCTCACCCGCCTTTGGTACAGACCGATGAGCCCGATCCAGTTCATATCGGGAGGGTTCCTCCCCCTCCCCCAATAGTTTTGCCAGCAACACGGCAAAATACTCAGTCGGCTTCGGTCCTTCAACTCCTTCGGGCAGCCCCACAATCCTCAAATTCTGTCGCCTGGACCTGTTTTCCAGGTCTTCCATTTTTCCTCGCAGGTCCTTGTTAGTATCCATCACCTTCCGCATCTCTTTCCCCATCGAGGCAAGTTGATCGCCGTGCTGCAATAACGTCTCCTCCACTTCCTTCAGCGCCTCCCCTTGCTCTCGCACCTCCGCCACTGCGCTCGCCACCTCCGTCCTCACCGGGGAAACCGCCTCCTCCACCAGCACACTCAAAACCTCCCTCATCTCCTTCCTCACCGTCTCCATGCATTTTGCAATCTGCGCCAACTGCTTTTCAAATTCCGCAGCCATCACCTTAGTTATTTCTTCAGCCGTAAGCAGTGCGGCCTTCCCTGGTGCTCCAGCCTCCATTTTTCCTGGTGACCCCGCGGTGACCTTTCCACTCCCCGACGGACCTCCAGCTGTTTTTTTTCTGGCCGTTTTCTTGCTCACCCTCGACATTTTTCTTTGTTCTTTTTTTCCTCCTGTGTCTTCACTGTGCCTCCTCCGTGCCTTCTCCCTGCTTCTGCCGCCTCCGTGGATCCTGGGACCGGGCTTAAAGCCCCGAAAATGCCATTCCCGAACGGGAGCCCTCCATTGTGTGGCCGCCTCCCGCCCGCCGTCACCGGAAGTCCACCCGTGGGGTAATCTTAATAGGTTCTGCTTTCTTCGTCGCAATATTATATAACTGTTCCCCTTCGGAGGAGGATGGGGCTTCTAGGTTGTATACTTCCCTGCGTCCCCACCTGCTATTCCTCTTTTGCCACCTCCTTCTAGGGTTTCTGTCGCTGTTACCCCATTCTTTCTGGTGCCAGAAACGGTCCTTCTCTGTTGGGGGAGCCTCAGCCGATAGTTCCCTCTGTCTCCAGTTAGTCCTAGCAGACTTGGGGGCAGTTCTGGGGTTTTCCTTTGGCCCTCTATTCCTCAGGCTTTTCCTGAGGGCGGCTATCTGGTAGCTAGACCCGTTGTGGTAGTCCCTCACACAGGTATCTACCTCCATTGGCGTGCCCTGTAGTTCCTGCGCCCAACTTGCTGCCTTTTCTAGGGACAGTGCGAGCTGTAACGCCCGCCTGCAGTCTAGCTGCGTTTCCGCCAACAGGCGCTTCTGTATTGTGAGGTTGTTTATGCCACACACTAACCGGCCCCAAAGCATTTCATTTAGCGTCGGGCCGAACTCACATTTTTCCACCAGCCTTCTCAGGCAGGTCAAGAAATTTGTGACTGACTCTCTGTCTTCCCACTTCGTTGTGTAGAATCTGTACCTACGCAAAATGAGGGGTGGTTTTGGGTCATAGTGCTCTTCCACCAATTTCGTTAATTCTTGGAAAGGTATCGTGTCCGACGTATCGGGATAAGTTAGACTACGTATAATGGCGAAGGCTGAGGGTCCGCACGCCGACAGCAGGATAACCCATTTCCTTTTGTCCTTCATTATCTCATTGGCCTGGAAGAAGTAACACATTCTCTCCACATACTGGGACCAGTCCTCAATAGTCGGGTTGAATGCAACTAACCTCCCAAAAAACGGCATTTTTGAAAGAGCAAGGCTTATCCTCCGAGTGCAGCAGCTGGTCTCCGCAAGGTTCTTTGTTTACCTCGTCGTCACTGTAATAATCCACAGGAGGCAGGGGTTCCGTCACTACACCAGTATTTATTTGCAATAACTATATACAAGAGCAGCTCCAAACAGTGCTGTTAGCATTCCAGTCAACTTAAGACTGCCTCACAAAGCCTACACAGGTGCTTATATGGGCCCCCTCAATGAGCTATCATTGAGGGAGCTCATACTCCAATTGGCCAACCAATAATGCCAATTGGAGGTCATTACACCCCTCTCTTCCCCCCCAAGGTCCGAGGAATTCCTGCCAGCTGGCATTCCTCTGAGCTTCTTCCTGCTCCTCCTGTATCCATGCCCCTCATAATCTTGTAGATCTCTGTAAGGTCACCCCTCAACCTCCGTCTTTATAATGAAAACAGTCCGAGTCTATTCAGCCTCTCCACATTCTGGAACTTCCTCCCGAACAACACAGTGGGTGTACCTACACCTCAAGGACTGCAGTGGTTCAAGAAGACAACTCACCACCACCTTCTGAAGGGCAACTAGGGATGGGCAATGAATGCTGGCCTAACCAGGAACGCCCACATCCCGTAAATGAATAAAAAAAATAAGTAAGTGGTTGGTCATTTAGGAATGAGGTGAAAAGAAATTTCTTCACTCAACGGGTTGAGTCTTTGGAATTGTCTACCAGAGTTGTGGATGGCCAATCATTGAGTTTATTTAGTCAGAGGTTGACAGATTGTTGTCTGCAAACGGAATCAAGGGATTTGAGGGAAGTGTAGAAAGATGTAGTTGATTTAGAACATCAACCATGAATGTAGAGCTCGAGAAGCCCAATGACCTAATCCTATTTCTTATGTTCTTAGGGAAGCTCATCTCAGGGACGATTAGGATGGTAAGATTGAAAACAATCTGCCACTTGAGACATTGGCTAGGAGGGATACACTCAATTGGAAGGGTGCTCTTTCCAAGGGCCGGTGCAGACTCGATGGGCTGAAGAGCCTCCTTCTGCACTGTAGGAATTCTATGAAAAAGGCTACAGAATTTGTGGCAGGATCCAAAGATGATGGCCGGAATTCTCCGACCACTGCGATTCACTTTTCGCGTTGGCAGCACAAACCCTGCCCGCGGAATTCCCAGCGGTGTGGGGTGGCTTCAATGGGAATTCCTATTGACAAGCAACAGGAGTATAGAAGTATAGGGAGTATAGAATCCTGCCGCCAGCGAACGGCACACCATTGAGAAACACGCGACTGTGAAACCAGAGAATCCCTCCTGACGTTTTCTGCCTTTTCAGTGCTTAGCTGGTGGATTAGTGGTGCATTTTTACAAACATGGGGATAACATACAACTCTACAGTCACCCAAGGTCAGAATTGAACCTGGGTCCCTGGCACTGAGGCAGTAGTGCTAACCACTGTGCCACCATACCACCCTGGTCAAAGTAGTTTGGATGTGGACCATGCAACTGAGAGAAGCAACTTTGAAAGGAAAAGAATCACTATCAGACAATGGCCATGATGATGTAACGCATTGTCATATCCTCCAACATAGCATCTTAGATTGCCCAGATACTTAACTCGACCAGCCACATAAATACATTGACTAAAAAAGCAGGTCAGAGTCTGGATGTACAGAGAAAGGTTACTCATCTTCTGACTACAAAGCACAATTCAGCAAGGTGATGGAATAATCTTCACTTGCCTGGATGTGTGCAGCTCAGCTCCAACAACACTCAGGAAGCTCAATACCATCCTGGGCAAAGGATTCCAATTAAGTTTCAATTCATTCAGCACCATAAATATTCACTCCCTTCACCACCAGCGCACACTGGCTGCAGTGTAAAAGAATACACTGCTGCAACTTACCAATACTTCTTCAACAGTCCCCTGCAATCCTGCAACCTCTAACACCAAATGTTGGGCAGCAAGGGCATGGGAACCTCACGAAGTTCTCCTCCAAGTTACGCTCCATCCTGAGTTAAATATATAATCATTGTAACTTCAATGTCCCTGGTTCAAAATTCAGGAACTTCCTACTTAACATCACTGTTGGAGGGCTTTCATCACATGGACTGTGGAAACTCGAAAATGTGGTTCATCACCACTGTCTCAAGGGTGATTAGTTGAGGTCAGTCGGTGCTGGCTTTGCCAGCAATGCCCACATCAGGAGACTGAATTTAAAAAGAAATCCACAATAATATTGTGAAATGCATTAGCAACAGGAAATCAGGAAAATGCATAGTTCTCCTAACTTATCAGTGTTAAAGGTATATTTTCTATGCCATTTTGAATAGAACACAGAATCTAAAACTCCATTTGGTGGAACGGTGTTTAAGTGAAAAGGAATGCGTAGAGGTTAAACTATTTTTCACAAAATTGCCACTTAAATTTTACATTAACATATATAACATTACTGTGTTCTCCATATAAATAAAACCTTTCCAACTATAAGGAACCTGGTCCAATAGTATGTCCTACAAACTATTTTAAGAATTTACTTTTTAAACGCCTGCAAAAAAAAGTACTTACTTAGAAAACAAACATCTGCGCAGCTTAAATACACACAGCAAGAACAAGAAGTGTGATTGGCCAGATTTTAAATCTCATGTGATTGGGCAGTAGCTTGTCAAAGCTGTTTATAATTCTTTCAATTAAAAAGGTCAAGTAATAAATAAAACTGGTAATTTAAATAAAATGTAGATTTTGTGTCAAACTTTTTGGTCAACTTGATCGTCATTTGAAGAATCTCACTGCTACGTTCGATCACATTCACTGTACTGCCAATTAACTAAAATGACTTAGTCACTAAATTCTGCTGCTCCAAAAACATTCATTTGCCCAACTGTAAACTTTACCCCACCCGTTTAATTCTTGAGAGTTAGTGGTGCATAATTACTGAACTTTAAAGGTAATGAGGCAGAATTTAGAATATTCTCAGATGTTCTGTATTATAAAGCATTGGTTTATGCTGGAACTGGTTAAAACATTGGTTCGGCCACAGCTAGAGTATTGTGCACAGCTCTGGAATCCACATTATAGGAGGGATGTGATAGCACTTGAAACGGTGCGGTGGAGATTTACCAGGATGTTGCCTGGGCTGGAGCATTTCAGCTACGATGAGGGATTGGAGAGACTGGGGTTGTTTTCCTCAGTGCAGAGGAAACTAATTCTCCAGACTAATATATAACACACAGTATGCAAACAGGCCGTTTGGTCCAAACAGTTTGCCTGGCCTTTTTGTTCCACTTGTGTCTTCCTTCACCCTTCTTTATCTAACTTAGCATAGCCCTCTATTCCCCCTCCCTCCTAATAAATAAGCCCTTGTGCTTGGTTTACTTCTTAAATGGCCGTATTAACCTGCATTGCTACTTTTAATGACTGGTATATTTGTATTCCCAAGATCCCCTTGTTCCTCTACCCCATTTAGATTCAAATTTTCCAAATAATGTGACCTTATTACTTCTCTTACCAATGAATTTCAGACTTATCCACATTGAAATTCATTTGCCAAATATATGCACATTCTGCAAGTTTATTCATGCCTTATTGTAATCGGTTGCAGCCCATCTCAGTATTATCTATGCTCAATTTGGTGCAATCCTAAAATTTTGAATTTGTGTTTTTGATCTCAATGTATCTTATGTAGACTTTGACAACGACAGTGGTCCTGGCATGGTTCCTTGTGGAACCCTACCTCACCTTGTTTCTCTGAGTAGCTACCCTTTACTCTCATTCTCCACTTGCTGCTTTCCAGAATCAATGAGTCATACAGCATGTGAACAGGCCCTTTAGCCCACCATGTCTATGCAGACCATCAAATACCAATCTATACTAACCCCATGTACCAGCACTTGATCCATTACCTACGATGCCTTGACGATTTAAGTGCTTGTCCAGATGCTTCTTAAATGCTGTGAGGGTTCCTGCCTCCACCACCCCCTCAGGCAGCGCGTTCCATATTTCCACCACACTCTGGTTTCCTCAGGTCCCCTCTAAATAACTTACTCCTCACCTTAAACCCTGTGCCCTCTGGTCTTAGACACCTCTGCCATGGGGAAATGATTCTTATAATCTACCCGATCTATGCCTCTCATAACCTGGTATATCTCAGCCTCCTCTGCTGTAGGGAATACGAAGGCATCCTGTCCAGTATCTCTTTATTTAATTAATTTAAAAAAAAAAAAAATGTAAAATCTGTTTCACAAGTAGGCTTACATTAACACTGCAATGAAGTTACTGTGAAAATTCCCTAGTCGCCACACTATGACCCTGTGCGGGTACACGAAGGGAGAATTCTGAACGCCCAATTCACCTAACAAGCATGTCTTTGGGACCTGTGGGAGGAAACCTGAGGACCCGGAGGATAGCTGAATCTTTCCATCCCAAGCAACGTCCTGGTGAATCTCTTCTGCAATCACGTTCTTCTGATGGTGTGGCAACCAGAACTGCACACAATATTCCATCTGTGGCCGAACCGATGTATTATAAAGTTGTACCAAGACTTCCCGGCTCCTATATTCTTTCTCTGGGCTAATGAAGAAAAGCATTCCGTCTGCCTTCTTCTGTATAAGTACCCCGCGCTAACCAATTGTGCCACTGGAGCCACAGTACCGTATGCCTTCTTCACCACCTTATTTACCTGTACCACCACCTCCAGGGATCTATGGACTTGGACACTAAAGCCCCTTTGTTCCTCAATTCTCCCTAGGGACCTGCCATTCATTGTGTATATTCTACCCTCATTAGACCTCCCAGAATGCATTACCTCACACTTATCATAATTAAATTCAATTTGCCATTGCTCTGCTCAATTTACCAGTTGATCAATATCAGTCTGTATCCTCAGACTATCCTCCTCACCATCAACAACACCACCAATTTTCGTGTCATCTGCAAACTTACTAACTATACCTTCTACATTCAAATTATTAATGTGTATAAGAAACAGCAAGGGTCTCAGCACCAATCCATGTGGTACATCGCTGGTCACAGGCTTCCAGTCACAAAAGCAATCCTCCACCATCACCTTTTCCATCCTATTAACAAGCCAATTTTTGATCCAATTTGCCTTGGATCCCATGGGCTCTAAACCTTTGAATCAGCCTTCCATGTGGAACCTCGTTGAAGGCCTTACTGAAGTTTATGTAAACCAGATCAACTGCGGTACCCTCATCAATATATTTAGCCATCTTTTCAAAAAACTCAATTAAATCAGTTAGACAGGATCACTCACCAAGAAATCCGTGCTGATTATCCCTGATCAATCTATGTCTTTCCAAGTGTTGATTAATCCTGTCCCTCAGATTTTTTCCAATAATTTCCCTACCACTGACGTTAAGACTAACTGGCCTGTAATTACCTGGCTTATCCCTGCTGCCGTCCTTGAATAAAGGTACCACATTAGCTATCCTCCAATCATCTGGCACTTCATCTATGACCAGCAAAGATTTTAATATCTCCGTCAGAGCTCCAGCAATCTCCTCCTTTGCCTCCCATAGCAGCCTGGGATATAGGTCATCAGGCCCTCGGGATTTATGCACCTTTATGCCAGCTAAAATACCTAACAACTCATTCTTATTAACCTTAACGTATTCTAGAACTTTACCCACCCAACTGAAATCTCCAGCTGCCATGTCTTTCCCCTTAGTGAATACAGATGAAAAATATTGATTTAAGACCTTGCCCACGCCCTCTGGCTCCACATGCAGATTGCCCCTTTGGTCTCGAATGGGCCCCACCTTTTCCCTGATCATCCTCCTGATCTTAATATGCTTATAAAATGCCTTGGGGTTACATTTCTATTTTTCTACTTTTCCATTGGTTCTGCATGCTCTAATCTTATTTGTTAGTCTATTATGTGGTACAAAATCAAAGGCTTTTGGAAATCTAGATATATTACCTTCTCTTTATATCAACTGCATTAACCTTATCTACTTTCTTTGTAACCTCTTCAAAGAATTCAATGAGGATGGTCAAGTAAGACTTTCCCTTTGGAAATCCATGCTGACTATTCATTGTTATATATTTGGTTCTTTTATTTTTTCTTTTATTCCATTATTGTCCCTACCATCCATGTTAAGCCGGCTGGTCTATAATTGCTTGGACATGTTTTATTTCCTTCTTTAAAAGGCACAAAGAAAGCTGTTCAACAGACTTTTAATGCAGTAGCAATTGCAGTGGAGCTACTTGCAAGGCCATCTCAATGCAAATACATTCTAGCAGAGATGCGTTCGGGATTTCATAGCTGCTTAAATAATGTTCCAGGCTAAAAAAAACTACCAACAGAAATAAAATTGCACTATTCACTTACTCTTGTCAGTTTCCCAAGTGGAAAGTGATGCAATTGCTGAACTGATGAACAATGCATTTGTAACATGTGTGAACACAAATTTGACTAATATCACTTAAATCCCCTGGGGCAGCTTGGAATGTGCCAGGCACACAAATGATGACCAGAGGCCTGGGAAGGGCTATGATGACCTTGGCAGTGCCTCCCTAGTGAAGTGGAGCAAAGGTGGTTCTCCTCCAAAATTCTGAAGTGTGTTTCCAGCTAGATGTAGTTTCATTTGGGCAGTATCTTTATCTTGGAATGTATATTGAAAATACCAAGTGTATTGAGGCACCTCTAAATGCCATATACTGTAATGTGAAGTAAATTACTTAGTAATGTCCTATTTGAACAGTTATGGAATGCAACTTGACATTTTTTTAAAAACAAAGCATATTTGTGGGATTAAAAGTCTGGACATAGTTTCATGGGTCAGGAGGACTCTAGTATTCTGACCCTATCTTGCAACTCTCCATTCATTCTCTTCATTTCCCAAATAATAAAGACGTAATCGCCATCACAGTGCCAATTATCAAAATTTTAATTGTAACAGCGTAAAATGTTGCAAGCAAAGTGCGTAAAGAAACCTTGAAAAATATAAACAAAAATCAACTGTGAAAATACCAAGATAAATTTCACATTCAGATATATACTTTCAAAAACACACAAAATTCAGGATCGCCTAATTGGCCATGGGTGAGCAGGCCAGAAACAACTGTGATCAGAGGAGGATGGTCGACTGTGAGTCGGAAGGAATACCCCTGCTCTTGCTGGCTCCACATTTAGAAGTAATTTACTTCACATTTGTTCATGTGCATTCGGTCGTGTTGGTTTTCCTGAATGCAGCGATGACACTGCCTTGGGGAAAACCAATCTTGCAAGGTCCTGAAGCAGACATTTGGATCCTTATTTGCATGTGCAAAAAACCTAAAGCTTGCTGAAGGTGTGGGTAGCAGATATTTCTTTGTCCTTACTGAACAGTGTGTGTATACTACTTGTGCACTATTTTGGAGACTTAGGCGACCATATAGCACATTAAAAAAACAGACGCTACAAGACCCAATTTCTAGGCAATAGATCCATAAATGCAATTGATCTGAACGTACTTGCCCCCATGTCAAGACTGATGCAAATAAATGGAGCAAATTAATGGACAAATCGAAGAAGCTAAAATAATCTTTCTAAGTTAGCAGGTCTTTAAGGATACATACTCCGAAAACCCGGAAAGTGAAGTTCTAAATGCTTTTAACTTGCCAACATAATTTCAGCCTTAAATCGAGTCCATGTTCCGCTACCACTGAGAACTTTGGCAACAACACAACCCTACTGTAATAACCCAGTTTTGGAAGTCAATGCATTAAGTAAATACGAGGCCTACTCTGATATTTTTCAACCCCTCAACACTAGCTGTGAATATGAACGATCAGTGCACACCACCACAAAACTTCCCTTAGAGAAGACTCTGTTATTCTTAAGAGAAACATGACTTACATTTTAAGCTCCAATATGATCATCCACAGCATATTTTCAACAACGTTGCGTTAAACATGTCTTCACCTGCACTTTTGAGTGGCACAATGCAAGGGGAAGACATGCACGAGGTAGCTCCCGCTAGCATCCCGGCTTCCAACAAGGCAATTTGGTCACTATGCCATGACATACATGACCTGGACAGGGGCAGAAACCAGGGCCGGGATTCTCCGAAATCCCGGCCAAGTGTTGACGCTGGCGTAAACACCGGAGTGGTGTACGCCGGAGTCAACGGGCCTCATTGTCCAGCAATTCACCGCTGTTCAGGGGGCGCCGGAGAGCTGCATGCTGCTCCAGCGGCAAAAGGCGGCCCTGCACGGGTCCCCGCATGCGCGCGTCAGCCAGCGCGGGTCCCCACATGCGCGCGACGGCCGTCTCCGTGCCAGAGCATGCGCGTGGTCGCCATCTCCGCACCGGTGCATGCGCGTGGTTGCCGTCTCCGCGCTGGCGCGGAGCAACATGTCGGGGATTTTACAGCGGGCCGTGCGGAAGGAGGTAGTCCCCCTCCAGATCGCGGCCGCCTGCCGATGGCAGGCCTGGACCCCGTATGGAGATCCTCCCCGGAGTCAGATTCCCCCCCACGGAGAATTGCCGTGGTGGCCTATTTCAGCGGCCCCCATATGGCATCACGGCGACCGCGCGGGTGTGATTGCCGTCGATTCTCCGGTCGGCAGAGAAACGGCAGCCCGGCTTCGGAGCAACGTGGTAGGAATTTCCCGCCTGCCCGCTGATTCTACAACCCGGCACGGGTTCGGAGAATCCCACCCCAGGTCCCTTCCACACCCTTCAGCACATCTCCATGGTCTCTCACGGTCTCCGAGGTCTTTTCCAACTTCTCCCTTATCGAGCCACGCGCCTCCTCAATAGATTTTTTTGTGGATCTTGATCATCTCCCTTCCTTGCTTTTCAAAATATTTCTCAAAATTGCTTTTCAAATTCATGCGCCATTACCCCAGTCAGCGTTTCCTCTGTGATAGAAGCAGCCACACCCGCCATCGACTCTGCCATTTTCCCTCCAGGTGAACTTCGCACACTCTCTGGCTCTGTCCACTTGTACCTTTCTTCCCAACAGTCTTTTTATACTTTTCGACATCCTTTCGTCAACCCCTGCCTTATACAATCAAATGGCTTGGGTTTGTCCACCAAATTTCCGTGGGAACTGGGCAAGAAAACCCAAACGACAAGGACCATGGCAAGAATGACCTTATGTGTGACCTTCTCCGACATGCCGCCTCCAGAGGCCGGTGTCCGATGATCTTAAAAGATCAATTGAAGAGGCCTTGGCTCCCATTCATGTGGTTCTGGAAAACTCTAGTAAGACCATCTAAGTGCATGGAGTCACAATTAAGAGCACAGAGACGGCATTATCAGATCGTAGTGATCGGATTGTCGCTCTGAACGCTGATCGAACTTCGGTGGTTGAAACCAACAAATCATTAAGAACCAAGCTGAATGACCTGGAAACAGGTCCAGGAGGCAGAACACCCGGATTGTGGGGTTCCCGGAGGGCCATATCGTCACAGAATATTTGTCAGGCATGTTCCTCAAAATGGTGGGTGAAGGTAGATTCGCATCCCTGCCTGAATTAGGCCCATCGCTCACTTTGGCCGAAGCCTCATTCTGAAGATCCACCACGTGCAGTAAGATTCCACAGTTTTAAAGAAAAAGAGTGTGTTCTTCGATGGGCAAGGGAGAACCGCGATGTCAAGCGGGAAGGCCACTAGGATGTATTGGGGCGTGAGTGCGGAGTTCGTGAAAAAAGAGCCATATTTAATGGAGTGAAGGCCGCCCTGTACAAGAGGGGAGTCAAGTTTGGGATCGTCTATCCAGCTCGCCTCAAGAGTCACATTTGAAGAAAAATACTTTTTTCGACATGCCGGGAGATGCGGACACTTTTCTTAAAAGGACGTCTTTCAGGACTTGTGGGAAGAAACTGGAGCACCTGTAGAAAACCCACGCAGACATAGTTAGAACGTGCAGACTCTGCAGAGAGAGTGACCCATGCGGGAATCGAATCCGGGACCCTTGCGCTGTGAAGCAATAGTGCTAACTACTGTGCTGCCGTGCTACCCAGCAGAGCAGTACATCAGCTTCAGCGCTCCAGGGGCACTTTTTAATGAATACAGGGAGAAAGCCAGCTGTCTCCTGGCTCACCAACTTGAACGTTAAGCGGTCTCCCGTGAGATCCCTCAGACACTTAATCCAGGTGGTAACCTGGTTTCTGCCCCTCTCCAGGTCAATGCAGCTTTTAAATCCTTTTACCGCAACCGTTACAGGTTCAGAGCCCTCCACAGATAAATCAACCAGGTCTTACTTTCTGGACGGTCTATCAATCCTAACTGTCGAGGTGTATCAGAGCAGTGAGTTGGACTCCCTGTTACGCCCAGACAAAATTTTAAAACGTATTATTGGGTTGGTTCAGTCTTGCCCCCCAGGTCCGGATGGCTTTCCGACTGCATTTTACAAGAAGTTCTTGTACCTTTATTATTAGATGTTTAATGATTCCCTAGCCTGGGGGTCACTGCCTCCAACCCTCACTCGAGCCTCTATTTCCTTGCTGTTGAAGAGGGACAAGGACATGACAAGAGTGTGGTTCATACGGTCCTATCTCACTTTTGAATGCGGACGTTAAGGTGCTTGCTAAGGTTCTGCTGCTCCAGTTGGAGCCTAGTCGCTCTAATATAATTTCGGAGGATCAAACAGGCTTCGTGAATATACACCGCCTGCTGAATGTCCTCAGTACCTGGGGTGATAAGTCTCTCTGGATGCGGAAAAGGCATTGGCGGAGTGGAATGGGAGTATTTATTTGAGGCTCTCGGCAGATTTGGATTTGGTCATAAATTCGCTTCTTGGATTTGCCTGTATTCATACAAACTCTCTGATTATTTTTTCTTGAATGGGGGCACTAGACAGGGCTGTCCACTTTCTCCACTCTTGTTCGTCCTGGCGATAGAGCGGCCCTCTATAGCATTGAGGTCCTCATGTTAATGGAGGGCAAGTAGTTGAGATGGGGTGGAGCTTCGTATGTCTCTGTATGCGGATGACATACTTCTATAGATTAGAGACCCAATCCCTCCATTGTCAGCATAATGAAGTTGCTTAACACTCTTTCTCTGCATTTAAATTGAATTTAGGTAAGAGTGAATGTTTCCGTTAACCCCCCCAGGGAGGCGAGCTTAATTAGGGACGTTACATTTCCACCTCTCTAATACAAGATTTTGTTATCTGCAGATCCAGGTGGCCCACAACCGGCCTCACCACACAAGTTGAATTACACTAGCCTGGTTAATAGTGTCAAAATGGATTTACAGAGGTGGAACGACCTTCCACTATCTTTGGCAGGTAGAATTCAAACAATTAAAATGAATGTGCTCCCGAGGTGTTTTATTTTTCTTTCAATGTCGTCCCATTTTTCTGGCCAAATCATTTCCTTTTTTATCAGGGTTAAAAAATTGATATCGGCTTTTATTTGAGCAGGTAAGAATCCCAGAAATCATAACGTTCTACTCCAACGGGATAGACAGACGGGAGAGGGCTTGGTGCTCCCCAATTTATTGTTTAATTACTGGGCTGCTATCGTCCAAAAACGTCTGTTGGGTATTAGTGACCCCCAATTCTATTTGGGGGCAAATGAAGGCTAGCTCCTGCACCACTTCCACTCTTCTTACAATAATAATAATATAATAATCGCTTATTGTCGCAAGTAGGCTTCAATGAAGTTACTGTGAAAAGCCCCTAGTCGCCACATTCCTGTTTGGGGAGGCCGGTACGGGAATTGAACCCGTGCTGCTGGTCTTGTTCTGCATTACAAACCAGCTGTCTTAGCCCACTGTGCTAAACCAGCCCCCTGGTTTACCATACCATGGTCACTGCACCATTGCCCTGCTACATTTGCCTCAAACTCAGTGGTGGTCTCCTCTTAGGATTTGGAAACAGTTTAGACAGCACCTTAAGCTCCTTTCACCGTTTTCGCGAGCCCCTATTTGTAACAATCGCCTTTTCCTGCCTTCTGGTTTGTCCTAACATTTAAATCTTGCAAGGTGAAGTGTTTGGAGCGTTTTGAGGATCTGTTCATGGAGGGGAGATTTTCCAGTTTTAGGGAGATAGCTGATAAATTTCAGTTACCCAATTCCTCCAGCCTTTTTCGGTACTTTCAAGTTCTGGACTTGTCGTGCACAAACTTTCCTTCCTTTCTTTTGGCGTCACCTTCTCCCTTGCTGAAGAGGATTCTATCCTTGGCTCGGCCTGGTGAGGCGTCTATTCCGGGCTTATGTGGCTATATTCTCACGTCAGATCCCTCCCCGCTAGGCAGGGTGAGGACGAAATGGGAAAGTCAAAGTGGGCCCTATACGTACTAGTGAGGTTTGGAGGGAGGCCCTTCACAGGGTCAACGCCGCATCCTCATGTGCCCGGTTGAGCCTAGTTCAGTTTAATGTGTAACACAGGATGTGCTTGACCAGGACAAGGATGAGTGGGTTTTCCCCAAATGTTGATGAAAGATGTGATCGCTGTGCTCTTGGAACGGTGAGCCACATGCATATGTTCTGGTCCTGTCCCAAACTCGTAGGCTTCTGGGCTTCCTTCTTTAGCACCTTGTCGGAGATACTTCATTTAGATTTGGGCCCATGTCCACTGGTGGCCATACGTGGGGTGTCGGATTCGCCGGTGATTCAGTCTGAGGTCGAGGCAGATGTTGTCACCATTGTCTCACTGATAGCCTGGAAGTTTCCCACTCCGCCTGGTGTCTCTGCTTGGTTGGGTGACTTAATGTAATTTCTACACTTGGAGAAAGTCAAATTCATCACCAGGGGGTCGGTCGAAAGTTGTATCTAAGATGGCAACCATTTATTTTCGAAGGATCTAGTCACTGTTAGCTGGTGGGAGGTTTGGGTTTAGTTTAGTTTTTTAGTATTTACGTTATTTCGGTGTTGGGTTTTTAAAAAAGAAATGACATTTGCTTGTACTTTTTTGCATTCTTTTACTCTCATTTGTGTTGATTATTATATAAAAACTCTAATAAACATAAATTTTTTTAATGTCTTCACCTCATTATTTAAAAAGTATCCTGAAAATTCCATTGACAAACTGTAAATGTCACAGATTTGTATCATGCACCACCTAGTCAAGATTTTGTAGTTATTCAGTTTCTAATTGTATTTTAAGGATTTAGTGGAGCTTGCGCAATAGTATGAATAGTTTTTAATAGTTTGAAAGATTCTCATCCCTGACCATACCTTTAGAGATTCACATTTATTAAAATTCACTCTTCCAAAAAACGCAGACACTGTAACAACCATTCTTTCCATTCCTTGAATGCTTCCATGGGTTTGAGAGATATCAGCATCTTTCTAGCCAAAAATTCAGGATCAGAATCTTCCTCAATCCACCTCAATAAGGCCTGAAATATGAAACAGCAACGGAGTCCGAAGATATGTACTTTTGAACAGTTTGATCCAAACTAATCGCTAATATCAATTACAGGCCTGACCACAACTTAAAATGTTCAAACAACATGTATTATTCTAATCTCTGCCGTTCTCAGAAGGAACGACAATTCTCAAACTGCAAGCACACAATCAATGTTTTTCTATCCATTCATTTTCGCAAGAAGTAGTTCCTGTAAAGGTTGCAGGAAGCCCTGGATCATGAAATCAATCCTAAAGATCATTTGGTATGGAACATGAATCTTGCACGTCATTTGTTGAATAATCTATTCTTTATATATCACACAGTAAAGCATAGCTGGATGAGTTTTAAGGAAATCATGTGCCAGCATGTACACAAAAATTCTATTCTGCAGATAACCAGCTCTTAATAAAATCGCAGGACCTAAACCATCGTATGTGTTGGTTTCAACTTCTGAGAAACTTAAAAATGATCAATTATTAATCTTGGAACCTTGCAACGAAAGAGAATAAAAAGGAGAAATTGTGTATGACGGTTGCAAAACTTTTGTGGCGGGTGCGTGTGGTTTCATGATTCTTAGCATGGAGATAGGCAACGCACAAACTTTGTACTGTCTCCTTATATAAATGATTGTAATGTGCAGCCCAGTGCAACCTGTGCTGCTGGCTCCTGTACACTCAAAAGCTGCCTAAGAGTGTTTGAGATAAGCATTAGTTGCAGCTAGTGTCCAATTGTTAAAGGCACTCGGTCCCTCTTGAAAGGAAGCTGCACTGGATCACAGAAGGCTACTACTGAATGACATTTCCTCTAAATGAGAGAAATGAAAGACCAGTCCAGAAGAGGGCTCCCTGGTTCACAGATACAGCAATAGCAATTGAAGTGGATAGAAGAACCGAGGCCTTCTTGGCAGATTCTTCAAAGAGAACGGGGGCAGGTAGCAAGGGATGACAATGCCTAAAGCAGTGTGTCCCAAGCAATTTTCCAATGTAACCCTGGTTTGACACTAGAAAATTAACGTGATCCCAAACCTCAGCAAAAGCAAGACAGCACTGATAGTGTATTATAGTATATAGTATGTAATTAAAGTTTACGTATTTTAGATCAACAAATTATATAAATATGAAAATCTGTGTTTTTGGAGAACTTTGTAAAAATTACAATTTTACAATGTACTCATGTAGGCTTCAGCCAAGTGTTTCATATTCCCCAGTGAAGCCCCTCTCCCCACCTGCATCACCAACACATCTGCAATTAGTAGCTCTAATCCATCATCACCACTCCCACACACACAAACACCATCAAAGCATGCGCAAACTGTTACAATAGGTTTTAATGTCTCGAGTTTCAGAATATGCTGGTGTGCAACTTATTCATATGAAAATAAATATGCAGTGTATCCAACTTTTAATCTCAGTTCACATCACCAATACTTCTTTTTAAAAACAACTTTTGTCTCTGACACTTTGGAGTTACGCTATTAGATTGGCTATCTTATACAATCGATCACAAACAGCTGAAATTATGATACTGACTTGCCTCAAGGTTATCAATGCAAATTGTTTCTTCACATTTGCTGTATGTATACTGACTTTATTTGATTCCCCATATTGTTTCAGCTTCACAAATTGCAATAAATACTGCCCGGCAGGCAGAATAGCCTTTGACTCTCATAGTTACAGTACCTAAGGTATTCAGTATATACAGCCCGTGTTGATGAATGAAAATCACTTATTGTCACAACTAGGCTTCAAATGAAGTTACTGTGAAAAGCCCCTAGTCGCCACATTCCGGCGCCTGTTCGGGGAGGCTGGTACGGGAATTGAACCGCACGGATTTTACTGCAGGAGTTACTTGGGGCAATGCGCTAGTCCAACAGTCTTCAGTTGCTTCATCAGTAACCTTTTTCAGTCAAATATGGGAATGTTTGCAGATGACAGGATAGCGTTCAATTCCATCTGCAACTCTTCCTATAATAAAGCAGTCTACGCCCCATGCAACATGGTCTGGGCAATTTTAGGTTTGGGCAGTAACAAGTAAAATGTGTGCCAAATGCAATGGGCAATGACAATTTCCAGCATTAGAGAGTCTAACTTCCTCCCCCGACATTCAATGGAATCACCATTGTTGATCCCCCTCTTTCAACCTCCTCGGTGGGGAATGAGGGCAGGAGCATTCGATCACTGTTGCCTAGAAATTATCTGGCACGTAAACACTGCAGCTACAAGAGATTAACTTAGAATTTACAGTGCAGAAGGAGGCCATTTGGCCCATCGAGTCTGCACCGGCTCTTGGAAAGAGCACCCTACCCAAGCCCACACCTCCACCCTATCCCCATTACCCAGTAACCCCACCCAACACTAAGGGCAATTTAAAACACTAAGAACAATTTATCATGGCCAATCCACCTAACCCGCACATCTTTGGACTGTGGGAGGAAACCCACACACACACGGGGAGAACGTGCAGACTCCGCACAGACAGTGACCCAAGCCTGGAATCGAACCTGGGACCCTGGAGCTGTGAAGCATTTGTGCTAACCACAATGCTACCGTGCTGCCCAACGTGCTCCCCCTGATGGTCAGAGGCTGTATATTCTGCAGCTTTACTACTATCAACAAGTCAGGAATGGGATGGAATGCTCTCTATTTGCTTAAATGACTGCTGTTCCAACAGCGCTTAATAAACAAGACACCATCCAGGACAAAGCAGCCTACTTGATTGCTATCCTATTCACCATCTTAAACATTCGCTTCCTCCAGCACCAGTATACTATGGCTGCAGTGTGCACCCGCTATAAAAAGCACTGCAGTAACTCACCAAGGCTTTTTCAACAGCTCTTCCTAAACATATAGAATCATGGAATTTACAGTGCAGAAGGAGGCCATTCTATGTTTTTGTCTCCACTATTTTTCAGGGTAGAGGTTAGCTTGGATAGCTTGGTTTTCAGGATAGCTTGGTTAGCTATCAGGAAACAGAGATTAGGCATAAATGGGACATTTTCTGGCTGGCAAGATGTAATGAGTGGTGTGGCACAGGAATCAGTGCTGAGGCTCCAACCTTTCACAATTTTCTTTTTTTTTTTCTTTTTTTTTTGTTGCACTGAGTGCTGAATTTGGTGCTTTTTGAGTGCGATAGTGAGAGTTTGGTGACCGAGGGAGTGCTGAATTTGGTGCTTTTTGAGTGCGATAGTGAGAGTTTGGTGACCGAGGGAGTGCTGAATTTGGTGCTTTTTGAGTGCGATAGTGAGAGTTTGGTGACCGAGGGAGTTAGGTGAGGAGGGAGTAAGGTGCTCCTTTCATTTTGTTTCCGACATTTCCGCAAAGAGTGCGAAGAGAGCCAGGAGTTTACAGGAAGTGTAGCTGACTGGGAGCAGAGTCGGAGGGCGGAGATCTAGTTAGTCCACACAGCAGCTATATTCTTTAAGGTAAGAGGGGATGGAGGCTAGGCCAGTTACATGCTCCTCCTGTAGGATGTGGGTGGTGAGGGATACCACCGGTGTCCCCACTGACTATACCTGCGGGAAGTGCACCCAACTTCAGCTCCTCAAAGACCGTGTTAGGGAACTGGAGCTGAAGCTGGATGAACTTCGGATCATCCGGGAGGCAGAGGGGGTGATTGAGAAGAGTTACAGGGAGGTAACCACACCCAAGGTACAGGACAAGAATAGCTGGGTTACAGTCAGGGGGAAAAAAACAAACAGGCAGACAGTGCAGGGATCCCTCGTGGCCGTTCCCCTTCAAAACAAGTATACCGTTTTGGATGCTGTTGGGGGGGATGATCTACCGGGGGAAGGCCCTAGCGGTCAGGTCTCTGGCACGGAGTCTGGCTCTGGGGCTCAGAAGGGAAGGGGGGAGAATAGAAAAGCAATAGTTGTAGGAGATTCAATGGTTAGGGGAATAGGTAGGAGATTCTGTGGTCGCGAGCGAGACTCCCGGAAGATATGTTGCCTCCCGGGTGCCAGGGCCAGGGATGTCTCGGATCGTGTCTTCAGGATCCTTAAGGGGGAGGGTGAGCAGCCAGAAGTCGTGGTGCACATTGGTACCAACGACATAGGTAGGAAAAGGGGTGTGGAAGTAATAAACAAGTTTAGGGAGTTAGGCTGGAAGTTGAAAGCCAGGACAGACAGAGTTGTCATCTCTGGTTTGTTGCCGGTGCCACGTGATAGCGAGGCTAGGAATAGGGAGAGAGTGCAGTTGAACACGTGGCTGCAGGAATGGTGTAGGAGGGAGGGCTTCAGGTATTTGGATAATTGGAGCGCATTCTGGGGAAGGTGGGACCTGTACAAGCAGGACGGGTTTCATCTGAACCAGAGGGGCACCAATATCCTGGGAGGGAGGTTTGCTAGTACTCTTCGGGAGGGTTTAAACTAATTTGGCAGGGGAATGGGAACCGGATTTGTAGTCCAGCAACTAAGGTAGCCAATATTCAGGACGCCAAAGCATGTAATGAGGCAGTGGGGAAGGGAACACTGACAAAGGAGAGTATTTGCAGGCACGGAGATGGGTTGAAGTGTGTATACTTCAACGCAAGAAGCATCAGGAATAAGGTGGGTGAACTTAAGGCATGGATCGGTACTTGGGACTACGATGTGGTGGCCATCACGGAAACTTGGATAGAAGAGGGGCAGAAATGGTTGTTGGAGGTCCCTGGTTATAGATGTTTCAATAAGATTAGGGAGGGTGGTAAAAGAGGTGGGGGGGTGGCATTATTAATTAGAGATAGTATAACAGCTGCAGAAAGGCAGTTCGAGGAGTATCACCCTATTGAGGTAGTATGGGTTGAAGTCAGAAATAGGAAAGGAGCAGTCACCTTGTTAGGAGTTTTCTATAGGCCCCCCAATAGTAACAGAGATGTGGAGGAACAGATTGGGAAACAGATTTTGGAAAGGTGCAGAAGTCATAGGGTAGTAGTCATGGGCGACTTTAACTTCCCAAATATTGAGTGGAAACTCTTTAGATCAAATAGTTTGGATGGGGTGGTGTTTGTGCAGTGTGTCCAGGAAGCTTTTCTAACACAGTATGTAGATTGTCCGACCAGAGGAGGGGCAATATTGGATTTAGTACTGGGTAATGAACCAGGGCAAGTGATAGATTTGTTAGTGGGGGAGCATTTTGGAGATAGTGACCACAATTCTGTGACTTTCACTTTAGTAATGGAGAGGGATAGGTACGTGCAACAGGGCAAGGTTTACAATTGGGGGAAGGGTAAATACGATGTTGTCAGACAAGAATTGAAGTGCATAAGTTGGGAACATAGGCTGGCAGGGAAGGACACAAGTGAAATGTGGAACTTGTTCAAGGAACAGGTGCTACGTGTCCTTGATATGTATGTCCCTGTCAGGCAGGGAAGAGATGGTCGAGTGAGGGAACCATGGTTGACAAGAGAGGTTGAATGTCTTGTTAAAAGGAAAAAGGTGACTTATGTAAGGCTGAGGAAACAAGGTTCAGACAGGGCATTGGAGGGATACAAGATAGCCAGGAGGGAACTGAAGAAAGGGATTAGGAGAGCTAAGAGAGGGCATGAACAATCTTTGGCGGGTAGGATCAAGGAAAACCCCAAGGCCTTTTACACATATGTGAGAAATATGAGAATGACTAGAGCGAGGGTAGGTCCGATCAAGGACAGTAGCGGGAGATTGTGTATTGAGTCTGAAGAGATAGGAGAGGTCTTGAATGAGTATTTTTCTTCTGTATTTACAAATGAGAGGGGCGATATTGTTGGAGAGGACAGTGTGAAACAGATTGGTAAGCTCGAGGAAATACTTGTCAGGAAGGAAGATGTGTTGGGCATTTTGAAAAACTTGAGGATAGACAAGTCCCCCGGGCCTGACGGGATATATCCAAGGATTCTATGGGAAGCAAGAGATGAAATTGCAGAGCCGTTGGCAATGATCTTTTCGTCCTCACTGTCAACAGGGGTGGTACCAGGGGATTGGAGAGTGGCGAATGTCGTGCCCCTGTTCAAAAAAGGAACTAGGGATAACCCTGGGAATTACAGGCCAGTTAGTCTTACTTCGGTGGTAGGCAAACTAATGGAAAGGGTACTGAAGGATAGGATTTCTGAGCATCTGGAAAGACACTGCTTGATTAGGGATAGTCAGCACGGATTTGTGAGGGGTAGGTCTTGCCTTACAAATCTTATTGAATTCTTTGAGGAGGTGACCAAGCATGTGGATGAAGGTAAAGCAGTGGATGTAGTGTACATGGATTTTAGTAAGGCATTTGATAAAGTTCCCCATGGTAGGCTTATGCAGAAAGTAAGGAGGCATGGGATAGTGGGAAATTTGGCCAGTTGGATAACGAACTGGCTAACCGATAGAAGTCAGAGAGTGGTGGTGGATGGCAAATATTCAGCCTGGATCCCAGTTACCAGTGGCGTACCGCAGGGATCAGTTCTGGGTCCTCTGCTGTTTGTGATTTTCATTAATGACTTGGATGAGGGAGTTGAAGGGTGGGTCAGTAAATTTGCAGACGATACGAAGATTGGTGGAGTTGTGGATAGTAAGGAGGGCTGTTGTCGGCTGCAAAGAGACATAGATAGGATGCAGAGCTGGGCTGAGAAGTGGCAGATGGAGTTTAACCCTGAAAAGTGTGAGGTTGTCCATTTTGGAAGGACAAATATAAATGCGGAATATAGGGTTAACGGTAGAGTTCTTGGCAATGTGGAGGAGCAGAGAGATCTTGGGGTCTATGTTCATACATCTTTGAAAGTTGCCACTCAAGTGGATAGAGCTGTGAAGAAGGCCTATGGTGTGCTCGCGTTCATTAACAGAGGGATTGAATTTAAGAGCCGTGAGGTGATGATGCAGCTGTACAAAACTTTGGTAAGGCCACATTTGGAGTACTGTGTACAGTTCTGGTCGCCTCATTTTAGGAAGGATGTGGAAGCTCTGGAAAAGGTGCAAAGAAGATTTACCAGGATGTTGCCTGGAATGGAGAGTAGGTCTTACGAGGAAAGGTTGAGGGTGCTAGGCCTTTTCTCATTAGAGCGGAGAAGGATGAGGGGCGACTTGATAGAGGTTTATAAGATGATCAGGGGAATAGATAGAGTAGACAGTCAGAGACTTTTTCCCCGGGTGGAACACACCATTACAAGGGGACATAAATTTAAGGTGAAAGGTGGAAGATATAGGAGGGATATCAGAGGTAGGTTCTTTACCCAGAGAGTAGTGGGGGCATGGAATGCACTGCCTGTGGAAGTAGTTGAGTCGGAAACATTAGGTACCTTCAAGCAGCTATTGGATAGGTACATGGATGACGGTAAAATGATATAGTGTAGATTTATTTGTTCTTAAGGGCAGCACGGTAGCATTGTGGATAGCGCAATTGCTTCACAGCTCCATGGTCCCAGGTTCGATTCCGGCTTGGGTCATTGTCTGTGCGGAGTCTGCACGTCCTCCCCGTGTCTGCGTGGGTTTCCTCCGGGTGCTCCGGTTTCCTCCCACAGTCCAAAGATGTGCGGGTTAGGTGAATTGGCCAATGATAAATTGCCCTTAATGTCCAAATTGCCCTTGGTGTTGGGTGGAGGTGTTGGGTTTGGGTGTGGTGCTCTTTCCAAGAGCCGGTGCAGACTCGGGGGGCCGAGTGGCCTCCTTCTGCACTGTAAATTCAATGATAATCTATGATTAATCTAGGACAAAGGTTCGGCACAACATCGTGGGCCGAAGGGCCTGTTCTGTGCTGTATTTTCCATGTTCTATGTTCTAATTAATTTGACTGACTTGGACGAAGAGAACAAAGGTATGGTTACTCAATTTGCTAATGACTCAAAGAAAGGTAGGCAAGTAAGTTGTGAAGAGGACTTATGGAGGCTTAAAAAAAAGATATAAACAGGTTAAGTGAGTAGGCACAGATCTGGCAAATGGAGTACAATGTGGGAAAATGTGAAATTTTACATTTTGGCAGGAAGAAAAAAAAGCGTTGCGCAGGTCAAAGAGACACAGCCTGAGTGAGTGCGACACAGACAGAGTGAGAATTTGTAATTTGGTGCAGTGAGGTAACCAGGAAAGTTTCGGGAGCCGTTCGGAGGAGGAGCAGTCTCTGTGTGAGTATAAAAACCTAACGTAGGGTAAACCTAAGGGTAACTTCCCTTTTTCCACTGTTTTTTTTTCAAAAGTGACGTCAGAGGGAAGCTGTGATCTGATTGGTTGATAGCAAATCTGCCCCAAATTTAAAATAAACCACAGCTAAACTCGTAAACTTAAATTAAACAAATTAATTAATTAGAGATGGCTGGTCAGGTGATGTGCTTGAGCTGCTTGATGTGGGAGCTGGCAGGTTCCATTGCGAGCTGCAGCGACCACATCTGCAGTAAGCGTTGGCTGCTCGAAGAGCTCCGGCTCAGAGTTGATGAGCTGGAATCTGAGCTTCAAACACGGAGGCACATCCGGGAGGGGGAGACTTACCTGGACACTGTGTTTCAGGAGGCAGTCACACCTGTCACAGTAAGTAGTTTAAATCCTGCCAGTGGCCAGGGACAGCAGGGTGTGACTGCAAGTCAGGCAGGTAAAGGGAACCAGCAGTCAGGAACTCAGGAGCCTCAGCCCTTGACCCTGTCCAACAGGTATGAGGCACTTCCTCCCTGTGTGGATGGCGAACAGGGCTGCAGGAAGGAAGAGTCAGCTGACCAAGGCACCATGGTTCAGCAGGCCATTCAAGGGGAGGGAGTAAATAGGCAAGTTGTAGTTGTAGGGGATTCTATTATCAGGGGGATAGATAGTTTGTGAGCAAGATAAAGAGTCCCGCATGGTATGTTGCCTGCCCAGTGCTAGGGTGCGGGACATCTCTGACCGGCTTGAAAGGATACTGGAGAGGGAGGGGGAGGATCCAGTTGTTGTGGTCCATGTCGGTACCAACAACATAGGCAAGTCTAGGAAAGAGGACCTGTTTAGAGATTATAAAGAGCTAGGATTCAAATCAAAAAACAGGTCCTCAAGGGTCATAATCTCCAGATTACTGCCCGAGCCACGTGCAAATTGGCATAGGGAGGCAAGAATAAGGGAAGTTAACACGTGGCTGAAAGAGTGGTGTGGGAAAGAGGGGTTCCTTTTCATGGGACACTGGCATCAGTTTTGGGACAGCGGGAACCTATACCGTTCGGATGGTCTCCACCTGAACCGAGCTGGGACCAGTATTCTGGCGAAAAGGGTGGTCAATAGGACTTTAAACTAGAGATTGGGGGGGACGGGAAAGTCAGGGAACCAAGAGGTGAAGTAATCAGTGGGAAGCGTAGCTGCTTAGGAATACAAAAAAGCACGAAAAGACAGAACTCAGGAGAGGTTACGATAGTCCCCATCTCACAAAATATGACACAGTGTATGGAAAGGTTCAGTAAACCAATAGTCCACCACACTAAGAAAACAAAAAGGGACAGTCAATAGAGAATTAAAGGTGCTATATTTAAATGCGCGCAGTGTACGGAACAAGGTAGATGAGTCTGTGGCCCAGGTTGTGACTGGCAGGTATGACGTGGTAGGCATCACAGAGACGTGGTTGCAGGGGGTTCAGGACTGGCATTTAAACATCCAGGGATTCACAACCTATCGAAAAGACAGAGAGGTGGGCAGAGGGGGTGGGGTTGCCTTGTTAATTAGGAATGAAATTAAATCAATAGCACTAAACGACATAGGGTCAGATGATGTGGAGTCTGTGTGGGTAGAGTTGAGGAACCACAAAGGCAAAAAAAACATAATGGGAGTTATGGACAGGCCTCCTAACAGTGGTCAGGACCAGGGGCACAAAATGCACCACGAAATAGAAAGTGCATGTCAGAAAGGCAAGGTCACAGTGATCATGGGGGACTTCAATATGCAGGTGGACTGGGTAAATATTGCTGCCAGTGGACCCAAGGAAAGGGAATTCATTGAATGTTTACAGGAGGGCTTTTTGGACCAGCTTGTGATGGAGCCCACGAGGGAACAGGCCATTCTGGACTTAGTGTTATGTAATGAGCCAGACTTGATTAAAGATCTTAAAGTAAGGGAGCACTTAGGAGGCAGTGATCATAATATGGTAGAATTCAATCTGCAATTTGAAAGAAAGAACGTAGAATCAGATATAAAGGTGTTACAGTTAAATAAAGGTAACTACAGGGGCATGAGGGAGGAACTGACGAAAATCGACTGGGAGCAGAGCCTAGTGGGAAAGACAGTAGAACAGCAATGGCAGGAGTTTCTGGGAGTAATTGAGGACACAGTACAGAGGTTCATCCCAAAGAAAAGAAAGGTTATCAGAGGGGGGATTAGGCAGCCATGGCTGACAAAGGAAGTTAGGGAATGCATCAAAGCAAAAGAGAAAGCCTATAATGTGGCAAAGAGTAGTGGGAAGTCAGAAGATTGGGAAGGCTACAAAAACAAACAGAGGATAACAAAGAGAGAAATAAGGAAAGAGAGGATCAAATATGAAGGTAGGCAAGCCAGTAACATTAGGAATGATAGTAAAAGTTTCTTTAAATACATTAAAAACAAATGGGAGGCAAAAGTAGACATTGGGCCGCTCCAAAATGACGCTGGTAATCTAGTGATGGGAGACAAGGAAATAGCTGAGGAACTAAATAAGTACTTTGCGTCAGTCTTCACAGTAGAAGACATGAGTTATATCCCAACAATTCAGGAGAGTCAGGGGGCAGAGTTGAATATGGTAGCCATCACAAAGGAGAAAGTGCTAGAGAAACTAAGAGGTCTAAAAATTGATAAATCTCCGGGCCCAGATGGGCTACATCCTAGAGTTCTAAAGGAGATAGCTGAAGAAATAGTGGAGGCGTTAGTTATGATCTTTCAAAAGTCACTGGAGTCAGGGAAAGTCCAAGAGGATTGGAAAATCGCCGTTGTAACCCCCCTGTTCAAGAAGGGAACAAGAAAAAAGATGGAAAATTATAGGCCAATTAGCCGAACCTCGGTTGTTGGCAAGATTCTAGAATCCATCGTTAAGGATGAGATTTCTAAATTCTTGGAAGTGCACGGTCGGATTAGGACAAGTCAGCATGGATTTAGTAAGGGGAGGTCGTGCCTGACAAACCTGTTAGAATTCTTTGAAGAGATAACAAATAGGTTAGACCAAGGAGAGCCAATGGATGTTATCTATCTTGACTTCCAAAAGGCCTTTGATAAGGTGCCACACGGGAGACTAAAATAAGGGCCCATGGTAGTCGAGGCAAGGTACTAACATGGATTGACTGTCAGGCAGAAGGCAGAGAATTGGGATAAAAGGTTCTTTTTCGGAATGGCAACCGATGACGAGTGGTGTCCCGCAGGGTTCAGTGTTGGGGCCACAGCTGTTCTCTTTATATATTAACGATCTAGATGACGGGACTGGGGGCATTCTGGCTTAGTTTGCCGATGATACAAAGATAGGTGGAGGGGCAGGTAGTATTGAGGAGGTGGGGAGGCTGCAGAAAGATTTAGACAGTTTAGGAGAGTGTCCAAGAAATGGCTGATGAAATTCAACGTGGGCAAGTGCGAGGTGTTGCACTTTGGAAAAAAGAATAGAGGCATGGACTATTTTCTAAACGGTGACAAAATTCATAATGCTGAAGTGCAAAGGGACTTGGGAGTCCTAGTCCAGGATTCTCTAAAGGTAAACTTGCAGGTTGAGGCCGTAATTAAGAAAGCAAATGCAATGTTGTCATTTATCTCAAGAGGCTTGGAATATAAAAGCAGGGATGTACTTCTGAAGCTTTATAAAGCATTAGTTAGGCCCCATTTAGAATACTGTGAGCAATTTTGGGCCCCACACCTCAGGAAGGACATACTGGCACTGGAGCGGGTCCAGCGGAGATTCACACGGATGATCCCAGGAATGGTAGGCCTAACATACGATGAACGTCTGAGGATCCTGGGATTATATTCATTGGAGTTTAGGAGGTTGAGGGGAGATCTAATAGAAACTTACAAGATAATGAATGGCTTAGATAGGGTGGATGTAGGGAAGTTGTTTCCATTAGCAGGGGAGACTAGGACCCGGGGGCACAGCCTTAGAATAAAAGGGAGTCACTTTAGAACAGATATGAGGAGAAATTTCTTCAGCCAGAGTGGTGGGTCTGTGGAATTAATTGCCACAGAGGGCGGTGGAGGCCGGGACGTTGAGTGTCTTTAAGACAGAAGTTGATAAATTCTTGATTTCTCGAGGAATTAAGGGCTATGGAGAGAGAGCGGTTAAATGGAGTTGAAATCAGTCATGATTGAATGGAGTGGACTTGATGGGCCGAATGGCCTTACTTCCGCTCCCATGTCTTATGGTCTTATATTATCTAAATTGTGAGAGCTTGGAGAACTTTGAGATACAGAGGGATCTGGGTGTCCTAGTGCATACATTGCAAAATGTTAGTATGCAGATACAGCAGTAATTAGGAAATAGAACATTATTGTTTATTACGAGGGGAATTAAATACAAAAGTAGAGAGGTTATGCTTAATCTGGAGTACTGTGTACAACAATATTGGTTTCCTTATTTAAGGAAGGATGTAAATATGTTGGAAACATTTCAGAGAAGGTTTACTAGACATGTGATAGACAAGTTGTCTTGTGAGGAAAGGTTGGACAGGCTAGGTTTGTATCCGCTGGAGTTTTAGAAAAGTAAGAGCTGACTTGATTGCAATAGATAAGATCCTGAGGAGCTTTGACATAGTGGATGTGGAAAGAATATTTCCTCTTGTGAGAGAATCTAGATGTCGGGGTTAGTGTTTAAAAATAAAACCGTCACCCAGTTAAGGCAGAGAATAGGAGAATTTTGTTCTCTGAGATGGTCATGAGTTTTTGGAACTTTTTTCCTCAAAAGGTGGCGGAAGCAGAGTCTTTGACCACTTTTAAGGCAGAGATAGTTAGATACTTGATAAGCAAGCGAGTGAAAGGTTATCCAGGTGTAGGCGGAAATGTGGAGTTGAAGTTCTTATTGAATGGTGTAGCAGGTTCGAGGGGCCAAGTGGCCTACTCCTGCTCCTAATTTGTATGTTCAGAAAGTTTATTCCACATGTTAAAAATGATGGGCCTTTTTCCAACTGCATATCAAATGTAAAATATTGTATTATTTAGGGCTCTTTTTGAGTAGTTAGCATTTACTAGTTTTCCAAGTTGACATATCTCAATATAAACTAGGTTCATTTTATTTCACCATTTCTCACTAAACAAAACTAAGGTTCTCAGAAACATACCTTCCTGATCTCTTGGAAGCACTGCAGTAAATTAGCTGACAAAACAAAACTGTTTCACTTCCTCAGTGGCCTCACAAGACTTGATATAAAAATGATCTATTCATTTGACATTTTTATTGTGAAATCCAAGGTTCTTTTTCAACAGGAAGTTAAAAAGTATTTAAGAAGGTTGATTTTGGCGGATGTTTCCCGCCAGTGGGTGGATGATGGGAGGGGAAGAAAACAAAAGAATAGAACGCAGTCATCTGTTTTGTCATCCTTTGCCCAAAGGGCTGGTAATTCAAGGACTATCTCATTCTACATTGCTTACCTTACACATATGATATTCTATTAACAATCTGCTGACAGGCAATCAACTAATATTTATTATAAGCCCACTGACCCCCACAGCTACCTCGACCATACTTACTTACACCCTACCCCCTGTAAGGACCATATTCATTGGGAAGACAAAAACACAGATCGAGTAACTGCTTTGCAAAACAGTTGTGTGCAATCCCCAAGCAAGACCCTGGGGTCTTTTTGCCTTTTTGTGGCCTGCCACTTTAGTTCTACAACCTACTCTCACAATGACATCTCCGTCATTGGCCTGATGCATTGTTCCAGTGAAGCTCAGCGCAAGCTCAAGGGACAGCATCTCATCTTTTGATGAGACACTTTACAGCCTTCTGGACTCAGCAGTGAGTTTAACAATATCAGATTGCAAACTCTGTCCCCTCATTTTGGTTCCTTTTCTTTGCATGTTTTGGTTTTCCCTCTTATTTTTGCTTTCCGCACCCCTGCACTAGGCACATCTTTTGTTTCTCTTCCTACCCCTTCAACATTCCCTTCGGCCCCTTCTGTCAAACTGTCCTGTCTTCCACCCTATCACCCTATCCTTTCGTCCCTATCCCACTTGCTCAAAGCCTATTTCTAACCTTTTCCAGATTAGGTGAAAGGTCATGGACCTGAAACGTTAACTGTTTTTCTACAGATGCTTCCTGGCCTGCCGAGCTTCTCCAGTGTTTTCTGTTTATATAGCTGTACTATTTGCCTTTGTTTTGGACCAGTTGATTTTAAAAGCTGATCTATTAAAATTAGTCTTCATTGTAAGCACTAAAATTACTAAACTTGCTGGTAGAATACAATATCTGAGGAGACGTCATTCATGTTCAGACAAATGTTAATAGTGAATTCTACTGCAAAACGATGCATCTTGATTAATTTTTGACAGTTTCAGTTCAAAAGAACTTACGTGCCTTAAACTTCTACTCTCAGGATTTCTAAACTGTGATTGCAGACGCCAGCAGGATCGCGAGATAAAAATTTCATGCAGTGAATATTAAGGCAATGACAGCTGTGAAGCTTGGACACATTTCTACGAGTGGGGTAAAGGGGGGAGGTGAAGGAGTGGGAGCTGGGGCACACTCAATTCCTCCCCTCTCCCACTCAACAACTCTCATACCTCCCCCTCCCACAAATCTCATTCTGGAATCACACGCTGCCTGAGGCATTAGAATGGGGTCACACCAGGAGAATGTTTGGGAAGCACTGCTCTACCCATTAGGAAATATTCTGAAGAAAACCACTGCAAAGTACTTTATTTTTTAAAAAATTATAAATTTAGAGCACCCAATTATTTTTTTTCCAATTAAGGGCAATTTAGCGTGGCCAATCCACCTAACCTGCACATCTTTGGGTTGTGGGGGTGAAACCCACGCAGACACGGGGAGAATGTGCAAACTCCACATAGACAGTGACCCGGGACCGGAATCGAACCAGGGTCCTCAGCGCCATGGGCAGCAGTGCTAACCACAGTGCCACCACGCCAGTCATGGTAGTACAGTGGTTGACACGGTTGCTTCACAGAGCCAGGGTCCCAGGTTTGATTTCTGCTTGGGTCACAGTTTGTGCAGAGTCTGCACGTTCTCCCCGCATCTGCGTGGGTTTCCTCTGGGTGTTCCGGTTTCCTCCCACAAGTCCCGAAACAAGTGCTTGTTAGGTAAATTGGAAATTCTGAATTTTCCCTCAGTGTACACGAACAGGTGCTGGAATGTGGCGACAAGGGGATTTTCATTGCAGTGTTAATGTAAACCTACTTGTGACAATAATAAAGATTATTAAAGTACTAATCAATCATACTAATAATGTAATTTTCACACTAAAACAATAGATTTTTCATTTTTATTTCAACCTTTCATAACACTTCATCGAGAAAAATGAAAAAGTTAATAACTGTTACTCTACCTTGTATCTCTCCTTAATGTCAAAGTTAATGGCACACTGCATCTTTCTTAGGCAAATAGGGCAAAGATCAATTGGTCGTCGGTCAGACTCCTCTAAATGGTTGGAACCTTGCATTACACATTGTAACCACTGGCAGTGATGCATGCCGAAAACATGTCCAATTTCATGAGTTAAAGTCTGAAAGTACAGCAAATTTTATTTTGCTGAAAGTGACACAACAACCCGAAATTGTTTTTAAAGAATCAAATTTTTAAAAAATCAATAGAGCAATGCTATATTCAGCTTCCCATTCTTAAATATGAAAACAATAACTATTTTCAGACCTTTTTAAACCTATATCTCTCCACTTTAGCAGTCCCAATCCAGCATACATTTTTATTCTCTAAAAATTTAATGCAGAATATATTTCTGGTGCAATGGTATCACTCAGAGATTGCATTTGTTTAAATCTCATCTGCTTCTGAACTCATGGTTGTAAGGGTTTATTTGTCTATTTTTGGTGGCATTAGTCGCGAGGTAAATTTGACCAGGATATCAGAACTTCCATGTTCTTTGAAACCTGCCACAGAATCGATTAAATCCATCTAAAAAGAGGCCTCAATTTATTGTTATCCCTGTCCAAATATGTGCAGGTTAGATGGATTGGCCATGTTAAATTACCCCTAAGTGTCCAAAGGTTAGATGGGGTGACAGGGATAGGGTGGGCATTGGATCGGTGTAGTGTGGTCTTTCAAATGATGGGAGCAGACTCGATGGGCCAAATGGTCTCCTTCTGCACTGTAGGGATTATATGATAAACATTCATAAAGAAATGAGAACAGCATGGTCAAGATAACTAGAAACAGCGAATAAACTTCCCTCAATACAAACGTTTACAGGCATTTTCATGTAATTAACTCAAAATTCTAAAACTAGGAGGACGACTTTCTTCAGCCAGACGTGAATCTGTCAAATCAATTGCCGCAGCACTGTCCATGTGGAGTTTGCACATTCTCCCCATGTTTGCGTGGGTTTCGCCCCCACAACCCAAAGATGTGCAGCGTAGGTGGATTGGCCACGCAAATTGCCCCTTAATTGGAAAAAATTAATTGGGCACTCTAATTTTATTTTTTAAAACTCTATTGCCGCAGAAGAGTGTGGAGGCCAAGTCACTGAGTGACTTTAAGACAGAGATAGATAAGTTCGTTTTTTAAAAATAAATTTAGAGTACCCAATTTTTTCCAATTAAGGGATCGAACGTGGGACCTCGGCGGCATGAGGCAGCAGTGCTAACCACTGTGCGCCGTGCTGCCCGATAGATAGGTTCTTGATTAATAAGGGGATCAGGGGTACCGGCCTATTTTGGAAGAGAAGGCACCGCCGGAAGGGATCAAGGCAAAGTGGGAGGAAGAGTTGGGAGAGGGTATGGAGGATGGGTTCTGGTGTGAGGTGCACTGGAGAGTGAACGCTGAAAGTGGTATATAGAGCACACCTCAAGGGTGAGTATGAGCCGGCTCTTTGAGGGGGTAGAAGATATGTGTGAAAACAGGTGCCGGCATTTCCACTGCTGCCGCCACGGGGGATTCAGGATAGAGTAGTCTCCAGCACCTGGGTGGGAGAGGGGAAGGTATCGGATATTTACTTGAGCTTTTGGAGGTGGAGGAGCTTAAGGGAAAGTGGGAGGACGAGCTAGGAGAAGAGATAGAGGCGGGTGTATAGGCGGATGCCCTAAGCAGGGTTAATACCTCATCGTGCGCCAGGCTTAGCCTGGTACAATTTAAGGTAGTCCACCGGGCACACATGACAATGGCTAGGATGAGCAAGTCTTTCGGGGTAGAGGATAGGTGTGCGAGGGAAGCCCAGCAAATCATGTCCACATGTTTTGGGCATGCCCGAAGCTTAGAGGGTTTTGGCAGGGTTTTGCTAAGGCAATGTCCACGGTGCTAAAAACACAGGTGGTGCCGAGTCCGGAGGTAGCAATCTTTGGAGTGTCGGAAGATCCGGGAGTTCAGGGGGCGAAAGAGGCCGACGTCCTGGCCTTTGCCAGGAGACGGATCTTATTAATGTGGAGGGACTCGAAGCTCCCGAGTGTAGAGACCTGGGTTAGTGACATGGCTGGGTTTCTCAGTCATGAGAAAATAAAGTTTGCCTTAAGAGGGTCAATGTTAGGGTTCACCCGGAGATGCAGCCATTCGTCGGCAGGGGGGCTGGGAAATTTTTATTTTACCATGTTAATGTCATTGTTTTTGTTACTGTTACAAAAATTTTCAAATACCTTAATAAAATACTATTTTTAAAAAAAGATGTGTGTGCTCCCCGTGTGGGGAGGGGCCCCGTGAGTCACAGTCATATGCTTTGGTCCTGTCCAAAGCTGGAGGATTACTGGAAGGAGGTTTTAAGGGTAATCTCTAAAGTGGTGCACGTAAGACAGCACGGTGGCGCAGTGGTTAGCACTGGGACTACAGCGCTGAGGACCTGGGTTTGAATCTCGGCCCTGGGTCACTGTTCGTGTGGAGTTTGCACATTCTCCCCATGTCTGCGTGGGTTTCACCCCCACAACCCAAAGATGTGCAGGTTAGGTGTACTGGACATGCTAAATTGCCCCTTAATTTGAAAAAAAACAATTGGGTACTATAAATCTTTTAAAAATAAAGTGGTGCACGTAAAATTGGACCCGGGCCCTCGGGAGGCCATATTCGGGGTGTCGGACCAGCCGGGGTTGGAAATGGGTGCAGAGGCAGATGTTGTAGCCTTCGCCTCGTTGATCGCCCAAAGGCGGATCCTGTTAGGATGGAGAGCAACCTCTCCACCCTGTGCCCTGGCATGGCGGGGGATGGGTGATCCGGATTCCTTTTTGTTATTTTTTATGTTAACATGCGGGCAGTTGTTTGGGGGTTGGTGGGAGGATGGGATCGTTGTTGTTGCTGATATGGGAATTGACATTGTATTCATTACTGCTTATTGTTTGTGGGTGTAAATTTGGGAGAAAATGTGAAAGAGAAGAATAAAAATATTTATTAATAAAAATAAGGGGGTCAGGGGTTACAGGGAGTAGATAGGAGAATAGGGATGAGAAACATATCAACCATGATCGAATGGCAGAGCAGACTTGATGGTCCGAATGTCTTAATTCTGCTCTTATATATTGGTCTTATCCCTCCCATGGGTGAGAATTCAACCAGTAAACTGTTAAACCATACAGACCATCTCAGCCACAATCCTGTTAGAAACTTAACAATTTGTTTCAGCATTTCTAACAAAAATGAGTAAATTTCCAAAGTTCCTGATCCTGGTTACTGAAAAATGCATATCACTTTTTGAAAAGTTATCGGTCTCGATGAAGTTTGTAACAAGGGGTTGGACACAGGTCCATGAAGGTGATGCCCTCAGCACAGAATCCGTAGGCCAAGGACTCAGCTTCCTCTACTTCTTTGGACAGCAGTGCTTCAGAAGACGCACGCACACGTGACAGCCTCTTCTGGAAATCTCCACCCAAGAGGAACAGGTGGTCAGCTATTGCCTGGGGCTGTTTTTTTTTAAAAATATATTTTATTGAAATTTTTTTTCCTCAGCAACATTTTTCCCGCTTACAAAACAAGCGAAACGATAACAATAAAACAGAAATTTTTTAACATTTTAACAATAATAATAATAATATACAAGTAACAAAACCTCGTACTCTATTGACCTATACTCAACTAAGCCTCCTCCCCCCCTCCCCCTTGGGTTGCTGCTGCTGGTCATCTGTCTTCCCTCTAACGTTCCCCTAGGTAGTCGAGAAATGGCTGCCACCGCCTGGTGAACCCTTGAGCCGATCCTCTCAGGGCAAACTTTATCTGCTCCAGTTTAATAAACCCCGCCATATCGTTTACCCAGGCCTCCAGTCCGGGGGGTTTCGCCTCCTTCCACATGAGTAGGATCCTGCGCCGGGCTACGAGGGACGCAAAGGCCACGACATCGGCCTCTTTCGCCTCCTGCACTCCCGGCTCTTCCGCAACTCCAAATAGAGCTAACCCCCAGCCTGGTTTGACCCGGGCCTTCACCATCTGCGAAATCACTCCCGTCACTCCCTTCCAATACCCTTCCAGTGCCGGGCACGCCCAAAACATATGTGCGTGGTTTGCCGGGCTCCCGCCACACCTCCCACATTTGTCCTCCACTCCAAAGAACCTGCTCAATCTTGCTCCCGTTATGTGTGCTCTATGTAGCACCTTAAAGTGAATCAGGCTAAGCCTGGCGCATGAGGAAGAGGAATTTACCCTGCTTCGGGCATCAGCCCACATACCCTCCTCTATCTCCTCCCCTAATTCTTCTTCCCACTTTATTTTTAGTTCGCCCACCGACTCCTCCCCCTCTTCCCTCATCTCTCTATAAATCTCTGACACCTTGTCTCTCCGACCCACACCCCTGAAAGCACCCTGATCTGTATCCCCTGTGTCGGGAGCCGCGGAAATTCCCTCACCTGTTGTCTAGTAAACGCCCGCACCTGCATATATCTCAAGAAATTCCCCCGGGGTAACTTATACTTTTCCTCCAGTGCTCCCAAGCTCGCAAAAGTCCCACCTATGAATAAATCTCCCACCTTCCTAATTCCCAACTGGTACCAGCTCTGAAATCCTCCATCCATTCTTCCTGGGGCGAACCTATGGTTGTTCCTGATAGGGGACCCCACCAGGGCTCCCCACACCCCTCTCTGTCGCCTCCACTGTCCCCATATGTTCAGTGTTGCCGCCACCACCGGGTTCGTGGTAAACTTTTTCGGTGAGAACGGTAGCGGCGTCGTCACCAGCGCCTCTAGACTCGTCCCTTTACAGGACCTTCTCTCCAGCCTTTTCCACGCCGCTCCCTCACCCTCCATCATCCATCTACGTATCATTGCCACATTGGCAGCCCAATAATAATCTCCCAAGTTCGGTAGTGCCAGTCCTCCCCTGTCCCTACTGCGCTGAAGGAACCCCCTCCTTACTCTCGGAACTTTCCCTGCCCACACAAAGCTCGTAATGCTCCTATCTATTTTATTAAAAAAGGTCCTGGTGATTAAAATAGGGAGACATTGAAATACAAATAAGAACCTCGGGAGGACCATCATCTTAATTGCTTGCTCCCTGCCCGCCAGCGATAAAGGCTGCATGTCCCACCTCTTAAAAGTCCTCCTCCATTTGTTCTACCAGCCGTGTCAGATTAAGTCTGTGCAAGGTTCCCCAGCTCCTAGCGATCTGAATCCCCAAGTATCGGAAGTTTCTTTCCACTTTCCTTAGCGGTAAGCCTTCTATCTCTCTACTCTGGTCCCCTGGATGTATCACATATAATTCACTCTTCCCCATGTTTAACCTATACCCCGGAAATTCCCCGAACCTCCTCAAGATTCGCATAACCTCTATCATCCCCCCCCGCTGGGTCCGACACAATAGCAATAGGTCATCCGCGTATAACGAGACTCGGTGTTCTTCTCCCCCTCTAGTCACCCCTCTCCATTTCCTGGAGTCTCTCAGCGCCATGGCCAGAGGTTCAATTGCCAGCGCAAACAACAATGGAGACAGCGGGCATCCCTGTCTTGTTCCCCTATATAATCGGAAATACTCCGATCTATGTCGACCTGTAACTACGCTTGCCGTTGGTGCCCCATAAAGTAGTCTAACCCAGCGAATAAATCCGCTCCCAAACCCAAACCTCCTTAACACTTCCCATAAATACTCCCGCTCCACCCTATCAAATGCCTTCTCTGCGTCCATTGCCGCCACTATCTCTGCCTCCCCCTCCACTGAGGGCATCATTATCACCCCTAATAGCCGTCGCACGTTAACATTCAATTGTCTCCCTTTTACGAACCCTGTCTGGTCTTCGTGCACCACCCCTGGGACACAGTCCTCTATCCTGTATGCCAGCACCTTTGCTAGCAGTTTGGCGTCCACGTTCAATAGTGAAATAGGTCTATAGGACCCACACTGCATCGGATCTTTGTCCCTCTTCAAAATTAGCGATATCGTCGCCTCCGACATTGTCGGGGGTAGTGTCCCCCCTTCCCTGGCCTCATTGAACGTCCTCGCCAACAACGGGGCCAACAAGTCCACATATTTTCTGTAGAATTCCACCGGGAACCCGTCCGGCCCCGGGGCCTTCCCTGCTTGCATGCTTCCCAGTCCCTTAATAACCTCGTCCACCTCAATCGGCGCCCCCAGGCCTGCCACCGCCTGCTCCTCCACTTTCGGGAACCTCAACTGGTCCAGGAACTGCCGCATCCCCTCCTCTCCCTCTGGGGGCTGAGACCTATACAGTTCTTCATAAAAGGTCTTAAACACCTCATTTATCTTTCCTGCCCTTCGCACAGTATCTCCCCTTTCATCCCTAATTCCTCCTATCTCCCTCGCTGCTGCCCTCTTTCGCAGTTGGTGCGCCAACAGGCCACTAGCCTTTTCCCCATATTCATACCTCCTCCCCTGTGCCTTCCTCCACAGTACCTCCGCCTTTCTGGTGGTCAGAAGGTCAAACTCGGTCTGGAGTCGTCTCCTCTCCCTGTACAGCTCCTCCTCCAGGGTCTCTGCAAATTCCCTGTCCACCCTTAAAATCTCCCCCAGTAATCAATCCCTTTCCTTGGCCTCTGTTTTCCTTTTGTGGGCCCCAATAGAAATCAGCTCTCCTCTGACCACCGCTTTTAGTGCTTCCCAGACCACTCCCACAGGGACCTCGCCGTCGTCATTGACCTCCAGGTATCTCTCGATGCACCCCCTCACTCTTGCACACACTCCCTCATCCGCCATCAGACCCACATCTAATCGCCAGAGTGTTCTCTGCTCCCTGTCCTCTCCTACTTCCAGGTCCACCCAATGTGGGGCATGATCCGAAACCGCTATGGCTGAGAATTCAGCTTCTTCCACCCTAGAGATCAACGACCTTCCTAAAACAAAAAAATCTATCCGGGAGTACACTTTATGGACGTGGGAGAAGAAGGAATGCTCCCTAGCCCTGGGTCTAAGAAATCACCATGGATCCACTCCCCCCATTTGGTCCATAAACCCCTTAAGTACCTTGGCCGCTGCCGGCCTTCTTCCAGTCCTTGAGCTGGATCTATCTAGCCCCGGGTCCAGCACCGTATTGAAGTCCCCTCCTAAAATCAAATTTCCTGCCTCCAGGTCCGGAATACGCCCCAGCATCCGTCTCATGAACCCCGCATCGTCCCAATTTGGGGCATACACATTAACCAACACGACCTCCATTCCCTCCAGCCTACCACTCACCGTTACATATCTACCTCCACTATCTGCTACGATGTTCTTTGCTTCAAATGCTACCCGTTTCCCCACCAAAATGGCCACCCCTCTGTTCTTTGCATCCAGTCCTGAGTGGAACACCTGTCCCACCCATCCTTTCCTTAGCCTAACTTGGTCCGCCACCTTTAGGTGCGTCTCTTGGAGCATAACCACATCTGCCCTTAGTCCTTTCAAATGCGCGAGCGCTCGGGCCCTTTTTATCGGTCCATTCAGGCCTCTCACGTTCCATGTGATCAGCCTCACTGGGGGGCTACCTGCCCCCCTCCCGTGTCGACTAGCCATTACCTTCTCTAGGCCAGTCCCATATCCCGCCTCCGCGCTCCCGCTCGCTCCCCCAGCGTCGCATTCCGCCCCCGACCACCCTCTCTTTAGCCATTTCCTTTTGGATTTCCGCAGCAGCAACCCAGTTGTCCCCTTCTGCCCCCCCCCCCCCCCCCCCCGCTAGATCCCTATCTAGCTTGATTGCTCCCCCCCTATCACTTCCGTAAGTCAGCTGACTTCAACTGACCCCGGCTACTCCTGCTCGCTCCTCGACCCCCCCGGTGTGAGGGAACTCCCATCCGCCTTGCGCCCGTTTTCCCGCCTTATTCTTTCTGGCGCGGAAACATCCCTTTACCTGACCCGCCTCTTATGGTGCAGCTCCCTTTCCCCTCCCCCTCTCCTTCCCCATTCTCCGACTATGTCCCGCCTCTCCATCCTCACCGGCGCCCACATTTCCCCAGTATCCCCCCCCCTTCCCTGTTTACTTCTCGATTAACTTTCACCATCCCATTAACAAAAACAATAATAACAACAATAACAGTTCCCTGCAGCATCAGTCCCTCAGTTCCGGTCCAGTTTCTCTTCATTGATGAAGGACCATGCTTCCTCCGCCGTCTCGAAATAATAGTGTCTCTCCTGATGCGTGACCCATAGTCTTGCCGGCTGCAGCATCCCAAACTTCGCCTTCCTTTTGTGCAAAACCTCTTTGGCTCGGTTGAAGCTCGCCCTCCTTCTCGCCACCTCCGCACTCCAATCCTGGTAGATCCTTACCACCGCATTCTCCCATCTGCTACTCCGCACCTTTTTAGCCCATCTCAGGACCTCTTCTCTGTCCTTAAGGCGGTAGAATCGCACAATTATCGCCCTCGGTGGTTCTCCCGCTTTTGGTCTTCTCGCCGGGATCCGATTTGCCCACTCCACGTCCATGGGGCCCGCAGGGGCCTCAGCACCCATCAGTGAGCTCAGCATCTTACTTGCGTACGCTCCACAGTCCACTCCTTCCACACCCTCCGGGAGACCTAGTATCCTAAGGTTCTTCCTTCGCGCACCATTTTCAAGGGCCTCAATCCTGTCAGCACACTTTTTATGAAGTGCCTCGTGCGCCTGAGTCTTGACCGCCAGGCCCAGGACCTCGTCCTCAATACCTGACACCTTCTGCTCCACCACACGAAGTTCCATCTCCTGGGTCTTTAAGGTCTCCTTAAGCCCCTCAATTGCCTGTAACAACGGGGTCATTACCTCCTTCTTCAGCAGGTCCACGCACCGTCTCACCACCTCGTCCTGCTCAGGCCCCCATGTCACCTGTGGTTTCTCCGCCGCCATTTTGTTCCACTCCCTCTGACCTTCTGGTTGCAGATTCTTCGGGCTGCAGCCGCCGCCGCCGGTTTTTCCCTCCGTCGTTCGGGGGGGACTCCCTTCCCTCGCGCCTCGCACCGGGTTTTTCGGCCGTCAAAGTCCCCGTTGGGGCTCTTAAAAGAGCCCGAAGTTCCGTCGGAGCTGGAGCCGCCGAAACGTGCGGCTAGCTCATCCCTGCCGCAACCGGAAGTCCATTGCCTGGGGCTGTTAAGTTCACCACAGTCCTGTGTAGAATCTTGCAATCTTCAGTCCACTGCATTGGCCAGGTCACTGATGCTTTGCTTGTGTGGGTTTCCAACTACATCAACTTTGAGATGGATGAAGGCTTTGCTTCTCTCCCAGGATTTCCACAGGTCCAAGGGGTCATTGACTGGCCCTAGGTGTCAGAATTGTCAGGCGTATTTGTAAATTAGAAGGGCTTTCACTCCCTGAATGCACAGCTTATATAGGACCAATTCCAAGAGGATAATGCAGGTGTGCGCAAAATATTCAGGGAGCTGCCAGTACTCATTCATCTTTGAACAGTCTCAGGTTACACAGCTCTCTCCACCAGACAGCCTCAGAAGCTGCCACATGGGGACAAGTAATACCCACTCCAGACCTGGCCCTTCACTCAGTGAAGAAACTCATCACAGAGGCACAGGAGAGGTACAACAGGAGCCATATTACCACAAAGCAACAATAGGTCAGGTCACTGGCTTGCTCAAAATTAGGTTTTGCTACTTTGATCGAGCTACAAGGCTAATTGGTGCTCCCACAGCCACCTCTCAGTCTGGGGCCCCCCAATGGCCAGGGCCCTCTGCTGCAGCACTGTGTTTCACTGAAAGTCTGCCTCTGCCTGCAGAGAAGACTGGCTTTGGCACCAGCGGAATGTGAAGAGTGGCCAGAATCCGCAGAGGAGGAGGAGCATCATGATATGCTGTTGGTGTCTCCAGCCGCAGAACTGACTTTCAGAGAAGCCTGTGACAGACTCATCCAGCTGTGCTTCACTTTAAAAGTATGCTTGCAGCATACTTCAATGAGTAGTTCATTTAAATTAATTCTTTCATTCAAATAAAGAGCATCAATGGTACAGGAACAATGTAATAAGCACTCAAATTATTCCCTTTGTGTAACAGAGTTATTTCCCTCATATGCTTTCTACCACTTCTATGTGGTTTTACGCCTATGGTTTCAGCAGAGCTAGCAGAAATCTGCTCGTTCTCCTGCTGACATGAAACACCCATGACAGACTCCTCTGGCATTTGGAACGTGTACGGTCTCGCCAAAGACTACTCCACCTGCATCTGTGCAGGGGCAGAGTTGGACGTCGGGACAGGCCACAGCTTGTGTGACTCTAAGAGGGATGGAGAGCAAGGACTGGAAAAGGGCACAATTTGAAAAGAACTTCAACTGCCAATTGCCTTTTCTTCATATTTTCTCTCAAGCTCCACCTGCATTTCCTTGCTGACCAAAAGAAGGCGATCACCTGGTTGCATGTGATTGTCGCATTCAGTCACAGCTTTGATAGATGCCATTTAAATTGACAGGCACTGTTGCTTCACAGCACCAGAGACCCTGGTTCGATTCCCGGCTTGGGTCACTGTCTGGGCGGAGTCTGCACGTTCTCCGTGTCTGCGTGGGTTTCCTCCGGGTGCTCCGGTTTCCTCCCACACATCCCGAAAGACGTGCTTGTTAGGTGAATTGGACATTCTGAATTCTCCATCTGTAAACCCGAACAGGCGCCGGAGTGTGGCGACTAGGGGATTTTTACAGTAACTTTGTTGCAGTGTTGATGTAAGCCTACTTGTGACACTAATGAAGATTATTATTATATGGTGTGCAGGCTACTGGGTAACCTGCTGCATTAGATTTCCCATGAGGTTGCCCACTCTTTCAATGTAGGTGGGCACCAATGAAAATTCCTGGGACATCATGGCGATCATGCTGGAGATGGATTGATTCCAGAGATGAGGGTTGTCGTAAGAAGAGAGATTGAACAGTTTAGGCCTGTACTCTTTAGAGTATGAGGGGAGATCAAATTGAGGTATACATCATGATAAAAGATATGAATAAAAGGGCTGCATGATAACGCAGTGGTTAGCACTGCTGTCTCACGGCGCCAAGCATCCGGGTTCGGCCCTGGGTCACTGTCCGTGTGGGTTTTGCACATTCTCCCCGTGTCTCACAACCCAAAGAGGTGTGCAGGGTAGATGGATTGGCAATGCTAAATTTCCCCTTAATTGGAAAAAAAAATAATTGGGTACTCTAAATTTATTTTAAAAAAGATATGGATAAAGTAGACGTGGAGCGGATGCTTCCTCTTGTGGGGCATTCTAGAACAAGAGGTAGCAAATTTAAAAAGGAGTTGAGGAGAAACTACATCTCTCAAAGGGTTGTGAACCTGTGGAATTCGCAATCTCCGACTGCGGTGGATGCAGGGACAGTGAATAAATTTCAGGAATTAGACCGATTTTTAATTGGTAATGGATTGAAGGGTATGGAGAACGGGCAGGATGGTGAAGTTATGGCCAGGATGAGATCAGCCATGATCGAATGGTGGAACAGACTGATGGCCAAAAGGCATAATTTTGCACATATATCTTATGAACTTATAGACTCCTCCATTTTCCATGCAAAGTTGTGCACAACCTCTGGAAATTCTGACAGATGCATACATATTGCTTGTTTGTGTTCCACAAGTATGGTGTGACCCCAGAGGCTCTCAATCTGTGTCCAGCTGATCAGAGCTTAATGTTCTGCACCCTCTGACGTTGACTCTCCATTTCTGTCCCTGTATCCAGCACCTGCTTCATGTGATGTGCTCCTAACCCTCTATCACCCTATCTGTTTGAGAAGCTAGGCCCAATGGGGTATGTGTATCTGTATTGGTGGAGGGTGCACAGGAGGCACGTGACTGGATGAGTACTTGGCAAGCCATAACATTCAAGGCTATGGGCCAAGTGCTGGCAAGTGGGACTAGGTGGGCAGGTCAGGACCTTTCATGCGTCGGTGCAGTCTCCATGGGCCGAAGGGCCTCTTCTGCACGGTAGTATTCTGTGATTCTGTGACAGTGCCTCCTCAAAGAATCATCTCCTCTGCCAGCATCGACAACACACCTGTAGCAGATGAAAGCCATGAGTTGGTGTTTAACCTAGGTGAAACAGGTTCCAAGTTAGCATATTGCAGATCATGACATTTAATGTTGTTGCCAACTGATTTAACATGACTGCGTTAAGTGCCAAGTGGCAGCTATATCTAATGTTGTCACCAAGTCCCTGGGCCCTCACACTGGGAGCGACCTGTATAGCTGCCACCCTGCTGATCTCCAGTTTCCTCCTACTTCAATCTGGGTGACAATGGCGACAGGCTCACTCTCAGTTCTCTCCATCTCCCTGGAATTGTGAGCTCTCTTTGCTGCATCGAAAAAAGGTTAAGAGTGTGAGCAGTTAACTGCTAAGGATCGAGGGTAAACATTTGAGGAGGGCCACTGTGGAATGAAGCAAGAGGGCACAATGTTGCAAGCGGGTTGAGACAGAGATTTGGGAAGGAGGTTGACAACAAAGAATATTGATTAAAAGAGTGTTGCGCAGAGGAATGCTAGGGAGGTAAGAGTGCTGGCTGCCAATGAAGAGTTCCAGGACACTCACGTTGCCAAGCCTCATGAGGTCATGAAATCTTTTCCAGCACTGGATCTAGAACCTTGGGGCCACACGTTGGATACTAACAGCCTCAGAAAAAAACTGTCTACCTACTAAGACTAAGTGGCCTCCTCCTGCCATTCTCAAAGAAGAGAGACAAACCTTTCCACATCTTCTATCCATCCTGCAGATTTTTGCTCCCTTATACTGGATTGTTTCCTGCAAGGAAATGGTGGAAAATGGGGAGATGGTGGGGTAGTGGTAATGTCACTTGACTAGCAATCTAGAGGCCCAGACTAATGCTCTGGGGACACAAAATCCCACCACAGCAGCCTTCCACAGGTCTGGCTGGGAGCCCTTTAAATCGCCTGGGAGACAGAGAAAGTTGAGAGAGAACCTCCTGGTGGGAGAACCTGCTCGCAGCCTTTCAAATCTAAACATGAGAGGTTATAGCAAATTCTATGTCAGAGAAAGCTGGGAGAAAGTGGTAGAATTTAAATTCAATTAATAAAATCTGAAATTAAAAACTAGTCTCAGTAATCGTGACCATGAAATCACATTATCGTAGGAACCCATCTGATTCACGAGTGCTCTTCAGGGTAGAAAAACTGCAATCCTTACCCGGTCTGGCCTACACATGATGTGCAGGTTAGGTGGATTAGCCATGCTAAATTGTCCTTTAGTGTCCTAAGATGTGCAGGTTAGGTGGGTTGGCCATGACCAATGCACGGTGTTACAGGAGTAGGGTGGGGGAGCGGGCTTAGCCAGAGTGTTCTTTTGGAGGGTCGGTGCAGACTTAATGGGCTGAATGGCCTCCTTCTGCACAGCGGGGGTTCTATGGATATAGCTCCACACCTATAGTAATGTCGTTGACTCCTAACTGCTCTCTGAAATGGCCTCGGAAGCCACTCAGTTCAAAGGCAATCAGGGATGGGCACCTGGCAGTGTTACCCACATTCCATGAAATAATACATTTTTTTAAAAATCACTGTTGCCATAATAATTTCAGAGAATATTGATGTACAACAAGACTTGCCCAGGTTTTCCATCCAAAAGGTGGTTGGGTGCTGATTTCCTTTGCAGTTGCCAAGAATGCACACACAACAATCAAAAAAGGTTGAGATACATATGCATTTTATATGCAAATATGAACATTGAGATCAATGGCCATTGACAAATTGTATTACTCATTTTTATTTACTAAGCAGAAATGCAATTCGCCGCTTGTGGATTCACAATTAGCCACATATGGTTGATATATTGGACTACACTGGGCTATATTAAAGCTTCAACCCACAACTATCTCAGAGATACAGGTCAACCCAACTGGGCCAAGCTGACATGACGTCCAAAAAGCACAACACTACTGCAATTTAAAGCAACTGTTTCCAGCGCCTTCAGTTCTGCAAAAACACCCACCTTGCATGATCTTAGCAGCAGCTTGCTTGTAATGGGTGGTGTGTAGTATCCATCAAAGACTGAATAATCGTCAGGAGCCAGATGTTTCTTTTTCGTCAGCCTTCCTTTATAGTTCATGGTATAAAAATCATCATCATATCTAGCAAAACTAAAAACGCCCATCCCTGTAAAAGATACGTACAAGCTTACATCAACCATTATATTTCAACAGTTTTTTCACTCTCTGTACAAGTAAATCAAAATAATATCTACAACCAACTAATGCAAATTGAACATTCGTTCAAATATATATATATATATATAAAGATTTCAAGGCAACACTCAATATGTTGCACTTCATTTTCAAAGATAGAAATGCTCCCAATTTAGGTGTCTAAATATTGAAAAATACTCAGAGGATCAAATAAAATGCATTCGCTTTCCACATAGTGGCAAAAATGTCACAATTCCCAGCTGTAGTGAATAGAACTAATGCTGAAGTTGATTACAATTATATTCAACTGCTGGCCTGAATTTGGTTCACTTTGCAATTTCATTCAAATTAGTGGAAAGTACCTCACTTAAAAAAGATGCTCCACCTCTTACCTTCGCCACATAATCAACAGAGAGCCACATTTAACTGAGGTAGACTACATTAATAACGACCAGGCATTTGTGGAAATCCATTGATTTGGTGGCATTATTCATGGAAATAAAACAGGCAGCACTGCCAGCCCTCTGCAAGAAAACAGTAGGTGGATATCAATCTCAGATTTCAGCAGAGCTCTTCTTCTCGCCAATTTAAACCTGCACTGTTGCAAATTCTGAGGCAACTCTTAAGTGTCAACCCTATGTGCTCCTACTAAGAAAGCATACCTCTGATTGCTTCGTACCTCATTGGCAAAGCAGTTATTTCTACCAACACTTACATAAGAAACAGAAGCTGGAGTAAGCCATTTGGCTCTTTGAAACTGCTCCGCCTTGGCATGGCTGATCTTGTACATGACTTCTACCTTTCCACACTACCCCATATCCGCGATATTCTCCTTTTACTGAAAAATCTATAAACCTTGGTCTTGAATATACTCAATGACCGAGCAGCCACAGGTCTCAGAGGTACAGATTTCCAAAGATTCACAGTTCAGTCCTTAATAGCCAAACCCTTCTTCTGATTTTGTGACCCTGAAAGCCTGTGCCCAGTGATGTATCACAGGGATCGGTGCTGTTTGTAGTGTACATTAGGGGTCTAGATGAGAATATGGGGGGTACGATCGGTAAACTCACAGATAACGCAAAATATTGTGGTGGAGTAAATAGTGAGGAAAAAAGCGTTAGATTACAGGGTGATTTTGACAGGCTGGTCAGATGGGCAGAACAGTGGCAAATGGAATTTAACACTGAAAAGCGCGAGGTGATGCAATTTGGGAGGACCAACAGGGCAAGGGAATATACAAATGAATGGTAGGACGTTAGGAGGTACAGAGGACCGACCAAAGGGACCTTGGGGTCAATGTCCATAGGTTCCTGAAGGCAGCAGGACAGGAAGAAAAGATGGTTAAAACAGGACAGCACGGTAGAACGGTGGTTAGCACTGCTGCTTCACAGCGCCAGGGACCCAGGTTTGATTCCAGACTTGGGTCACTGTCTGTGTGGAGTCTGCGCCTTTTCCCCGTGTCTGTGTGGGTTTCGCCTGGGCACTCCGATTTCCACCCACAAGTCCCAAAAGACGTGTTTGTTAGGTGAATTGGACATTAACAAACTGTATATTTATAATAAGAGTAAAAGATGAACATATAATGGAAACAATAAACAATGGTCTACTTATTCCCAACACCACATTGCACCCTCCACCCAGACACACACAAGACAGACATATGGTGAAGGGGTAGGGGAAGGATTAAAACAACAGGAATGGGAGGAAAAGTTTTGAGATGAATCTTTGCTGCTGAGGTTGAGGTTTCTGTAGGCGCGCGCGGCCTTCTCCAAAAGCAACCCTCTGGGAAATCGATTTACACAGGAGATTCAGGTCAGCGCAATTCTATCCTGCGACCACCAGACGGAGCCTCCATCTCCTTGAGATATTACTGGAGCTCTAAACATGAGAGGTGAGAGCCGATTCTATGTCCAATCCACTTGTCTGTACTGTGTGCAAAGATTCTGGCTGTATTGTGAAGAGAGTCCTCAGCCTGGTCTTTTCCCAGCCATTCAGACAAATGATTAAACCATTTCAGACCTGTGGGAGAACCTGCTCATAGCCTTTCAAACCAGTGGGCACCTTCACAGGTCTGGCTACTGTCTGCAGTCTTTTAAATAGGAGTGCCTTCCACAGGTTTGGGCTGGGAGCCCTATAATTCACCTGGGAGACAGAGAAAGCTGAGAGTGCCTTCAAGCTGCTTCTTGTAGAACCTTTTCACAGAACTCAGAACAAAATGGAGTTCTTTGCATGACCCGCCTTTCTTCCAGAAGGTTCTGAATGGCTCCACCAATCGAATCGCAAGCAAGAACAGCGGATGCCTCATAATTCCAGATGCACTATTTGGCTGCTTGCCCAGTCCATCAAAGTGACATCACGGGCTCTGCCACAGAGCAGCAAGGGAAGGACCTGGGCTAACTCAATGGCAATTTGCAGCAGATGGGGGAGGGTTTGGACCGATCCTAGATTGGATCGGGCATGCCCCAAGTCCTTGAAGGTATCGGCAAAGCAGTTGCTGGGGTTCATGAGAGAGGATGGGGAGGGAGTTGATCTGTGGCAGTTGGGGGCCCGGGGACACAGGAATTTCCTTTCCTTTCACATATGCATCTGTTGTACTCCTGTATTGACTGGCAGGGGTCGTGGGGTCAGAGTGTTTGGAGATTCTTGCATTTTGTGGACTTGTGTTGGAAAAGGGGGGCTCCCTGCGGCTGCAGTGGAGGTTTCATAGAATTCTTTCATAGAATTTACAGTGCAGAAGGAGGCCATTCGGCCCATCGAGTCTGCACCGGCTCTTGGAAAGAGCACCCTACCCAAGGTCCACACCTCCACCCTATCCCCATAACCCAGTAACCCCACCCAACATTAAGGGCAATTTTGGACACTATGGGCAATTTAGCATGGCCAATCCACCTAACCTGCACATCTTTGGACTGTGGGAGGAAACTGGAGTACCCGGAGGAAACCCAAGCAGACACGGGGAGAACGTGCAGACTCCACACAGACAGTGACCCAAGCCGGGAATCGAACCTGGGACCCTGGAGCTGTGAAGCAATTGTGCTAACCACCATGCTACCGTGCTGCCCTTAATAGATGTTGGGATATTGGCGGCTATATCAAGTTTAATAAAACTGAGGAGGTCTCTGCATCGGTGTTGAGGTAGGCTCTGAAGGTGGTAATCGGGGGAGCTAATTTCAATTAAGGTACATAAGGATTAGGTTGGGGAGGCAGAGATTGGTGGAGGCCATTTTAGCAGTGGATCTGCAGTACTCCACAGCCCCTGGAGAGGGGTTGTTGAAGGAGCGGAAGAAACTCCAGATAGAGTTTGATCTTATGTCACTGGCGAAGGTGGTGGGGCAGTTACGGCGGGTTAGAGGGGAGTTTAATGAGCATGGAGAGAAGGTCACTAGGGTATTGACACACCAGTTGAGGCAGCAGCGAGGGAAATTGGACAGGGTAAGGACTCTGAGGGCAAGGTGGTCACCGAGCCAGGGAAGGTCTTCTACCAGAGACTGTACAGGTCGGAGTCCCCAGAGGGGGACTTGGGCATGAAGCATTTTTTGGAAGACTTGGATTTCCCAGTGGTGGAGATGGGGACATTGCAGGGGTTGGGTGCCCCATTTGGGTTGGAGGAGGTGCATTTTCTTTATTCGTCCATGGGATGTGGTGTTGCTGGCTGGGCCAGCATTTATTGCCCATCCCTAATTGCCCTTGAGGGGGCAGTTAAGAGTCAACCACACTGCTGTGGGTCTGGAGTCACATGTAGGCCAGACCAGGTAAAGATGGCAGCTTTCCTTCCCTAAAGGACATTAGTGAACCAGATGGGGTTTTACGACAATCAGCAATGGTTTCATGGTCATCATCAGACTTTTAATTCAATTAAAATTTCACCATCTGCAGTGGTGGGATTCAAACTTGGGTCCCCAAAGCATTACCCTGGGTTTCTGGTTTACTGATCCAGTGACAAAACCATTACGCCACCCCCGGGTGTGTCGAAGCAAGCTGGTAAAGCCCCAGGCCCGATGGATTTCCAGCGGAATTTTACAAAACGTTTGGGGGGGGGGCACTGTCCCCGCTGATTTTTACATTGGCGATGGCACTAAGGGCTTCAATGGAGTGGAGAGGAATAGAGAGGGGGGTGGAGCATCGAGTGTCCCCATACGCGGACAACCGCCGTATAATGTCACGGGCCCGACTGCTAGTATAGATAGTATTATTGAGATTGTGACAAAATTTGGATCTTTTTTGGGGGTATAAGCTTAATGTGGGAAATAGCGAGATGTTTGCAGTCAATGCTCAGATACAGGGGAGGATGCTGCAGATGTTACTATTTCAGCTGGTCAGGTTGAGCTTTTGTTTTTTGGGGATACGGGTGGCACATAGTTGGGTTTAGCTACATAAATTGAACTTGGCTAATCTGGTGGACTGGGTGAAGGAGGATTTCAAGAGGTGGGGTGTTCTGTTATCATTGGCGGGTTGGGTTAGACTGTGAAGATGACAGCTCTACCGAAGTTTTTGTTCATTTTTCAGAATCTCCCATTTTTTGTGCCCAAGTCGTTTTTTGGGAATGTAACAGGATGATCACGACTTCAAATTGGTGGGGAAGGCACCCCGGATTCAGAGGGTATTTTTGGAGACGGTAGGGGGGGGGGCCTCTGCCGAACTTGCTGTATTACGGGCGGCGAACACCAAGAAGGTGCAGAAGTAGGTCGTGGAGGAGGGGTCGGATGGAGGAGACGTTGTGTCGGGGGTCAGGTCTGAGGGAAATGGTGATGGCACTCCTTCTGCTTTTGGCAGCAGTTCAGGCAGCATTTTAAGATGGGGGGCATGTCGTTGAGGGTGCCGATCTGTGGCAATCACAGATTTATTCCAACAGGGTTGGAGGCACCATATTGGGTGTGGGAGCAGCGGGAGGGGAAAAAGAGGAAGGTTGATTTACAGAGTTGGGAGAATTGGAGGAGAAGTTTGAGTTCCCAAAGGGCAATGGGTTTCTTACAGATTAGGGATTTTGTTAGGAAGGTGTTGGCTATGTTTCCATGGTTGCCCCTTTATTGCTCAAAAAGATGCTGTCCCTTGTGGAGGGAGGGGGGGCGGCATGGAAGAGGATGGAGATGGCGTCCTGTAAAGGAACGAGCCTGGGGGCGTTGGTGACGGCACCGCTGCCGCTCTCGCCGACAAAGTATACCACGAGCCCGGTGGTGGCGGCAACGCTAAGGATCTGGGGCCAGTGGAGACGGCACCGGGGTGCAATGGGAGCATCGGTGTGGTCCCCGATCAGGGGTAACCACCGGTTTGTCCCGGGGAAGATGGACGGGGGTTTCCAGAGCTGGCATCGGGCGGGGATTGGAAGAATGGGGGACCTGTTCATCGACGGGACGTTTGCGAGCCTAGGGGCACTGGAGGAGAAGTTCGAGTTGCCCCCGGGAAATGCCTTCAGATATATGCAGGTGAGGGCTTTTGTGAGGCGACAGGTGAGGGAATTCCCGTTGCTCCCGGTACAAGAAGTTCAAGATAGGGTGATCTCGGGTGTATGGGTCGGGGAGGGCAAGGTGTCGGAAATACACCAGGAGTTGAAAGAAGAGGGGGAAGCGCTGGTAGAAGAGTTGAAGGGTAAATGGGAGGAGGAGCTGGGGGAGGAGATCGAGGAAGGTCTGTGGGCTGATGCCCTAGGTAGGATTAATTCCTCCTCCTCGTGTGCCAGGCTCAGCCTGATACAATTTAAGGTGGTCCACAGAGCGCACTTGACGGGGGCGAGGTTGAGTAGGTTCTTTGGGGTAGAGGACAGATGTGGAAGGTGCTCAGGGAGCCCGGCGAACCATGTCCATATGTTTTGGTCATGCCCGGCACTGGAGGGGTTCTGGAGAGGAGTGGCGGGAGCAATATCTCAGGTGGTGAAAGTCCGGGTCAAGCCAAGCTGGGGGCTAGCAATATTTGGAGTAGTGGACGAACCGGGAATGCAGGAGGCGAAAGAGGCCGGCATTCTGGCCTTTGCGTCCTTGTAGCCCGGCGAAGGATGTTGCTAATGTGGAAGGAGGCGAAGCCCCCCAGCCTGGAGGCCTGAATAAATGATATGGCTGGGTTCATAAAGTTGGAGAGGATTAAGTTCGCCTTGAGAGGGTCTGCGCAGGGGTTCTACAGGCGGTGGCAACCGTTCCTAGACTATCTCGCGGAGTGTTAGAGGAAGGTCGGTCAGCAGCAGCAGCAACCTTTGGGGGGGGGGGGGGGGGGACATCCTGGGAAGGGGGGGGGGGAGAGGGAAAGGGGGGACTGCCTGGGAGGGTGGATGAGCAAGAGATAACATGAAGGGTTGGGGAAACTGGCACGTACGGGTGAGGGCCAGTGTACAAAGCTGTGTAAATATATCATTTTGCCATGTATATATCTTGCTCTGCGCGATTTCTCGGGTGTTTTTGTTACGAGGGGGGGGGGGGTTATTGTTTGTAAGGGAGAAAAATTGTGTTAAAAAACTTTAATAAATATATTTTTTTTTAAATGTTTAAAAGATGCTGTCCCAGGATGAGAAGGTAGGGTCTTCGATATCTACGGGCAGTTGATGGAGGGGGAGAGGGCTTCATTTAGGGAATTAAGAGGAAGTGAGAGGAGGAGAAGCTGGGTGAGGTATTTGATGGGGGTGTTTGGTGAGGTACTGTGGAGGGTATAGGTGACATCCTCCTGTGCGCATTCAAGTCAATTTAGAGTGGTGTAGTGTATGGGGGGCCGGCGAACGGTACTCACATGTTTTGGTCATGCCCGAAATTGGTGAAATTCTGGGAGTTCTTCTCGGGAACCATGTCAGAGATTTTGGGGGGTGAGAGTGGCTCCGAGCTTTCGCGGGGCGATATTCGGGGTTTTGGAGGATCCAGGAATGCAGGTGGGGAGAGACTGATGTGTTGGCCTTTGCCTCCCTGATAGTCTCCCGGAGGCAGATCTTGCTGTGGTGGGCTCCGGAGACACCCAAAGCAGCGGGGTGAATGAGTGATTTAGTGGAATTTCAGCATCTGGAGAAGATAAAGTTTGCCATTCGGGGGTCGGAGGAAGGATTCCTCTCGACGCAGAGCTTGTTCATCTCCTAGTTTAAGGATCTGTGAATGGGTGTCAGAGGTATGGGGGGGGGAGGGTGCGGTGGGTTTTGTTTATTGTTTTGTTTCATAGTTATTACAGTTTTATTGATTAGCTAGAAAACAGGGTGTATAGGATGTTTAAGGGAGTGGGAGGCTCAGTTATATGACAGTCATATAAAGATGGTTGTGTTTAGCGCAGTAGTTAGCCCTGCTGCCTCACGACGCCGAGGTCCCAGGTTCGATCCCGGCTCTGGGCCACTGTACATGTGGAGCCTGCACATTCTCCCCGTGTTTGTGTGGGTTTCGCCCCCACAACCCAAATGATGTGCAGGGTAGGTGGATTGGCCATGCTAAATTGCACCTCAATTGGAAAAAATTAATTGGGCACTCAAAATGTATTGTGCTTTATGTTTTGTATAAAAATGAATACACCTTGAATGAAAATATTTTTTTTTAAAAGGAGGCATATGGGATAATTGCCTTTATTAGCCAAGGCATGGAATATAAGAACAGGGTGGTCTTGATGGAGCTGTATAAAACGCTCATTAGGCGACAGATAAGAGTACTGTGTGCAGTCTGGTCACCACACTCTAGGAAGGATGTGACTGCACTAGAATGGGTGCAGAGGAGATTCATCAGGATGTTGCCTGGGGTGGAGCTGGGGTTGTTCTCCTTAGAGCAGAGAAGGTTGAGGTGTATAAAATTATGAAGGACATAGATAGGGTAGATAGGAAGAAGCTTTTCCTCTTAGCTGAGGGCTCTTAGCCCAGGGGGCATACATTTAAGGGAATGGGCAGGAGATTTAGAGGGCATAGGAGGAAAAACATTTTCACCAAGGATATGGTGGGAATCTGGAACTCACTGCCTGGAAGTTGAGGGGTCAATAATCAGGGGGCATAGATTTAAGGTAATGGGCAGGGGATTTAGAGGGAATGGGAGGGAAAACCTTTTCACCAAAAGGGTGGTGGGAATCTGGGACTCACTGCCTGACAATCCCTTACAATATTTAAGAAGCATTTAGATGAGCATGTGAAACAACATTGCATACACGGCTATGGACCAAGTGCTAGAAAATGGGATTAGAATAGATGGTTGGCCGGCACAAACACGATGGGCCGAAAGACCTCTTTCTGTGCGGTAAAACTCTGACTCTAGATTTCTCAGTCAGGGAAAACATTCCCAGCATCCAGCCTATCAATTCTCTCATTCTTCTAAACTCCAGGGAATATATCCTCAAAGGACAGTTCTCTCATCCCATCAACCAGTCCAGTGAAACTTTGCCGCACTCCCTGTAAGGCAACTATGACCTTCCTTAGGTAAAGAGGCCAAAACTAAAGGCAGTACTCCAAATGCAGCTCATCAATGCCCTGTATAATTATATACATTTTTCTACACGTGAGCTCTTTGGTTACTTTGTTCTGATTCTCTCATGACTTGTTCAGAGGACCCATAAGAAGGGCCAGAATGATAAACTAAATAAACTTATGTACAATAAATGTTGTGTGGGGTTTGGATAGGTTGTTAAGAACACAAAGCTGATGATTATATAAACGAACAGTCATGACAGTCACTAAAGAAATTTAAATGCAAATGAAAACAAAAGGGTCGTGGGAGAGGAATGCACATCCTGCGTTTCTTTACCTTCTGTAAGAGATGCCTGTCCAAACACAAAGTTCCAAGAATCTTCTGGATAAAGGTCAATCATTGTAATTCCAACAATACAGAAAGCATCTTTAGGTTTTTTCTTCTTCAGATACTTAAGAATATTACCTAAACAAAAAACAAGAAATTGCAGTGGCAAGGTTAAGAATGCATACTACCAACAATATTCAAAACTTGATACTCCACAACCAGAAACCTATGCACAAGTTTATCCATAAGAACCAAATGTTCAGTTCACACTGACAAATCTTCCATTACTTCTCCATTAAGACAGAACAAGGGACAAAACTCTTCCAAACCCAATGATTTTAGGAAAAACATGGTGGCATAGAAGGGTAGAAGGAAACATTTGCAGCCTTTTTCAGGAATAATTTACGAAGAGCTGTATAGACTTCCTAGGCAGATTCCTGCTTAAAACTGAACATATTCCAAATGTAATTAGATGAGTAGTCTGTACATAAGAATTGCAGTACCAAATCTTTGTTTTCCCATTCTTGTGATGAAATTCAACATGGTGCAGCTCTTTCTGATTTAACTGATTTAACTATTTTTTAATTACTTCAGAACCTGCACTCCAAAATTATTTTGTTTATTCATCATTCTTGATGCTTTCTCATTTAAGATTTTACTCTCATATACAACTTCAAAATCCAAAGTTGTTTGTCAAATTGAATTTGCTTGACACCTAATTATTCGTTATTTTGCAATTTTCTGCTTTTTTCTTCATAATCAACTATACATCCTATTTTAGTTTCATCTTCAAACTTGGATATTTCCCCTTCATTTCCAAATCCTGGTAATTTAAATGGGGTTTCAGCATTACTATCTGGCGAAACAACATCTGTCACTGACAGACTACCTCTGTAGTAGGTAAACCTACAGGAGGGGGGAAACCTTGCAGATGCATCGATTGAGTTGTGTGGCACTACCACCATACTAAATGGGATAGATTGATAATATATCCAGCAGTTCAAAACTGGGCAACCATGAGGCATTGTGGCCATCAGCAGAAATGTAGCCCAACACGGGCAGCACGGTGGTGCAGTGATTAGCACTGCTGCCTCACGACGCCAAGGTCCCAGGAGTCCATGTGGAGTTTGCATATTCTCCCCGTGTTTGCGTGGGTTTCTCCCCCACAACCCAAAGATGTGCAGGTTAGGTGGATTGGCCACGCTAAATTGCCCCTTAATTGGAAAAAATGAATTGGCTACTCTAAATTTATTTTTTTAAAAGAAAAAGAAATGTAGCCCAACACAACCTGTAACTCCCTGGCTTGGTATCTTCTCTCTCCTACCATCAAGCCAGGGGATCAATTCTCGTTCAACGAGGAGTCCAGAAGAGCATGCCTGGAGTAGCACCAGATGTGCCTAAAATTGAGGTGCCAACCTGGTGAAGTTACAACACAAGACTACAGTCAGAATTAAGAAATCCCACAAACAAGCAGATTAGATCAAAGTCATGCAGTCCAGTCCTGGTCTCCAAGTCAGATAGTTATGGGTTGATGCCAGTTTTGCCAGAACTGGGGAGGAATTGGGAGGGCAATGATCCAATTGTTGCAGCCCAGTGGATTACCTGAAACATAGATAGGACTAAGAAAGAGGCTGTGCTGAGGGCATTTGAACAGCTAGATTCTAAATTAAAAAGCAGAACCAGAAAGGTAATAATCTCTGGATTCCTACCCGAGCCACAAGCAAATTGGCATAGGTTAAACAATTGCAGAGAGGTGAATGCATGGCTCAAAGATTGGTGTGAAAGAAATGGGTTTCAAATCATGAGACACTGCACCAGTGGCCTTCACCTCAACTGACCCGAAAGCCGTGCTTGTTAGGTGAATTGGGCATTCTGAATTCTCCCTCAGTGTACCCGAACAGGCATCCAGAGTGTGGCGACTAGGGGCTTTTCGCAGTAACTTCATTGCAGTGTTAATGTAAGCCTACTTGTGACACCAATAAAGATTATTATTACTGGGATTGGGCAGGGGTTTTCAAAGTGAGGGTCGTGGAGCGATTGGTCATGGCAATCCCTCAGTCATCCCGATCGCGGGAGAAGCGCCCAACAGCCGTTACCGGCATTTTATTGAGAATGGCAGCAACTTTTGCCTTTTAAATGAGAAGGAAATTAGGTTGTGTGCAGTCTTCCGCCACAAGCAGCAATAGTGAGCTTGCCATGCATGTACAGTTGACGTCAAGGGCCTTCTAAGTACGTGCTTTTGGTGCCAAATCATGGAGGACAGCTTCTTCCATTTTCTAGCAGCTGGCAAGCAAGGCAAGAGGACCGTGAAGTTGAATAATTTTCTTACAAGCTAGAGATGGCCAGAGACGCAAATAGGCAGTATACCTACTGGCAAGAATCTGACATCTGAATCTGCTGGAGAAAGCTGCTCAGGAAGAGTCCAGGGCAGGGCAGAGCAGTGCAATGGTTAGCTCTGTTCAGAGTTCCAGGGCCTCTAGTTAACAGCCTACAAAGAAGAAACAGGAACAAAACAGTAGAAAGATGATTTCTTGAGGTATGGTTTTGCCAATTATGCCAATGCAAATAAGAATACCAAGCCCATGTGTGCTATATGCTGGTAAGTATAGGCAAATGAGAGGAAAGGTTTCAGAAAGAGATGGGTGGGTAAAAAATTCCTTTTGAGGTTCAGACCCCAGAGTCAGTTATTAACTTACAGCTGATTCCAAATGAAAAAACTAGGCTGCTGTACCTGACCTATGATAGCAAATTAAAAATACGGCAAAAGTCCATGATGCTGTCAACATTCTGGAGTAGCATCTTCCAGGCATATCTGGTGCAGAGTAAAATAAGCATTTTGTTGTTATTGCCCTTCACGACGACCTACATCTTCTCACAAAGACGTACATAGAACATACAATGCAGAAGGAGGTCATTCGGCCCATCAAGTCTGCACCGACCCACTTAAGCCTTCAATTCCACCCTATGCCGTAACCCAATAACCCCTCCTAACCTTTTTAGTCACCAAGGGCAATTTTATCATGGCCAATCCACCTAATCTGCACATGCTTGGACTGTGGGAGGAAAGCGGAGCACCCGGAGGAAACCCACGCACACACGGGGAGAACGTGCAGACTCCGCACAGTGACTGCATGAAAAAACTGGCTGAAGTCTGCAGCTGATATGAGTTTTGCCCTCTCTTCCTGTGAATCTGATTGGAGTGAGATTGTGAGGACCAAGCAGGTTTCCCTTTCGCACCAAAGGTAAGGGAAAGTGGCGTGGGTCGCAAAAGTCGGCCAGTTGTCAAAAGTGGGTCCCGAGAAAGAAAGTTTGAAAAACACTGCATTAGGCTACTGTTTCTAGAAACTTTGCTGAACCAGTTCGCAGGATCTGTTGATGAACTTTTATTACAAAAAATAAAATATTTCTTAAAATAAGAAAAAACGAACTAGAGTATAACAGACAAAAAGGTTGGAAAGATCTCAATACAAACACAAGATGATTCAAATTCCCACTATTCCGTTACCCCAGCAATATCTTTGCAAACACATAAACCAGTGAAGAGCTACCACTAGCTTTGCACAAAGGCTTCTCGCTTGGAACTGGCAATGTTGTAAACAATTTTCTTCTGTTTAATGAATGATTTCCTGAGCATTCACTTGATGCTTCTCACCCAACTTGTAACTCTCCCTTAGAAATCCCAAAACCATGGTCTAACCTTACAGTTTCTTCAACTGCAGAGCAAACAAATTAGTTCCTTAAGACTCAGTCTTCCAGTAACACCTCTGTTAAACTGATCATTTTACGGAGTTCTATAACTGACTATTCAGTCAACTACTGTCCTCAATAGCCTTGTAGTCTTTCTCATCAGAGAGCTTATAATTCCTGTACCACCCTCCCTCTGATCTCTGATATACACTGAGCTTTTTTTTCTGACATTTCTCTGTGTCTGTGTCACTAGCCCACTGTTGCTAGGCAATGTTTCTTTCCTTCAGAATCACTTTGTAACCCATTTCTACCTTCACGGGTTGTAACCCCTCATTAAAATGTGTGTTTTTACATATATGCATATATACACACATAACAAACACAAAACACCTGACTTTTTAGTCAGTGGTATATCCAGACTGCAGGCACCAAGACTCACCTGAGAGAAAAATCCACTCATCTTCGCGTAAGTCACATGCGCTCTATGGACTACCTTGAATTGAATCAAACATAGCCGAGCACATGAAAAACATGTGATTGCGAAGGGCCTCACTCCACAACTCACCAACCAGAATGGGAGCCAGTTCACCCTCCTATTCCGTCCTCATCTCACTCAACGGAGCCGACTCCGCTGAGAGAATATTGCTATATATGATCGAAATAGACCCCATCAGACCTGCCCAAAGTCAAGATTCTCTTCAACAGGGAAGAGGGTGGTGCCAAGGGAAAGAAGGGGAAATCCTTGCACGAAAAATTGGGTATCTGAAAGTACCTGAAAAGACTGGAACCAGGCAGGGCAGCACGGTGGCGCAGTGGTTAGCATGGTGCCTCATGATGCCAAGGACCTGGGTTCAATCCCGGCCCCGGGTCACTGTCCGCATGGAGTTTGCACATTCACCCCGTGTCTGCGTGGGTCTCACCCCCACAACCCAAAAGATGTGCAGGGTAGGTGGATTGGCCATGATAAATTGCCCCTTAATTGGAAAAGAAAATAATTGGATACTCTAAATTTATTTTTAAAAAAGACTTGAAGTTCTCCACCAACTCTTTAAAACTGACAAACCTCCCTCCACCAGCCTGTTTCCAAACTCTCCAAAACCTCCCCTCGCATGACTTAAACATCAGGTCCCAACCAGCTGGCAGAAAAGAGTGGTTGTTGCAGATGGGGGCAAGCAAAGACAGGGAATAGAGCTTAAAATGCTGCCTGAACTGCTTCCAAATTCTCATGGTGGAAACCACCACTCGATTCAGGAAAAGTCTTACCCGACGAGGAAACGATGCAGTAACTATTGCACCAAGGCTAGAAACAGTGCAGGAACTCTCCTCCATGTGTCCCCATTTGGATCCAGGATCGATGAACCACGACAATATCTTCTGAAAATTGGCTGCCCAATAGTAAAACTATATCTTAAAATGATATTTGTTTTGCATAAATTTTATAGAAACACACACACTTTGAAAACCCTCAGTTCAACAAGTTCCATCTGTCTGCATGCCAGCTCTAGGAAAACACAACGACATAGTGGCTCTGCTCATTTCCTCTTGTATTTAATTTGATTTATTCGGAATAGTAGAATCCCTATGATAACTAGCAAATAATTTCTGATGCTGACACTGCTTTGAACAAAATATTTGAGCAGCTTTACTGTGGAGTAGTACCTGAACGTATCTGTAGATTGTGTGAATACGTATTGATACGGAACACACAACCGATTTGAGATACCGAAACCGGATCCAAGAATTTGACCATCAGACCATAGAAAAATGCCTCACAATATTCCTTTAGCCATTGTATGTACATCTCAGTGGTTGCCTCTGAATCACCAAATGAACCTGGAAACATAAAATGCAACATTTAGAGAAAGCAGAAAATATCTAACGCTTGAAACCTTTGGAAATTTAAGTTACCAGCTAAAAACATTCATTGAGGGCTGATTTTATGATAAAGGTGCCTCATCAGAAACCATTCATACAAGTTCACAAAAATAAAGTCACCGACCACGTCTAAAAGGTTTATTTACAAAGTTGGCTGGTAAAATCTTGCTCAACTAAAGGAAAACATAGTGGATGCTGGAAATCTGAAATAAAAACAGAAAATGGTGGAAATATTCAGCAGGTCTAGCAGCATCTTTGGAGAGATCAGATCTGTAACCTTTCATCAGAAACTGGCAAAAGTTGGAAATGTAATAGATTTGAGCAAGTGAAAGGGAGGGGGAAGAGAGTAGGAAAAAGAAAGTCTCGGATGGGTAGAGCTAGAGAAAGTTAAGTAGCAAAATCTTTCGTGCTGCAAAGCCGAAGGGAGTGGTAAAGGGACAAGTAAAGAAACAGATGTGTTCACAGGAGGTATGAATGGCATGATCTTGAATGGCTGTCAACGAAACCAAAGTAAAAGAGAGAAATGAGAGAGAAGACCAATGAGATAATATCATGCTTTCGGTGAATTATGTCTCTGAACCCACAGGTGCTTGAGTGCATCTACAGCCTTCAGTATCTTTCCACAAGATGTAAAATCTGATTCTTTAACTGCTCTCCCAAAATGTATAACCGATCACTTTTCCACAATAATTTCATTTGTCACCTGTCTGCACATTGCACTAAGCTAGGTCTTCTGAAGTCCTTCCCAATCTCCCTGACTGTACGCCTAAACTCCTGGTTTTGTTTCATTGACAAATTTAAAGATTATTTTCCCTCTACCCAATAATCATCGAGATATATCAGGAGCGAAAGTGGACCCAACATTTACCTTGCAGCACACGACTTTCAACCATTCCCCAATCCAAACAACATCCGTTTCCCTGACTCTTTTCTTTGTGTCCATCAACCAACTTTCCTTTCATGCGGCAATATTTTCCTCTTACCATACCAGCTTTTTTTTTTTAAAAACAAGCCCCTTGTGAGACACTTTATTAAATGCATTTTGAACATCATTGACTGCATTCCCAATCATCATTTATCACTCAGCCTTTAAAATAAAAATGATTTTAAATTTATCAAACACATTTGGGGGTGCAGGTGGCGCGGAATTGGTGGGGTGGAGTGGGGGGGGGAGGGGGGGGTACAATTTTATTAGCTTGGTGGGGAGGGTGTAATAGGACTTGGCAAGGTGGGACAACCTCCCTCTGTCACTGGCAGGTCAGCTGCAAGCAATTAAAATGAATGTGTTGCCGCGATTCCTGTTTCTACTTCAGAGCCTGCCGGACTATTTGCCAAAAGCATGCTTTAAGGAAGTGGACAAGTCGGTCACTTCATTCATTTGAGGGGTGGGAAGGTAGCCATGGTCAGGAAGGTGGTCCTGCAGAGAGGATGGCAGGCGGGGGGGGTTGGGCCTCCCGAATTTATTATATTACTATTGGGCGCCGAATGCCGAAAAGATAAAGAATTGGGTTGGACCGGGGGGTGTCTGTGTAGGGGATCAGGGTTAAGGACGCTGGCAATGGCGCCGTTCCCGATGGCCCCGGGCAAGTACTCTGGGAGTCCGGTGGTGGTGGCGACACTGAAGATTTGGAGGCAGTTGAGACAACACTTTAAGCTGGGGGCTGGGTCAGGGCAGATCAAATCACAGGTCTGAGCTGGGGAGGCTAGATGGGAGGTTTCGGATATGGGAGGAGAGGAGGCTCAGGGTATTAAAAGACCTGTTCCTGGGAGGACGTTTTGCGAGGTTGGAAAAGTTGGGGGAGAAGTATGAACTGGGGCAAGGGGAAGGATTTAGGTACCTGCAGCTCTGAGACTTTGCTAGGAAAGAGGTCCAGAGCTTCCCGATAGCGCCGACCCCCTCATTGTTGGAAGAGATATTGACAGCAGGGGGAATGGAGAAGGGGGCAGTGTCGGCGATCTGCGGGAGGATTTGAGGGGAGGGGAGGGTGTCCATGGAGGGGATTAAAGCCAAGTGGGAGGAAGAGTTGGGGGAGGTTATGGAAGATAGTTTGTGGTGTGAGGTGCTCCGGAGAGTGAGCACCTCAACCTCATGCGTGAGGTTGGGGCTGATACAGCTGAAGGTCGAGTATAGGGTGCACCCTACGAGGGCGAGGATGAGCTGACTTTTTGAGGGAGTGGAGGGCGTACGTGAGCATTGTGGGAGGAGCCCCGCAAACCATGTACATGTTTTGGTCCCGTCCGAAGTTGGAGAGGTGTTGGGGGGGGGTTCTACACGTGAACTTGGAACCAGGGCCCCTAGAAGCCATTTTCGGGATGTCGGACTGAACAGAGCTGCAGGAGGGTGCAGGGGCAGATGTTTTAGCCTTCGCCTCGCTGATTGCCGGAGATGGGTCCTGTTGCGGTGGAGGTTAGCTCCTCCACCCTGTGCCTCGGCTTGGCGTGGCGACATACTTGAATTTCTGACTCTCGAGAAGGTGAAGTTTGTGGTGAGGGGATGAAGGAGGGGTTCTACAATTCATGGGGGCTGTTTATTATGCACTTTCGAGAATTGGCTGCCATTGAACATTGGGGTGGGGGGTTGCTGGCCTTAAATAAATACCACTGGCTGTCTTTCATTTACAATGGATTTCTAAATACTCAACACGTTTATCACAAATAATGAATTTCAAGACTTTGTCACAACTGATAGACTAATTGACCTTTGAACGTGCTGGTTAAGCTGACTGCTTTAGTCACATGTATTGATTTTAGTAGGAAATATCTTACAGACAACGCAAGCACATATCCTTCACATATTTATATTTGTTCAACATTCAGTAATCAAATAAAGCAATTATCTTTACAAATATAGTATTATTTTCCCAAATAATTTCACCAACAAATGCAGAAAAAGGACAAAGTACACATGCATACTCCGTGCAAGTTTGAATGTTGAAGATTATAAGCCCATTGCTGGAAGCAATGTAATTAGCCACATCTGGATTCATTATTAGCCACATGTTGCTAATATATTGGACAACACTGGTCTACAGTCATTTGATCTCGGAAAAACTGTTATATTGGTTACACATCAGTCCCAATGTACAAAATTGTATTTTTTCTGCAATATAAGATGAGGAGCTGGGAAATGCAAAATCGAGATGCTACAGTGCCACCACTGGCCTGAGAGTGTAAATGGTCTCTGCAGCCAAGAGTGTGAGTCCTGAAGGCTGTGTTGCCTGCCTGGTACCAGGGCTAAGGACATCACCTCAACGCAGGAGAGGAACTTGGAGGGAGGGGTTGTTGCGGTCCATATGGATACCAAAATAGGTACAGAACCACAAAGGCAAACAAGCTCTCGATTACTGCCTGAACCACAAGCAAATTGACATGGGGTAAATAAGATCTGAGAATTGAATGTATGATTCAAAGATTGCTGTGGGAGAAATGGGTACTGATTCACGGGACACTGGCAAAAGCACTGGGGAAAGTGGGAGCAGCATTATTGGGCCCAGTGTACTAACCAACTGCATAACTAGGGCTACAGAGAAGGATATAAATAAAATGGTGGAGGCGAGGGGGGAGGGGGGCCTCACATCAGAGCAGATTCGGAAAGTTAACGAGAAAGAACATCACAGTAATGCAGGGTGGCAATTGATGATCACCACTGTGATAGGAAGGGACAGAACAAAAAAGTGCATAAGCAAATAAGGATAAATTGCTAAACAAAATAGAATGTCAGTTTCTCTGAATGCCTGTAATATTCATAACAAGATGGATGAAATAATAGCACAAACAGAAATAAATGAGCGTGATACGATGGACGTTACAGGGACATGGATAGCACCTGAATATTCAAAGGCATTTGACAATTCATGAGGAAGAAAGGAAAAGGAGATGGGGTGTCGCTGCTAATACTGGATGAGAGCAGGATAATGGTGGAAAATGATCTTTATATGGAGACAGAAGGCGCATGATGTTACTTTTTTTCTCCTCAATTTTTCCAATAAAGAGGCAACTTAGTGTGGCCAATCCACCTACCCTGCACATCTTTGGGTTGTAGGGGTGAGACCTACGCTAACGCATGGAGAATGTGCAAACTTCACATGGACAGTGACTCGGGGCCGGGATCGAACCTGGGTCCTCGGCACCATAAGAACACAATATAAGAACTAGGAGCAGGAGTAGGCCATCTGGCCCCTCGAGCCTGCTCCGCCATTCAATGAGATCACGGCTGATCTCTTGTGGACTGAAATAGCGCAGGTAAAGGATAAGGCAGCTGTGCTAACCACTGCACCACCTTGCCGCCCCAACAGATGACTTTACAACTGGTAACATGTGATGAGATAGGTTTAACAGGAAAAGATCCGTTCGATAAGAGTGATCTTTCAGGAATCACTGGAGGCAGGAAGGGTCCCAGAGGACTGGAAAGTGGCTAATGTAACACCGCTGTTTAAGAAGGGAGGGAGGCAGAAGATGGGAAATTATAGGCCGATTAGCCTGACTTCAGTCATTGTAAGATTTTAGAGTCCATTATTAAAGACTTGGAAGTACATGATAAAATAGGACTGAGTCAGCACGGCTTCGTCAAGGGGACGTCATGTCTGACAAATCTGTTCGAGTTCTTTGAGGAAGTAACAAGGAAGTTAGACCAAGGAAATCACTGGGCGCGATTTATTTAGATTTCCAGAAGATCTTTGACAAGGTGCCACATAGGAGACTGTTAAATAAGTTAAGAGATGTTAAGGGTAAGATCCTAGCATGGATAGAGGATTGGCTGACTGGCAGAAGGCAGAGAGTGGGGATAAAGGGGTCTTTTTCAGGACGGCAGCTGATGACTAGTGGTGCGCCTCAGTGGTCAGTGCTGAGACCACAGCTTTTCACAATATACATTAATGATCTGGAAGAAGGAACTGAAGGCACGGTTGCTAAGTTTGCAGATGATACAAAGATATGTAGAGGGACAGGTAGTATTGAGAAAGCAGGCGGGCTGCAGAAGAACTTGGACAGGCTAGGAGAGTGGACAAAGAAGTGGCAGATGGAACACAATGTGGAAAAGTGTGAGTTTATGCACTTTGGAAGGAGAAACGGAGGCATAGACTATTTTCTAAATGGGGAGATGCTTAGGCAATCAGAAGCAAAAAAGGGACTTGGGAGTCCTTGTTCACGATTCTCTTAAGGTAAACGTGCAGGTTCAGTCAGCAGTTAGGAAGGCAAATGCAATGTTAGCATTCATGTCGAGAGGCCTAGAATACAATAGCAGGGATGTACTTCTGAGGCTATATAAGGCTCTGGTCAGAGCCAATTTTGAGTATTGTGAGCAGTCTTTGGCCACGTATCTAAGGAAGGATGTGCTGGCTTTGGAAAGGGTCCAGAGGTTCACATGAATGATCACTGGAATGAAGAACTAGTCGTATGAGGAACGGTTGAGGACTCTGGGTCTGTATTTGTTGGACAGTAAGAAGTCTTACAACACCAGGTTAAAGTGTTTTGATGTCTCCTCGTGTGCCAGGCTCAGCCTGATACAATTTAAGGTGGTCCACAGAGCACACTTGACGGGGGCAAGGTTGAGTAGGTTCTTTGGGGTAGAGGATAGATGTGGAAGGTGCTCAGGGAGCACGGCGAACCATGTCCATATGTTTTGGTCATGCCCGGCACTGGAAGGGTTCTGGAGAGGAGTGGCGGGAGCAATATCTCAGGTGGCGAAAGTCCGGGTCAAGCCAAGCTGGGGGCTAGCAATATTTGGAGTAATGGACGAACCGGGAGTGCAGGAGGCGAAAGAGGCCGGCATTCTGGCCTTTGCGTCCCTAGTAGCCCGGCGAAGGATCTTGCTAATGTGGAAGGAGGCGAAGCCCCCCAGCCTGGATAAATGATATGGCTGGGTTCATAAAGTTGGAGAGGATTAAGTTCGCCTTGAGAGGGTCTGCGCAGGGGTTCTACAGGCGGTGGCAACCATTCCTAGACTATCTCGCGGAGCGTTAGAGGAAGGTCGGTCAGTAGCAGCAGCAACCTTTGGGGGGGCGGGGGGGGGGGGGGGGGGAGAGGAGTAAAGGGGGGACTGCCTGGGAGGGTGGATGAGCAAGAGATAACATGAAGGGTTGGGGAAACTGGCACGTACGGGTGAGGGCCAGTGTACAAAGCTGTGTAAATATATCATTTTGCCATGTATATATCTTGCTCTGCGCGATTTCTCGGGTTTTTTTGTTACGGGGGGGGGGGGGGGGGTTATTGTTTGTAAGGGAGAAAAAGTGTGTTAAAAAACTTTAATAAATATATATATTTTTTAATGTGTTTCGATGTCACTAGCTTTCGGAGCGCTGCTCCTTCCTCAGGTGAATGAAGAGATATGTTCCAGAAACATATATATATATATATATATATATATAATATATATAGACAGATTCAAAGATGCCAGACAATGCTTGGAATACGAGCATTAGCAGGTGATTAAATCTTTACAGATCCATAGATGGGTAACACCAGGTTAAAGAGGTGTGAATTGTGTCAAGCCCGGACAGTTGGTAGGATTTTGCAGGCCAGATGGTGGGGGATGAATGTAATGCGACATGAATCCCAGGTCCCGGTTGAGGCCGCACTCATGTGTGCGGAACTTGGCTATAAGTTTCAGCTCGGCGATTCTGCGTTGTCGCGCGTCCTGAAGGCCGCCTTGGAGAACGCTTACCCGGAGATCAGAGGCTGAATGTCCAGAAACATATAGCCAAGTTCCGCACACATGAGTGCGGCCTCAACCGGGACCTGGGATTCATGTCGCATTACATTCATCCCCCACCATCCGGCCTGCAAAATCCTACCAACTGTCCTGGCTTGATACAATTCACACCTCTTTAACCTGGGGTTACCCCATCTCTGGATCTGTAAAGATTTAATCACCTGCTAATGCTCATATTCCAAGCATTGTCTGGCATTTTTGAATCTGTCTCTATATATGTTTCTGGAACATACCTCTTCATTCACCTGAGGAAGGAGCAGCGCTCCAAAAGCTAGTGACATCAAAACAAACCTGTTGGACTTTAACCTGGTGTTGTAAGACTTCTTACTGTGCTCACCCCAGTCCAACACCGGCATCTCCACATCATGTATTTGTTGGAGTTTAGAAGGATGAGAGGGGATCTCACTGAAACTTACAGGATACTGCTAGGCCTGAATAGAGTGGACGTGGAGAGGATGTTTCCACTTGTAGGAAAAGCTAGAAGCAGAGGACATAATCTCAGACTAAAGGGACGATCCTTTAAAACAGAGATGAGGAGGAATTTCTTCAGCCAGAGGGTGGTGAATCTGTGGAACTCTTTGCCGCAAAAGGCTGTGGAGGCCAAATCACTGAGTGTCTTTAAGACAGAGATAGATAGGTTCTTGATTAATAAAGGGATGAGGGGTTATGGGGAGAAAGCAGGCGAATGGGGATGAGAAAAATATCAGCCACAATTGAATGGCGGAGCAGACTCAATGGGCTGAGTGCCCTAATTCATTCACCTGAGGAAGGAGCAGTGCCCCGAAAGCTAGTGACTTGAAACAAATCTGTTGTACTTTAACCTGGTGTTGTAAGATTTCTTACTGTGCTCACCCCAGTCCAATGCCGGCATCTCCACATCATGCCTATGTCTTATGATCATAACATGTGGCATTTCACAATTCATTTTGAGGGTGAGAAACTGGTGTCTAAACTTAAATAAGGGCAATTACAAGGGTATGAAGACAAAGTGGCTAAGTAGAATGGGAAAATAGGTTAAAAGGTATGTCGGGACTTCCGGTTGCGGCTATGCCTCGGTAGGTCGCACGGTCGGCAGCTCCCGCCGATAACGGACTTTTGGGCCCTTTTAAGGAGCTCCAGCGGCACTTTGACGACGATTCCCGGTGTGGGAAGGAAACAGTGAGGGTCCCCCAGTGCTGTATAGAGTGGACCAGGAGTGAGGCGGTCAAAAAAGCCAGATGGCGGCTGCCGGGGAACAGGCAGCGTGGGCGCAGTGGTCACGGGAGCAGCAGGTGTTTTTAAGAAACAGCTTTGCGGATTTAAAGGCGGAGATGCTGGCCCCTATGAAGGTGTCGATTGAAAGGTTGGTGGAGACCCAGAAGATGCAGGGGGCGGCGATCAGGGAGGTGCAGCAGAAGGCCTCTGATAATGAGGACGAGATTCTGGGCCTGGCGGTTAGAGTGGAGGCACACGAGGCGCTGCACAAAAAATGGCAGAAGTTGCAGGACTGGAGAATAGGTCAAGGAGGCAGAACCTGCGGATTCTGGGTCTCCCTGAAGGTGTGGAGGGGTCTGATGCTGGGGCGTACGTGACCACGTGCTGGGTACGCTGATGGGCACGGGGGCTTTCCAGCGGCCCCTGGAGCTGGATGGGGTGCAGAGTCCTGGCAAGGAGGCCGAGGGCGAATGAGCCGCCGAGAGCTATGGTGGTAAGGTTCCACCGCTTCACCGACAAGGAGTGTGTCCTGTGATGGGCGAAGAAGGAGCAGAGCAGCAGGTGGGAGAACACCGAGATCCGTATTTATCAGGACTGGAGTGCAGAGCTGGCCAAGAAGCGTGCGGGATTCAACCGGGCCAAGGCGGTCCTCCACAGTTGCTTCACAGCTCCAGGGTCCCAGGTTCGATTCCGGCTTGGGTCACTGTCTGTGCGGAGTCTGCACATCCTCCCCGTGTGTGCGTGGGTTTCCTCCGGGTGCTCCGGTTTCCTCCCACAGTCCAAAGATGTGCAGGTTAGGTGGATTGGCCATGATAAATTGCCCTTAGTGTCCAAAATTGCCCTTAGTGTTGGGTGGGGCTACTGGGTTATGGGGATAGGGTGGAGGTGTTGACCTTGGGGTAGGGTGCTCTTTACAAGAGCCGGTGCAGACTCGATGGGCCGAATGGCCTCCTTCTGCACTGTAAATTCTATGATAATCTATGATATGATAATCCACGGAAAGGGGGTGAAGTTCGGGCTGTTACAGCAGGCGAGGCTATGGGTTACTTATCAGGACCGGCACCACTATTTCGACACGCCGGACGAGGCGTGGACTTGCATCAATAATGAGAAGCTGGACTCGAGTTAATGGACTGCAGTTTGTTGTGGGGGTTGTTGGTGGGGGGGGAGGGGGCGGTGTTATGTTGGGGTTTTCCTCCTGTTTTCTTGTGTTTTTGTGGCCCCTTTGCCCTAGGCCCTCAAGGCTTTGGGTGAGGTCGCAGTTGGGAAGAGCTGCGTCACAGGAGGTGGGGTCGGCCCTGTCAGGGAGCGCGGTTTACCCGCAAAATGGTGGGGGTGGCACCTGAAGCTGGGGGTTTGAATGTACGGTACTTTGTTTTATTTTTCTTTCTCTGTTCACACGGGGTGTAGCGGGGGACTCTCTCTACCCCACTTAGGTGGGGGGTTGGAAATTTGTAAGAGGAACCCACAGGGGGATTGGAGGTGGAGGCGGGAGCGGCCGGGATCAGCATGAGTCAGCTGATTTACGGGAGCGTAATGGGGGGGGGGGGGGGGTTAAACGGATGCTTGACGGGGGGGGGGGGGGGGGGGTTAAGGTTGGGGGCTGGGATGCTGCTGTGCTGACTGAGGGGGAATCGATGTTAAAGGGGAGAGTCGGGGCGGGGAGCCTCCGCCTGGGGGGCTGGAGGGTGCGGGCACGTGGCTGGCCTAAAATAGATGGCTAGTCGGCAAGAGGGGGGGGGGGGATGAGGAGCCCCCCGAAAAGGGCTAAAGGCAGATGTAACCATGCTACAAGAAACGCATCTGAAGATTGCGGCTCAAACCAGGCTGAGGAAAGGATGGATGGGGCAGGTTTTCTACTCAGGGCTGGATGCAAAGAACAGGGGGGGTCGCAATTTTGGTGAGCAAGCGGGTGGCATTTGAGACGGCGGGTATTGTGGCGGATAAAGGGGGTCGCTATGTTATGGTGAGTGGCAGGGGGCCCAGGTAAATGTGTATGCTCCGAACTGGAACAATGCAGGGTTCATGAAGCGGATGCTGAGTAGGATTCCGGATCTGGAGTCATGCAGTTTGGTAATGAGGGGGGGGGGCCTTTAACACAGTCCTGGACCCCGCACTGGATCGGTCTTGGTCGAGATCAGGTAAGAGGCCGGCAGCGGTCAAGGTCCTGAGTGGGTTCATGGACCAGATGGGGGGAGTGGATCCGTGGAGATTTGCTAGGCCAAGGGCAAAGGAGTTTTCCTTCTTCTCCCATGTGCACAAGGCATACTCGCGGATTGATTTTTTCGTGGTAAGTAGGGCGCTAATCCCGAGAGTGAAGGGGGTGGAGTATTCGGCCATTGCAATCTCGGACCATGCCCCGCACAGGGTGGAGTTGGGGCTGGGGGAGGAGAGGCCAACGCCCTCTGTGGAGAATGGACGTGGGACAACTGGCAGACGAGGAGGTCTATGGGTGGGTTCAGAGGTGTATCCAAAGATAATGGGGAGGTTTCGGAGAGTGTGGTCTGGGAGGCGCTGAAGGCAGTTGTCAGAGGGGAGCTAATTTCAGTCAGGGCCCACAGAGAGAAGAGGGATAGAATGGAGAGGGAGAGATTGGTGGGGAGATACTTAGGGTGGACAGGAGGTATGCGGAATCCGAGGAGGAGGGGTTGTTGAAGGAATGCCGGAGCCTGCAGGCAGAGTTTGACTTGCTTACCACGGGGAAGGCTGAGGCTCAGTTGAAGAAGGTACAGGGAGCAGTGTACGAGTATGGGGAGAAGACAAGTAGGATGCTGGCGCATCAGCTGCGGAAGAGTGAGGCGGCCAAGAAGATTGAGGGAATTAGAGATGGGGGGGGGGTAACACGGTGCTGAGCTTGGCAAGGATTAACGAGGTCTTCAAGGACTTTTATGGCAAATTGTACGAGTCAGAAGCTCCGGAGGTGGGGGGAGGGGATGAGGCAGTTCCTGGACCAATTGAGGTTCCACAGGTGGAGGAGGGGCGAGTAGAGGGATTGGGGCCCCGATTGAGATGGAGGAACTGGTTAAGGGGTTAGAACATTACAGCACAGTACAGGCCCTTCGGCCCTCAATGTTGCGCCGACCTGTGAAACCACTCTAAAGCCCATCTACATTATTCCCTTATCGTCCATATGTCTATCCAATGACCATTTGAATGCCCTTAGTGTTGGCGAGTCCACTACTGTTGCAGGCAGGGCATTCCACGCCCTTACTACTCTGAATAAAGAACCTACCTCTGACATTCTCCCCTCAACTTAAAGCTATGTCCCCTCGTGCTAGACATCACCATCCGAGGAAAAAGGCTCTCACTGTCCACCCTATCCAATCCTCTGATCATCTTGTATGTCTCAATTAAGTCACCTCTTAACCTTCTTCTCTCGAACGAAAACAGCCTCAAGTCCCTCAGCCTTTCCTCATAAGATCTTCCCTCCATACCAGGCAACAATCTGGTAAATCTCCTCTGCACCCTTTCCAATGCTTCCACATCCTTCCTATAATGCGGCGACCAGAATTGCACGCAATACTCCAAATGCGGCCGCACCAGAGTTTTGTACAGCTGCAACATGACCTCATGGCTCCGAAACTCAATCCCTCTACCAATAAAAGCTAACACACCGTACGCCTTCTTAACAACCCTCTCAACCTGGGTGGCAACTTTCAGGGATCTATGTACATGGACACCGAAATCTCTCTGCTCATCCACACTGCCAAGAATCTTACCATTAGCCCAGTACTCTGTCTTCCTGTTATTCCTTCCAAAATGAATCACCTCACACTTTTCTGCATTAAACTCCATTTGCCACCTCTCAGCCCAGCGCTGCAGCTTATCTATGTCCCTCTGTAACTTGTAACATCCTTCCGCACTGTCCACAACTCCACCGACTTTAGTGTCATCTGCAAATTTACTCACTCATCCTTCTACGCCCTCCTCCAGGTCATTTATAAAAATGACAAACAGCAGTGGCCCCAAAACAGATCCTTGTGGTACACCACTCGTAACTGGACTCCAGTCTGAACATTTCCCATCAACCACCACCCTTTGTCTTCTTCCAGCTAGCCAATTTCTGATCCAAACTGCTAAATCACCCTGAATTCCATGCCTCTGTATTTTCTGCAGTAGCCTACTGTGGGGAACCTTATCAAACGCTTTACTAAAATCCATATACACCACATCAGCTGCTTTACCCTCATCCACCTGTTTGGTCACCTTCTCAAATAACTCAAATAAGGTTTGAGGGTTAGGGGGCATGCAGGCGGGCAAGGCCCCAGGACTGGATGGATATCCCGATGAGTTTTATAGGAAATTCTTGGAGCTGCTGGGTTCGCTGTTGTTGAGGACTTTCAATGAGGCTAAGGAAAAGGGAACCCTTCCCCCGTCGATGTCGCAGGCTCTGATCTCGCTTATCCTCGAGCGAGATAGGGACCCGTTGCAATGTGACTCCTATAGGCCGATTTCGCTCCTTAATGTGGATGCCAAGCTGTTGGCCAAGATTTTGGCCACTGGGATCGAGGACTGTGTCCCAGGAGTGATCAATGAGGATCAGACGGGGTTTGTGAAGGGCAGGCAGTTGAATACGAATGTGCGGACGCTCCTGAATGTGATTATGATGCCCTCGGAAGGGGGGATGCAGAAGTGGTAGCGACAATGGACGCGGAGAAAGCCTTCGATCGGGTGGAGTGGGAGTACCTGTGGGAGGTGTTAGGCAGATTTGGGTTTGGAGAGGAATTTATAGGGTGGGTCAAATTATTGTATCAGGCCCCGGTAGCGAGTGTGTCGACGAACTGGCTGCGGTCGGGGTACTTTAGATTACATCGAGGGACAAGGCAGGGGTGGCCCCTGTCCCCCCCGCTGTTTGCCCTGACGATCGAGCCACTGGCCATGCGTTGAGGGAGTCCAGAAACTGGAGGGGGTTGGTTTGTGTGTGTGTGTGGGGGCGGGGGGGAAGCATCGTGTTTCACTGTATGCGGATGTCGTGCTCCTGTACATTGCGGATCCGGTGGAGGGGATGGGGGAGTTCATGCAGATTCTTAGGGATTTTGGAGACTTTTCAGGGTATAAGCTGAATGTTGGAAAAAGCGAGCTTTTTGTGATACATGCGAGGGGCCAGGAAAAGAGACTAGGAGAGCTACCGCTTAAGATGGTGGAAAGGACCTTTCGCTACTTGGGCATTCAGGTGGTTAAGAGCTGGGGGGGTTCTGCACAAGCTCAATTTAGCGCAGCTGGTGGATCAGATGGAGGAGGACTTTAAGAGGTGGGACATGCTGCCGCTTTCTCTGGCAGGCAGGATGCAGTCCGTAAAGATGACGGTCCTCCCCAGGTTCTTGTTCGTCTTCCAGTGCCTTCCCATTCTCATCCCCAAGTCCTTTTTCAAGCTGGTAAATAGGATTATTATGGGATTTGTATGGGCAAACAGCACCCCGCATGCCAAGAGACTGTTCTTGGAGTGCTGCCGAACTTTTGCAGTTATTACTGGGCAGCGAATATATTCATGATTCGGAAATGGGTAATGGAGGGAGAGGGGGCGGCGTGGAAACGGTTGGAAGCGGCGTCTTGTAAAGATACTAGCTTGGGGGCACTGATAACGGCACCGTTGCCGCATCCGCCGACGTGGTATACCACGAGCCCGGTGGTGGCGGTGACATTGAGGATCTGGGGGCAATGGAGATGGCACAGTGGGGAAGCAAGGGCTTCAGTCTGGACCCCGATACGGAACAATCACAGGTTTGTTCCGGGTAGACTAGACGGGGGGTTCCTAAGTTGGCACAGGACGGGTATCAAAAGGATGGGGGACTTGTTCATTGATGGGACTTTTGCTAGTCTCTAGGGCGCTGGAGGAGAAATTTGGGCTACCCCCGGGGAATACCTTTAGGTACATGCAGGTTCGGGCGTTCGTGAAAAAGGTGGGGGAATTCCCGCTGCTGCCTGCCCGGAGGATACAGGATAGGGTGGTCTCGGACGTGTGGGTAGGGGATGGCAAGATATCGGAAATATATCAGGAGCTGCAGGAGGGGGAGGAGGCCACGGTGGAGGAGCTGAAGGGCAAGTGGGAGGAGGAGCTAGGTGAGGAGCTGGATGAGGGCCTGTGGGCTGACGCCCTGGGCAGGGTCAATTCCTCCTCATCTTGCGCCAGGCTTAGCCTGATTCAGTTTAAGGTGGTGCACTGGGCGCATATGACAGTGACGAGAATGAGTAAGTTCTTTGGGTGGAGGTGCTCAGGGAGCCCAGCAAATCATGTCCATATGTTCTGGGCATGCCCGGCACTTACAGGATTTTGGAAAGGCTTCGCAAAGGCTATGTCCAAGGTCATGGATACTCGGGTAAAACCGAGCTGGGGGATAGCGATATTTGGGGTATCAGGCAATCCAGGAGTGCAGAAGTCGAAAGAGGCTGGAGTTCTGGCCTTTGCGTCCTTGGTAGCCTGGAGAAGGCTCTTGTTAATGTGGAGGGACATAAAACCCCCAAGCGTCGAGGCGTAGAGGCTTGGGTCAGTACATGGCGGGATTTCTCTGGTTGGAGAGGTTAAAGTTTGCCTTGCGAGAGTCCTTGCAGGGGTTCTCCAGGCGGTGGCAACCGTTCCTTGACTTTCTCGTGGAACGTTAGGTGGAGGTCAGCAGCAGCAGCAAACCAGAGGGGGGGGGGATCTTGAATAAAAACAATTTTTTTTAAAAAGGTATGTCGGGAGATATTTCATAATTCTCAAAAAGATATATGTTCCATTGTGAAAAACTCATCTATGGTTAATGAAGGAAGGAAGTTAAGGGTGGATTCACATCGAAAAAAAAGAAATTGTACAATACTGAAAAGATTTGTGTTAGGCTAGGCGATTGGGAACATTTTAGAAACCAACAAAGGAAAACTAAAATAAAGGGGGACAAATGGAGTATTCGAAAAACTAGCAAGAAATATAAAAAGAGTAAAAGCTCTAAATGTATATATAAAGGAAAGAGAAGCAAAAGTGAGCATCGGTCACTGAGGGGGTAAGACTGGGGACCTAATAATGGGAAATAAGGAACTGGCAGAGATTTTGAATAAGTATTTTGTATGTCTTCACAGTAGAAAGAGAGAGAGAAAACCTGGAACATAGGACTTAAAACAATTACAATCACTAGAGAAAAGGTACCAGGAAAACAGATAGGACTGACAGCTGATAATCCTCCTGGACATAATGGTCTGCATCCTGAAGGAAGTGGCTGCAGGAATAGTGGATACATTAGTTGTAAACTTCCAAAATTCCCTAGATTCTGCCTAACAGATTGGAAAACCGCAAATGTAATGCCACTATTCAAGGAAGGAGGGAGACAGACAGCAGGAAACTACATACCAGTTAGGTTAAAATCTGTCATTGATACATTTATCAGTTTGATGAGGATATAATAAGCAGAGTGAATTAAGGCGAACCAGTAGACGTAGTTTAGATTTCCAAAAGGCATTTCATAAGGCACCCATAAAAGGTTACTGCAGAAGAGCTCGTGGTGTTCAGGGTGATACGTTAGCATGGATAGAGGGTTGGCTAACTAAACAGGAAACAGAGTTAGAATAAATAGGTCATTTTCAGGTTGTCAAACTGTAACTCGTGGTGTACCACAGGGATCAGTGTCAGGGCCTCAATACATATGATCTTTATTAATACTTGGATGAAGGTATCGACTATATTGTAGCCAAATTTGTTGAAGATACATGGATAGGTAGGAAAGCAAGTAATGAAGAGGATACAAAGAGAAATACAAAGGCATATATGTTGATGCTTTGAGGGAGTGGGCAAAAGTTTAGCAGATGGAGTAAAATATGGGGAAATGTGGTAGGAAAAACAGAATATCAATTAAACGGAGAGACCACAGAATGTTGTCTTTATAAAACATTCCCTCTCACCCACCGTAGGTATTTTATGGTCTGCAATAAAGGACACTCCAATAAGCTACAACCTAGTGTATGTTTTTTAAAAATCTATTATCCAACAAAAAAGTAAAAATGGGGACTGGGATAAAATAATCCTTATTTTCTATCACATGCTATCATGATTCTAGTCTCTTTGTAAAGTGAACTGGATGGTATACCTTATGAGCCGAACCTTGGATCCTAAATGACAGCTTAAGTAAAATAAATGAACAGTATAAAACAATAAATATACACTGCTCATCTTTCTTGATGAATAAAACAATGATACCACTCACTTTCTCTCCAATGATAGACTTTAAAACAGAAGTTGCTTCAGTCCCTGCTGAACTGTGAAATGTGCTGCAGTTTCAAATTAAACTAGATTCTCTGCTGGCAAGAATCTGACCATTTTCTGTATAAAGACAGCCCAAGTACATCAATCAGCACTCTGACAAGATAGTGAAACAAAAGACAGTACAAATGGGATCTCTAATGATGACATTAAATCAACAACCATTCATTGGATATCAATCATTTGGATTAGATTTGCCATTTTAACAGAAAAGCATGGAGACAACTTGTAATAAAAACTGCAGTGAGTTGAACAAATTTATAGAACATATCATCGAAGCATCAAATGAAGTTTTTTTGAAGTGCTCCATAGGTACAATGTATCAGAGCAAAACTTTTGCATCCCAGTCTATAAATTGTCTCCACCTTGCAAAAGGTAGCTAACCACGACTGACCTTAACCCTGTCTATGTTTTAGTCCCATGTTATTTCTAACAACAAGAAATAAATATAAAATTTGACCACAAAATTTCAGGGTTTTTTTTCAGTGACTTTGGATAGTTGTATCTTAGGACGGAGGGCACAACAAAAATGATACTGAAGGTCTGATATATTCCAAGATTTTTAAAATGGGAGAATGTAATAGATGGTAACTGAGCTGGGGCTGATTATTTCAAGGAACAGAGGGTTGAAAAGGTAAAGTTGGTTGGTCAGGAAAGGAAGCAGGTGAGAGCTTTACATCATGGAGGAAGATGTGGGTGTGGGAAAAGCTGTGCAACGCCTCAATTTTGAACACAATTAACTCTATGAATGAATTAGAAAATGCATTTGTTTTCAAGGAATAAACAGTTTCCTTATCCAAAATCTGAACAAAATAGCATTATAGGATCATACCAATGGTCTGAATGTAAATAATGTTTTTCCTGAGAATTGGTGCTTTTCTCTGTGGGCTGCTGTAAAACGTGTAGAAATCTTGCTTTGGTTCTGGGTGACTAAGGATCCAGTCAGACTTCGAATACAATTCAATAGGCTTGAAAAGGGTGCCATCTGGCCGAAATGCTTCTTCTAGGAGTCTTTTCACCCTTGGACTGAATTTCTCATATAATTCGATTACATCCTTATGATTAGATATCAGAGCTGTCCTCAGTGTTTCTTCATTGTGTCTGATAGTCTCCATCAAGAAAAACAAAGCCACTGGAAATAAAATAAACTAAAACTCAGTATTAGTTTAATTTAAATAGTTGGGTTCAGCTTTTTCTGTCTTCCCCCAAACTTTCAGTAACAGTACCGCGTTGGACTTCTTCACTATTTCCAAAATCAAAACTTGTTTTCACCTAAATGTCCGTTTACAATTTTCTGCTCCCATCCGCACTGCAATCATACAATCCCTATATGTAGGAGGCCATTCAGCCCATCGAGTCTGCACCGACCCTCTGAAAGAGCACCCTACCTAGGCCCAACCCCATCCTATCCCCGTAACCCCACCTAGCGACAGTGTAGCATGGCAATTTCGTCGCCTCAAACAAGTGGTTTCTACAGATTGGGGCCCACCGTGACACTGCCCTCAGCTTAAAATTCTGACGGAGTTGCCACCATTTTATTAGTGTGGAGACTACCACCGGATTCACAGAATATTTTGTTGGTGAAGATGCCATCACCAGGGCCTCCAGACACGTCCCTCGACATGACCCCAACTCCATCTGTACCCAACTAACTTCCTGATCCCCAAACCACTACAACACCTACTCCGTATTGGTTGCCCAGTAATAATACATCAGGTTTGGCAGCGCTAACTCCCCCAACTGCCTTTCCCTCTGTAGGACTCTTCCCTGAATTTGAGGTGTTATGAGGCCCCGTTATGAGCCTCTCCATCGCCCAAAAAACAACTTTGGCAGAAAAACTGGGAGGCTTTGAAATAAAAACAAAAATCGCGACAAAATGTTCATCTTAATGGATTGAATTCCACCCGCCAGCGACATTGGAAGGCTGTCCCACCTCTGCAAGTTAACTCTTTTTTTTAATAAAGTACCCAATTATTTTTTTTTCAATTAAGGTGCAATTTAGCATGGCCAATGCACCTACCCTACACATCTTTGGGTACACGGACAGTGTCCAGGGCCGGGATCGAAACTGGGTCCTCGGCGCCGTAAGGCAACAGTGCTAACCACTGTGCCACCGTGCCCAGGAAGTTCACTCTAACATGCTCGCCAAGCTTATAATCTAATATACTAGCACTTATTGTTTCATGGCTTTCTTCATTACTCTATACCAAACATAAATTGTCCGATTATACTGTTGAATATCCATTGTCTACACACAGGTTCTTCTCTCAAATTTCATTTTACTCCATTCCTACTGAAGTTATTGTACTCACCTTTTGCCTTTTTCAGTTCATGTCAGTTTATATAGCCATTTTTCATCACTTTCCAATTTTTATTTGCTTGTGTTATGAAATCTATGTGTATTCTTTGCCTACAACTTACCTTCTCTCTCACTTTTTCAATCCTTCCTAAAAGGACTTTGCATATTTTCTCTTCAGATTCTACTCCTCATCAGATTATTGGATGCTGACCGGTCATCATTTTCTGTACTTAATGATGCTTCTGGGGAGTCAAGTCAGGTTTGCTATGGTTTTTGCGATTCTGCCAGAAGGCCTTTGACCGGAAAAGTTTGTTGTTTCTCTTTCCATAGATTCTGCCCGACTTGCTGAGTATTTCCAGTATTTTCTGTTTTTATTTCAGTGATCCAGAATCTGTAGTACTTTGCTCTTATAACTTAGTGATTTCAGACACCCAACTCTACCTCATCACCACCTCTTTTGATTGTACCAGTGTTGCTAAATTCTAAGTCTGACATCCAGTACAGGATGAGCAGAAATTTTCTGAAACTAGATATCTAGACCTCTACCCCATTATAAACTATATTCCATAGCTGCCAACTACACCCCACTCCCTGGTATCTGCATGAGGCTGAACCAGGCTATTCTCAATCTTGGTTCACACTTGACCCCAGGGTTAGCTTCCAACCACATATCATGCCATCACCAAGACTGCCTCTTTCTACTTCTGCAAAATCACCCAACTTTGTCACTATCTCAGCTCAACTGCTGTGGAAAATCTCATCCATGCCTTTGTTAGCTCTGAATTTGACTCTTCTAATTCATTACTGACTGGCCTCCCTTGTTCTACCCTCTGTAAATGTAAGTTAATCCAAAACTCTGCTACTCATGTCAAGTCCTGTACACCCATCACCCCATGCTCACTGACTTACATTGGGACCCAGTTAAGTAATACCTTGATTTTACAATTCTCATCCTTGATTTCTAGTCCTTCCACGACCTCGCTATCTCTATAATCTCCTTCAGCCCCACAGCCCTCAGATCTCTGTGCTCATCTCATTCTAGCCTCGAGTATGCCCGTTTTAATTCCACCACCATTTGTGGCAAGTGTTTCAGCTGTGTAGACCTTAAACTACAGAATTCTATCCCTAAATCTTTCACTTCTCTTTCCTTCCTCAAGGCATTCCTTAAAGCCTTATTTTATCCATTCACCTTAATATTGCTTTGTGGCCTGGTTTCAAGGTTTACTTCATAACATAACTATGAAGCACCTTGGGATGTTTAGTAGTACTATATAAATACACGCTGTTGTTCCAGAGATAAAGTTTACTGTATAATAATAGTTCAAAGTCATCAATGCAGTGTCTCCATCAAAATATGAGAATGCGAAAGTGATGGCAGATTACTGGGAGTTTTAGCTTTTGGAAGGGAGCGGAAGGTTTTCCATTCGCTGGTTTAGCTCAGTGGGCTAGACAGCTGGTTTGTGATGCAAAACAAGGCCAGCAGCATGGGTTCAATTCCCGTACCAGCTGAGAATTCTGAATTCTCCCTGTGTACCCGAACAGGCGGCGGAATGTGGCGACTAGGGGCTTTTCACAGTAACTTCATTGCAGTGTTAATGTAAGCCTACCTGTGACAATAAAATAGGTCATTATTATTATTGATAGAGGGGTAGCTCAAAAGAAATAAGGTAGCTCAAAAGCAATAGGAAGTGAGGAAAAGGACTACAATGCAGCCTTTCCATATCTCATTATTGTTACCCTACCCAAATGTTCAAACCAAACGGTAACATTTCTACATTTACCACCTGAGATTTTACAAATGATTCAATAAATCATGTATAAACAGAGATTTTTTAATGGCGAGAACTAAAAATAGCCAATTTTTTAGCCAATTAAGTCACATAAAAAGTCAATGGTTTATGTATCCCAATGCAGAGCACCCCAAAAATTTTGTTGTACGTCTACTAACTTGTTTTCATTTCAGACTTCCAGTGCACGCCTTTGTTTAAAACCTTTTCCCCAGAACATTGCTCTCAATGCCAGAAAAGAAAAACTAGTCTAAAATTTCAAGTCTTAGAAAATCACTGTTGTGGTGTTTTACCACCCCTTTATCCAACAAAGGCTAATTGTTTAGAGCAATATCCTTTTTTTAAATAAATTTAGAGTACCCAATTCACTTTTTCCAATGAAGGGGCAATTTAGTATGGCCAATCTACCTAGCCTGCACATCTTTTGGTTGTGGGGGCGAAACCCACGCAAACACGGGGAGAATGTGCAAACTCCACACGGACAGTGACCCAGAGCCGGGATCGAACCTGGGACATCGGCGCCGTGAGGCAAAAGGGCTAACCCACTGTGCCACCGTGCTGCCCTTAGAGCAATATCCTAAGATACTAATACAAAAGCAAAAAACTGAAGAGGTTGGAAATCTGAAATAAAAACAGGAAATATTCAGCAGTTACTTTTTGGGGCCGTTAAATAACGATATTTGTTTTTTCTCCTGCCTGCCCTGCTCCTCAGTATTTACAGTCCTTTTTGTTTTTATCCCAAGTTTAATCCAGGATTTTTCCCTGTAGCCACTTTTACTATGTAAAAAAACCAGGAAATATCACATGGCAAAGGAGTTCTGGATTTTCACAACCGAAAATAAACATTTTAATCTTCGCAAATAATAATGTCGAGGGACATCAGGCTCAAAAAATGAAGGCGAGAACAAAATCTAGGTAAAGAAGGACAATTTTTCATCTACACCGCACTCTTAAAGCTGGTTTTAAATAAAAGCCGGTGACTATCTAAGTTACTGATCGCCGTTCTTCATTGGATATCAGATTGGGATATTTGCAAAAATCTCATCTTTGCACCACCCAACAAGGCCTTGCCTCCAGTTCCTGCCCCTTCGACGCTCCGCCCACTCCACCCTCCCAACTCCATCGACGTTGCCCTGCCCATCGTCCCAACCACCTTTCACCCGAACTATCTCCTCCAACCGATATACCGCCCCTCCCTTACGCACGCAATTCCGTCAACGCTAAAAACACAAAATATTTGCTGAAGCTAAATCATCACCTTGCGTGTGTTGAGGCGATGTGGGGTGGGGGACGCTAGGCGAGATAATTTTGTTTCATGCGTACAATGACAGTAAAAACAGCCCAGGACAGCGCCACCGCCCGCTCGAGATGGCGCGGACATGCGCAGTCGTCGGCCGGCAGTGAACCGGCAGCGCGCGCGGGAGGGCGGGACCAAGGGAGGAACCCGAGGGGCGGGGTCTGACGTGCCGGGGTGGGGGAGAAAAAGCCTCGGCTTTAAGAAAGGGGCGGGGCCTGAGGGAAGCTCGAGGCCACGAGCGAGACAGGCAGGAGCGCGCAAGATGGAGGCCGTGGATGTGCGTAATGGGAACATGTGGCTCAGTGTTCACCCGATCACAGTATCTGGAGTTTGCAGACTATTTCATTAACTTTATAAAAACATTTACCTCTGCAGCAAGTTAATTTTTTTTTTGCTGCTGAAGGAAGATTATAATTTGCGAGGAAAAGTTGAGATGTGTGAGGCTCTAGTCTCCCAGTCACCTGAAATATGGGCCTCTGCCTCCTGGGCGTAATGAACCGCAAGAAGAAACGTCGCTTCAACGGCAACTTAGCTGACTAAGGCAAATAATTACCAACATCCCATGCAGCTCGCTCTTATAAGCAATGGTCGGCTTATTACACATAAACTGCACTATCTTCTTGCATCAAATCTTTTTCTCACAGATTCAAAGAATTATTACAGCAGAGGAGGCCATTTGGCCTCTCATGTCTCTGCGGAGCAATTCACCAGCAATTCCCGCCATTTCTACAACGTATTTTCCTTTTCTAGATAATGATCCAATTCTCTTGAATGCCTTGATTTTTTTTTTCATTCATTCATGGGATGTGGGTGGGGCTGGCTGGACCAGCATTTATTGTCCATCATTGAGGGTATTTAAGAGTCAACCACATTGTTGTGGATGCAGACCAGGTAAGATAGCAGGTTTCCTTCCCTGAAGGACATTAATGAACCAGCTGGGTTTTTAAATCACAATTGACAATATCTCATGGTCACATTTTAATTCCAGATTTTTATTGAATTCAAATTTCACCATCTATCATGGCGGGATTCGAACCCGGGGCCTCAGAACATGACTCTGGGTCTCTAGATTACTCGTCCAGCAACAATAACACGGTGCCTCCACAACTCTCATGCAGCACATTCCAAATCATAACCGCTCACTGCGCGAAAATGTTTTTCGATCCTCATGTCCAAAGATGTGCTGGTTAAGGGGATTGGCTATACTAAAATTGCTCCCTTAGTGTGGGGGGGGGGGGGGGGGGAAGAAATGGGAACAGTTTCTCCCTACTCTGTCCAGATCCCTCATGATTTGAATGACCCTGTAAATCTCCTCCAAGGAAAACAGTTCCAACTTCTCCAAACTATGTAACTCATCCCTGTGAACTCTTTTTGCACTCTCTTAATACCTTCACAGCCTTCCCAAAGTATGGTACCAAAAACTGGATGCAATATTTCAATTGAGGGCAAACCAGTGTTTTATACAGGTTTAACATACTGGAATTTGCTTGCTTTTGTACTCCGTGCCTTTATTGATAAATCCCAGGCTGCTGTATGTTTTATTCACTGTTCTGTCAACTTGTCCTGCCACCTTCAATGACATATGCACATACATCTATTTATGCACAACCTATTTCCACACTAATCCTCAATACCAGGGCCCTGCAAGGCTGCGTACTTAGCCCTCTACTATACTCCCTATACACACAGACACACACGTGTATGGCAAAATTTGGTTCCAACTCCCTCTACAGGTTTGCCGATGACACAACCATAGTGGGTCAGATCTCGAACAACGGCAAGTCAGAATACAGGAGAGAGTTAGAGAATCTAGTGGAGTGGTGCAACGAAAACAATCTATCCCTCAATGCCAAGCTGGTCATTGACTTCAGGAAGCAAAATACTGTACACACCCCTGTCAGGATCAACAGGGCCGAGGTGGAAATGGTTGACAGCTTCAAATTCCTAGGTGTGCACATCACCAAAAATCTGTCCTGGTCCACCCATGTCGACGCTACCACCAGGAAAGCACAACAGCGCCTATACTTCCTCAGGAAACTAAGGAAATTTGGCATGTCCACATTAACTCTTACCAACTTTTACAGATGCACCATAGAAAGCATCCTATCTGGCTGCAAAATAGTCTGGTACGGCAACTGCCCGACCCAAGACCGCAAGGAACTTCAGAGAGCCGTGAACACAGCCCAGTTCATCACATGAACCCGCTTTCATCCATTGACTCCATCTACACCTCCCGCTGCCTGGGGAAAGCGGGCAACATAATCAAAGACCCTTCCCACCCAGCTTACTCACTCTTCCAACTTATTCCATCAGGCAGGAGATACAAAAGTTTGAGAACATGCACAAACAGATTCAAAAACAGCTTCTTCCCTGCTATTACCAGACTCCTAAACAACCCCCTTATGGACTGACGTGATTACATTTGTGTATGCTTCTCCCTATGCCGGCATCAGTTACATTAGAACATAGAACAGCAGAGTACAGGTCCTTTGGCCCACAATGTTGTGCCGACCATTTATCCTAATCTAAGGTCAACCTAACCTACATCCCTTCAATTTACTGCTGTCCATGTGCCTGTCCAAGAATCGCTTAAATGTCCCTAAGGACTCAGACTCCACCACCTCTTCTGGCAGTGCATTCCACGCACCCACCACTCTGCGTAAAGAACCCACCTCTGACATCTCCCCTATACCTTCCTCCAATCACCTTAAAACTATGTCCCCTTGTGACAGCCATTTCCACCCTTGTGTACCTTGTTGCCCTATTATGTATTTTCTTTTTATTTTATTTTCATGTAATAATGATCTTTTTGAGCTACTCGCAGAAAAATACTTTTCACTGTACCTTGGTCCATGTGACAATAAACAAATCCAAGTTCTACACTATCCATCTCAGGCTTCACAAGACATCCAAGTTTTGTATAATCTTCAAATTTTGAAATTGTGCCCTGTACACCCAAGATCCAGGTCATTAATATATATCAGGACGAGCAGGGCTCCTAACATCGATTCAAAAAACAAACATTCATCACTACTCTTTGCTTCCTATCACTCAGCCAATTTCGTATCCACATATCATGGAATAGCTTTTATTCCATGAGCTCCAACTTTGTTCACAGGTCTGTTGTGCAGCACTTTATCAAATGTCTTTTGGAAGTCTTAAGTACACCACATCAGTAACATTACCCTCAGCAACCCTCCTGTAACCTCATCAAAAAACTTAAGCAAGTTTGTTAAACATGATTTGCCCTCAATAAATCTATGCTGGCTTTCCTTAATTGATCCACATTTGCTTTAGTGACTATTAATTTGCCCTAATTATTGTTTCTAAAAGCTTCCCTGCTACTGAACTGACTGACCTATAATTTCTGGGTCTCTTTACACCCTTTTTTAAACAAGAGTGTAACATATGATTCGCCAGTCCTGTGGCACCATCCCCGAGTCTTAAGGAGAATTGGAAAATTATGGTGAGTGCCTCTGCAATTCCCCCTCATATTTCCTTCAGAAACTTTGGATGGATCTCATCCGGTCCCATTGCCTAATCAACATTAAGTATAAAAAACCTATCCAATACCTTCTTAGCAATTTTAAACCCTTCAAGTGTCTGAACTACATCCTGTTTCACCATGACCTGTTCAGTATCTTCTTCCTTGAAAAGGATGGAGCAAAGTATTCATTTACTGTGTAAATCAATGTGTAAATTCACTTTTTGGTCCCTAATGGGCCCACTCCTCCTTTTACCCCTCTTTTACTATTTATATGCCGAAAACTCTTGGATTCCTTTTTACATTTGCTGCTCGTCTCTTCTCATAGTTTTCTTTGCTTCTGTTATTTGCTTTTTTGAATTCCTCTGTTAACTTTCTATATTCATCCTGGTTCTCGGTTATATTATCCATCTGAAACCGATCAGAAGCACACTTTTCCTGTCTCTTCATCCTAAGCTCTATGTCTTTCATCATCCAGAGAGCTCTGGGTTTGATTTCCCTACCTTTGCCCATTGTGGGAATATACCTTGACTGTACTTGAACTATCTCTTCCTAAAAGGCAGTCCATTGTTCAGGTACAGTTTTGCCTGTAAATCTTTGATTCCAATTTATCTGGGCCAACCCATTCCTACCCAATTAAAGTTGGCTTAGACTCAAAAATTCTACTTACTCTGGATTGCTCCTTGTCCATACCCAACCTAAAACTTATGATAAACCGATTACTGTCCCCTGGATGTTCTCTTGCTGACACTTGATCTACTTAGACCATAAGACATAGGAGCGGAGGTAAGGCCATTTGGCCCATTCCACCATTCAATAATGGCTGATTTCGACTCCATTTACCCGCCCTCTCTCCATAGCCCTTAATTCCTCGAGAAATCAAGAATTTATCAACTTCTGTCTTAAAGACACTCAACGTCCTGGCCTCCACCGCCTTCTGTGGCAATGAATTCCACAGACCCACCACTCTCTGGCTGAAGAAATTTCTCTTCATCTCTGTTCTAAAGTGACTCCCTTTTATTCGAAGGCTGTGCCCCCGGGTCCTAGTCTCCCCTGCCAATGGAAACAATTTCCCTACGTCCACCCTATCTAAGCCATTTGTTATCTTGTAAGTTTCTATTAGATCTCCCCTCAACCTCCTAAACTCCAATGAATATAATCCCAGGATCCTCAGCCGTTCATCATATGTTAGGCCTACCATTCCTGGGATCATCCGTGTGAATCTCCGCTGGACCCGCTCCAGTGCCAGTATGTCCTTCCTGAGGTGTGGGGCCCAAAATTGCTCACAGTATTCTAAATGGGGCCTGACTAGTGCTTTATAAAGCTTTATAAACCTTCAGAAGTACATCCCTGCTTTTATATTCCAAGCCTCTTGAGATGGCTTGGCCCACCTTGTAGCCATCTGGGATGGCCACTTCAAAATGGTCATTTGCAAAGATTGCAGGGGAAAATGGACAATGTTAAGAAAGCAAGCAGGCACAGAGCCTGCCTGCATATTGGAGAAACAGCTCCCAGACGAGACTAAAACTGTAGGTCCATTAGCATATGGATGGCCCATCTCCGGGAACAAAGGAAGATACTTAAGTAACCGATCTGGCCCCAGACCTCGCGGCGCCAGTTCCCCAATCCGAAAGCAGAAAACTAAGCAGGCCAACGGCCACCTAGGACACGCCCAGCCATCATGGCACCCACCCCTTTATTGGTCAGGATCAATGCGAATGATCAAGAAATGGCCCAATTGATTGGGGCCAAGCTCAAGGCCCGCCCAAAAGCGCATGAAGCCCCCTTCAGGTATCAAAAGAAGGCCACAAGAGAGAATCGTTCTCTTGGACTTGGCTCTCAGTGGAGAGACCCGTCCACCAGCTACACCAGCAGCAAGTAAGTCCAAGGTCAACGCTCGCTACCAGACAGACGACCTTAGCTGTTCCCCTCTCCCACTTCGACCCCAGCAGCCTCAGAACCGAACAACGGCCATTGTTCCTCTGACTGAGTGGGCGCCCGAAGCTAAGTATAGGCTTTAGCAGTAGTGATAGTTTAGTCTGTAGTACTTTGTGCATGAGTAGATATTGCTGTGTGTAAATAAATAGTATTGACTTTGAACTAACCAACTGATGTACCGACTCTTTGATCAGTATTCGGGTTTAAACCTTGTGGTGGTACCGAAAGATACCTGGCGACTCGAAAGCAAACGTAATTAGAATTAAGGAAAGCGACCATATTTAGAAACAACCAAAGAGAGCAACAACCTAATACCTGAGAACCAAGTCTGGCACTGCCTCCTTTCTCACAGGACTGAAAACATACTGCAGTAGAAAATTCTCCTGAACACAAAATAGGAACTTTTGCTCCCCTCTGCCCTTTGCATGACTCCTATCCCAATCTAGATTTGAAGAACTAAAGTCCCCCACATTTTCTCCACTAGTTTGTGGCCTATAGACTACAATGTAATTGGACCTTTTTTGTTCCTTAACTCTAGCCAAATAGATTCTGTCCTTCATTCCTCGGAGATATCCTCTCTCCAACACTGCAATGTTCTCCTTAATCAGTACAGTGATACCTCCTCCTTACCTTCCTTTCCCATCGTCACCACAAAATCATATTTCCACATGGCTATCTGCTACTCACCAATCTTATTTTTCACACTCCATGCGTTCAAATACACTGTACATGTACTGTAACTCTAATTTAGACATTGGCGGAATTTTCCCAAAAAAATGGCAAATTGCCAGGTTCTGACTGAAAACTGGCATGTTTCTTCCCCAGAAATACAGCCAGGTTTTCTGACAAGACTTTATGCTCTGTCAAAAAAAAAGATCTGGGGCTGTGGTTTGCGGTATCACTCTGGCAGGGAGGAGCCTGATAAATCTGGCAAGCCCGCGTCCACAGAGATCAGGGCACCATCTTTAAAGGGCGCCCCGATCTGCAAAAATAATGGAACTCCCTCCCACAGTCCCGTTCCCCCCCCCCCCCCCCCCCCAATGGAGGACTACCCCTCACAAGCATTGGGCGTAAAGCCACTTAATATTAAAATTCATGGTAATCAGGTTCACGCCCATCACCAACAGGGAGGCGGGGAAGATTTCAAATCCCGTTATGTCCCTCTTGCACGATTAAGCGGTCATAATGGGATTTGTACCTGTGGCGAATTGACCCAATAAATCACGCCCATTATTACTTCTGCTCTTTCACTGAACCCAATCAATCCCTTACTATTTCCTACTTCAGTACTAATTGCCTCTCTCAATATTTTTTGTACCTTGATTTCCCCCTCTAGCCTTATCTCCTGGTTCTCGCATTCCTGCCAAGTTAGTTTAGCTGCCTAATAACATGAATAAAGTACTGGCAAGGAAATTGATCCTGGCTTTGTTTAGATGCAACCAATCTGGCCTGCACAGGTGAAATCTCTTCCAGAACTGATCCCAATGCCCCAAGAATCTAAAGCCCGCCCACCTGCGCCATGACTCCAGCCACACATTCATCTATATCGTTCTATTTCTATAATCACTTGCGTATGGTATTTCATTCTTAAACAGTTTGAGTTTAGGTTAAATTTCACTATGTTGGTAAATAAATAATTTATTGTCCTAAGATTGAATAAAAGGCCCTTGAGTACAAGGGTGTTGTGTGCCACAAGCATTCCAAAGCTTGCAGTTCAATTTAACAAAAAATGTGTGAACCACTGCATATGCATTTACACATCAGTGGAATGTAATCTTGGTAATATTTTATAATGCGAAATCAGGCCCTCTCCAAATGTACATTCTAATTTTAGTGTCAATGTTAAATAAAAACATTTTTGCACCAATTTTAGCATCTTCCAATCTGTGAGAGATGATGGGAATGCACCCTCGCAATTTTGGAGAGGTCATGAGATTATCTGCTACACTTCTGATGGCTGTACAATCATTTCTGGAAAGGAAAAATCTGCAAGTGCCCCTTGCTCGTGGTGAGGATGATCTCCGCTGACACATCTTTTGCATGTCTGGCATCTACTTTAGAGCTTCTCAAACCACATGTTGTGAAAACGTTGACGGAATCTGGTGATGGGCAATAAATGATCGCCACACACAGAGCCCAAGGGATGCCCACATTTGGTGCCGCTATTTGTGTCAGTCATCAGCTAGAGTTTCTCACTCATCGTGAATGATGTTGACAACTTTCATGTCTCTTGACACCACCCTTGAATCAAAGCTTTGGGTGCCCTGCTGCTCTATAATTCCTGTACAGTCACATTCCCAGTGGTACCATTGAAGTCTAAAGCACCTTTATAGGCAGAAGAACAAGTGGTCTCAGATAAGGACGCCCACAAGCCTGGTGTACTTGTTAGAGGTGAGAGTGGAAGGGCAAAGATACGTTTCAGGAAATAGTTGGTGTCGGTGGGGGTTATCTTTAACAAGTTTAAGCAGGGAACTCCACACGGACATTGACTCAGGGCCGGGATCGAATCCGGGTCCTCAGCGCTGTGATGCAGCAGTGCTAACCACTGCGCCAACATGTCACCCTCTTCAATGTGAATTTCATCATCATAGCATGTGCATGCAGCAAATGAAAAAAGTATAACAAATTGTTTTCTTTGAATTTGGTGATTCTTTAATCCGTGCGAGATATTGAAAAACACATTATTCATATTTATTCTATTTCAGAAATTATATTGGTATAACCTCCACAGAGCTAAGTTATAGTATTCCAAAAGGAACAGGATTTGTCATGACAACTCTAGATAATGCAGGAATCCAAACTGTCTTGTTACGTGCAATCTATATATTCATCAATATTTTAATAGTAGCTCTGTTCATCAATCGCTATTGCCCTCACCAACCTCCAATGTCTCTTCATCCCCATTCACTATCCTCACCCCTATCTTCAGTCTCCTCTCCTAACTTGAATTGTCCATATCCTGACTCCACATCTGTGAAGTATCTGGAATATTTTGTTACGTTAGAAGAACCTTATAAAGGCAAATGACGTTGTGCGAAATAATTCATTCCGTCTTCCCAAACTAATGGTCATTTAATTCAAATAATCGCTGCAACTATTCACTTACAAAATCTCAGTTGTCTAATCTTTGACCCCCCCATTCACCACACCATTTCTGCAGCTACTGATTTGTTCAACCACATCTTAACCTCCAGCTTTAATGCCCGAATCCCTAATGAGACCATTACTCTTTTTGCCCTGGCTGTTACCGCAGTATGGCCCTCTAATCTAGTTAAGATAAAAGGGAATCTAAAAATCTTCTATCAGCATGTAAACTTGAAGGTGTAGCAAACAGTGAGGATGATACCAATTGACTTCTACAGGTCATGCATGTGCTAGCAAAATGGGCAGGCAATTGGTAGATAGAATTTAATACAGAGAAGTGGGAGGTGGTGCATTTGGCAGAAAGGCTAGAGAGAGGTAACATGGACATAATGGTGCATTTTCTAAATAATGTATGAGGACAGAGGGACCCGAGGGTTCGTGTGCATAAATCTTCGAAGGTGGCAGGACATATCGAGAGTTATTAATAGAATAGTATATGGTATCTTGAGCTTCATGACTAAAGTATTAAATTAAAAAACAGTGAAGTTATGCTGAAACGTTGTAACGCTCTGGTTAGGCCACAACTAGAATATTGTATCCAATTCTGGCAACCACACTTTTGGAAGGATGTGAAGGTCCTTGTAAAGAAAATTTACCAGAATGGTTCCGGGGATGAGGGATTTTAGCAGAAAGGTTAGATAGGCGAAACAGAGGATGTTTTCCTTGGAGCAAAGGACATTTGATAGAGGTAAACAAGATTATGGCAGGCTTAAATAAGATAAACAAAGGAAGGAGGTCTTGTGGCAAGCGTACTCTGGGCCTCAGAAGTTCCAAGAGAGTTTCTTGGTCAACCACACTGCAGAAGACAATTGCAAACCACTGCAGTATTTTACCAAGCCTAATCAAGGATCAATCCAATGGAAGTCCATGGCTACCACCTGAAGAAGGAGATAAAGAAAGGCTGTACCCATTATCTGATAGTACAAGGTCTAAAGGACAGAGATTTAAGGTTTTGGGCAAGAGATACGGGGGTTGAGAGGAAGAACTTATTTTTTTATTACACAGTGGTTATGACCTGGAATTTGTTGCCTACGAGGTTGGTGGAAACCAAATCAATCAGCAATTTAAAAAATAAATTGGATGGGCATTTGAGGAAAATAAACGTGCAGTGCTGTGGGGATAGAATGGGGGAATGAAAGGGATTGGATTGCGCGACAGAAAGCCAGTAAGGACTTGATGGACAAAATGGCCTCACTTTCTGGTGTAATTACTCTCTGGTTCACTCTGGAATGCAAAGTTAACCCCCAACTTCTTTTCTCTATTGAAAACCATCATAAACTCCTCTCACCTGTCTCCGCCACCCTCACCTCCAGCACTAAGTACGGGAGCTCATTACATCTTTAGTCACTAAGATTGCTATCATTTGAACAACTGCCTCTGCCATCTCCTCCCTTCCACTAAACCACCTGGCGAAACTTGCAATAAAGCTTCCTACTGCCCTAGTCCTGAACTTTAATCTTTCTCTACTTCTTCTCCCATCTTCCCTCATGCCCTCTCCAAGCTCCCATTGTCCATGAGGCCCACATTTTTTTCCTTCAACCCTATTCCCACTAAATTGATGACCACCCAACTTCCTCTCCTCTTCTCCATGTTAGCTAACATTGATAATGGTTCTCTTTTTTCAGGTGTTGTCCCACACTCCTTTATAGCTGCCGTCATGATCCCGCAAAAGAAACCCTTTACACAACTGTCCTTGCAAACTACCACCCCAAATGCAACCTGTTTCCTCTTCAGTTCTTCAACATGTTGTTTCGTCACAAATCCATGCTCCCAAATCTTCCCCCAACTCCATGGTTGAATCCCACCATCAGGTTTCCAAACCTGACAAAGTATTGAACTGGCTCTTATCATACTCAGAAACTCCTATGTGACAGGGACAAACTATCTTTCCTGATGTCTGCAGCCTTTGACATGGTTGGCTGCACCATCCTCCTCCAACACCTTTCTACTGTCATCCAGCTGGGTTGAATTGTTCTGATCTGGTTCCATTGTTCTCTAATCTTAGCCAGAATATTACTTATTTTCCTGCTACCATACTTACCTCTAATAGCTCCCAAGGACCTATTCTTGGTCTTTTAATCCTCATCAGCAACATCAGCCAAAAGTACAAAGTTAGTTATTAGATGTTCACTGACGATATCTAACTCTATCTCATGTTATGATCAGGTGATGTACAACTGGACGGGAAGATCCCAGAATGGAACCCTGCTCAAAAGATCGTAAATGTTCAAAGCAGACATGTCCCCTCCAAAAATAAGAGTGGTCCTGCCAAATCTAGACCCCCGTCCCCCCAGGTTATCTAGAGGAACACAGGGAAAGATCAAACAGAAAAAGAAACATTATGAGAGGCATAAAGAACTAAGCACTGCAGATAGCCTAGTCGAATATAGGAAGTGCAGGGACGAAGTCAAAAAGTAAATAAGGAAATCAAAGAGAGGGCATGAAAAAAGATTAGTGAGTAAAGTTAAAGAAAATCCTCCCGATTCGGGGGAAATCACAAATCTGAGCCAGGGAAGTGGGATGGGAGTTTTCGGAGATGGGAAGAGAAGGGAGTCAGGGCATTAAAGGATTTGTTTCTAGGGGGCTGGTTTACCGGATTGAAGGAGCTGGTGGCAAAATATGGGTTGGGACAGGGGGAAATGTTTAGGTATATGCAGGTCTGAGATTTCGCTAAGAAGGAGATACAGAGCTTTCTGGTGGCGCCGGTCTCCACACTATTGGAGGAGGTGCTGACGACAGGGAGAATGGAGAAGGGGGTGGTGTCGCCGATTTATGGGGCGATTCTGGGAGAAGAGAAGGCACCACTGGAGGGGATTAAGGCAAAGTGGGAGGTGGGAGAGGGCATGGAGGACGGGTTGTCGTGTGAGGTGCTCCGGAGGGTGAATGCCTCAATTGCGTGCATGAGGCTGGGGCTGATACAGCTGAAGGCGGTATATAGGGCTCACAAAAGCAAGGATGAGACGGCTCTTTGAGGGGGCAGAGGATTTTTGTGAACGTGGCGGGAGTGAGGGGCTCGCAAACCATATTCATATGTTTTGGGCCTGTCTTAAGCAGGAGGGGTATTGGAGGGAGGTGTTTAGGGTAATTTCGAAGGTGGTACATGTGAGGCTTGAGCAGGGTCCTCTGGAGGCCATATTCGGAGTATCGGATCAACCGGAGTTGGAAGCGGGTGTGGAGGCAGATGCTGTTGGGGTGGAGGTCAGTTTCTCCACCCTGTGCCGTGGAGTGACAGGGGGAATCTGTTGGAGTTTTTAAAACTCGAGAGGGTGAAATTTGAGTTGAAAGGAAGGATGGGAGGGTTCTAAAATTCATGGGCTCTGTTTATTATGCACCTTCAAGAATTGGATGACATCGAACATTAGGGGTGGGGGGGTGTTAGCTGTGTATGTTGTTGGTAACTATGTATGGATGGATGGTGGATTCCTGAATCCTTTTCTTTGTTGTTTGTATTTAAAATGTTGAGGGTTGTTTGGGGGTTGGTGGGAGGAAGGAATTGTTGGCCAGGGGATTGACATTGTATTTGTTACCATTGATTGTTTGTTGGTGGGTGTAAATTTGGATGAAAATGTGAAAAAGGAGAACAGTATATATATTTTTTTTAATTAAAGAAAACCCAAAGATGTTTTCCCAATGTATTAATGGTAAATGGTTATTTAAGGAAAAAGTGGGACCTCTCACAGATGAAGATGTGTAGATGCGGAGGCTGTGGGAAGGGTTTTAAATGAATATTTTTGAAATGGATGATGCAGATATAGTAGTCTAGGAGGAACACTGCGAGATATTGGATGAGATAAACATAAAGAGAGGAAATACTCAAAGGGTTGGAATCCTTGAAAGTCGATAATTCACCAGGGCTAGATGGATTGTTTCCGAGGCTACTGAAGGAGGTCAGGGACGAGATAGCAGATTCACTGAGGATGATTTTCCGATCCTCACTAGATACAGGGGATGTACTGGCAGACTGGAGAAATGCAAATGTGGTCCCATTGTTTAAAAAGGAATTAAAAGAAATGCCGAATAATTATAGGCCAGTTAGTCTTACATCAGTAGTGGGAAAATTACTAGAATCAATCCTGAGAGATCATATTAACCGTCACATAGAAAGGCATGGACTGGTCAGGGATAGTCGGCATGGATTAAAAGAAGGTCTTGTCTCACAATTGGAAAGTTGTTTCAAGTGGTGTTCCACAGAGCGGTGGTGGGACACTTACTGTTTGTGTTATATATTAACGATTTGGATGTGAACGTGGGGAGCACAAATGGGAAATTTGCAGATGACACAAAGATTGGCCAAGTGGTGGGCAGTGTAGAGGATATCTACAATCTCCAGAATGATATATGTGGATTGGTGGAGTGGTCGATAAAGTGACAGATGGAATTTAACAGAGAAGTGTGAGTTCATGCATTTAGGGAGGTCAAACAGTTATAGGGAGTACACAATAAATGGGACTATACTAAGTGGGGTAGATGAAGTGAGAGACCTTGGCATACAAGTACACAGGTCCCTAGATACAGCAGTTCAAGTCAACACGGTTGTTAAAGAATTGGAATTCTCTCCTTCATTGGCAGAGGTATAGAATATAAAAGTAACAATATGTTGGAATTGTATAAGACACTGGTGAGGCCACAACTCAAGTATTGTGTGCAGTTCTGGTCACCACACTGCAGGAAGGACATAACTGCTCTGGAAAGAGTGCAGAGGAGGTTTACAAGAATGTTGCCACGTCTAGAAAAGTGTAGCTATGAGATTAGATAGGTTCGGATTATTTTCCTTGGAACAAGGAAAGCCGAGGGGTGACTTAATTGAGGTATACAAAATTATGAGGGGAAGAGGTAGAGTAGACAGGGTAAAATTGTTTCCCTTGGTGGAGAATTCCAGAACCAGGGGACATAGACTCAAGATAAGAGGCAGAAGGTGTAGAGGGGACATGAGGAAGAACCTTTTTACACAGAAGGTAGTGGGAGTCTGGAATTTGCTGCCCGAGTTGGTGGTGGAGGCAGAGACCCCAAACTCTTGAAAAGTACCTGGAACTGCAACTTAAGTGCTCTAAGCTACAGGGCTATGGACCGGGTGCAGGAAGGTGGGATTAGAAAGGGCACCTGGATGTCCTTGGGCTGGCATGGGTCAGATGGGTCGAATTGCCTCCATCTGTCCTGTAACTTTACTATGATTCTAAAAAAATAAAACATGGAGGAACTGAGTCACAAGACTGCTAATTAATTTTAACAAGAAAAAACATAATGATGCAATATGCTTTTACTCTCCCCATAGCTTAACAACTACACACAGGTTTAGGATTAATACAGATTACAAAATACATCTTAACCCACAATGGTCTCATTAAAACAAAGTCCCTTGTGTTAATGATTGTGGGCAAATACACTCTCCACTCTGAGCCCCAAGTGAGTGTTTGTAAATGTCTCTGCAGAATCCCCCCAGATGGTTGGCACGTGAGAATTTCCAAACTCCATTCCCAAAAACAGATGTTAAAATCTTCTCTCGTAAGTATGCTTTCCCTTAGTGGTTTGCATTCCAAAATCCAGTCCACCTTTTCTAAATAATACTTTTAAACAACGGTGCCCATCCACTTTTAACAGCGAATATCACTCAGGATTCTACATCAACCCCTGTGGGATTTCTTTGTCTTGACAGTTATGAGAACTGCACATAATTGCTTTAACTCAATTCCCAGAATGTATTAAAATGGCATCAGATGTTTGTTTTACTTTTGAAGGCTACTGCCCTACTTTAAATCTGGTTACTGCAATTGTCTCAAACTAAGAACACTTTGTTTACTCTTCCTTGAATTCTTCAAACTTGGTCTCTGTTCACTTAACTACTTCTTAGATACGTCTCTTCATTTCTCTAGTTTCCTTAACCAGCTGGACCTTAGATTTCTGGCCTCTGTTTTCTTAATCATTAGTTCATGATATGGCTATTCTTCTTGCAAGACAGAGAGATGTTCCCTCTTTAGCCTTCTAAACCCAACTGATTCTTGCAGAGCAGTGAACGCTGCCTTCTCTCTCACTACCTATCTCCAACTGCCCACAAATCAGCTAAACTAAAACTTAAACGCTTCTCCACTGTACAAGGCTCCAGTTGCTAAACAACACTCACATGCTTACATCTTTTATTTATTCTTCACACCTTCTCGAAGCGCAATAGAAACACAGGTGGAACTTGACCAACTCCACACATCCAAACACCTTTGTCCTGCATGAATATAACTATAGGTTTTACCCTTCCAGGCACAGAAATATTAAATAAAAACCCACGCAAAACTACACCTTATTTCTAATGTTTACCAATGCAAATCTAAATCCCTTAAAACTACCTTTATTTTCCGAACACTCACCACTTCTCAATTTCTTCAATGTTGCTAAATCGTCAGACTACTACTCTGACATCCAGTACTGGATTAACAGAAATATTCTCCAACTAAATAATTGGAAGATTAATGCCATTGTTCTCAGTCCCCACATCAAACTTCAGTTCCTAACTACTGACCATATCCCTCCCCCTGGAAACAGTTTGAGACTAAACTAATCTGTTTGCAACCTTGATGTGATAATCAACCCCAAAGTGAGCTTCCAAACACATATTCGCACCATTACGAAGACCGCCTATTCCCATTTCTGTAGTTTCACTCAACCTCACTGGTCTCAACTCGTGAGTTACTGAAACTCGCATCCATACCTATGCATTCGACTGGCCTCCCACATTCAACCCTTTGTAAACTTAGTCATCCAAATCTCAGTTTCCCTAACTCACCAAGTTCCATTCATCTACCATACCTTTGCTCACTGACCCACATTAGCTCCTGGTCAAGCAATATCATGATTTTCAAATTTTCAGCCTCGTTTACAAATTCCTCCATGGCTTTGCCACTCTCTTATCTCAGTAATCTCCTCCAGCCCCATAACCCTGCAAGATATACCCATTCATCTAATTATGGCCTCTTGAGCATCCCTGATTTTAATCACTCCACCATTAGTGGCTGCGACTTCAGTTGCCCAGGCCCCCAGCTCTGGAATTCTCTTCCCAAAGCTCCACCTCTCCATCTTGCTGTCCTCCTTTAAGAAACTCCTTAAAACCTATCTCTTTGACTAAGTTATTGGTCATCTGAGCCTACTGTAGCCTTTTTTGTTCTATAACGCTGTGAACATCTTGGGGCATCTTATTACGCTAAAAGTACCCCGCAAAGATGAGTTTTCATCAACAGCACACATTTAGCATTGGGACGTCAGTGTTGGTTTCTGTCAGAAAAGGGCTGCATTATTGATGTTAGCGCGTCACTGAGATGTTGGGCTGGGAATTCATGTATTAGAATTGGGATAATTGATGCTGCTCAGCAATCATTTGCTTGATAGGAGTTTCCCAAAACTTCTCTGGCTTTGAACTCTCTCCTCTGTGAGATCATGCAAAACATATTTGGGAAAATGCAGCATTAGATGCCAATGGCAAGGTCTAAAAGAACAAATTCAAATGTTAAAAATGATTTCATTTATGACACCAGTAGGACTTCATCAAGCAGAACCAATAACAATAGACTAATATTTTAGGACCCAGTGATGTGTAAACCAATATCCAACCATAGCTTAGATTGAAGTATAAACATAATTTCAAGCTGATTTATGTCCATTTATATGCATGGGATAAACTGAAATCATGAATCAAGTACAATGCCTGACTAGAGTTTCAACATTATTTATCACATGCCTTTGTCAAGAATTGGCAAGAAGCTGTGTTGCAGCTGACATCTTTTAGTAATACTACATTTCAGGATTCTGAACTGGTGGCTTTAACATGCTGATCTGCATTAAAGTCACTACCCGTTTGACTCAAAACTCCGTGGGTGTTTATGGCTGAAGTTTGTTTATTGTATTTTTAAACATCACGTCAGCCAGTGTCATTATCAATCATACGTCAGATGATTTCAGTATTTCCTCTTGAGACCATCTGAGTCTCTGAAATGTGGCTTATAGAGAGGAAGCTTTGACATCAGTACTTATCTCTTCTTGACTAGGTTTTATGTGGGTCAAGTGCTGCATCAACTAAAATCTGTAATATTTTGATTTTTAAAAAGAGCAGCAATGATATACAATTAACCTTTTATTTTTACAACTGTCCTCCTAACTTTTTTCTTTGGTTAACGTTTGCTAGATGTAAGAATATTTCAAGGCAAATTTTATTTTTCAGTAAACCTTTCTTTGGCTGTACCATCTGAACAAATTATTTTAAAACCTACTTATAAAATAGACATGTGGTAGATGGTATGATGATTCATGGCTATTTAGGAGACTAAGTAAAATGAATTGTCAATATTAATATATTTTACACTAATGATTGCTTCCTTTACCAAACAGGGCACTTCTGCACTCTCATGCTGGTTTATGGTATTACTGATAGTGTCACCAGCCCTCTCATTATCTTAAGTGGCTTTTCTGCAGATGCAAATAGTATGTGATTAGCACCAGTTTCTGATTGTGAAGTGCTATTTTACAATCAAGAATTTTAACTAGTCATCCACATGTTATATATACTGATCAGGGAACATTTTTTCTTTCTAGGTCAAATCACAAAGGGCAGTTTTACTGCTCCTACTTGTGTACGAACTAACACTGATTGAATATTGCACCTTTATGACCCAGTAATACACCAGGTTGTGCATTTATCTTGGGAGCTGTGGAGTCAGATCTGATTAATCAAATAAGAATGGGAAAAAAAGTTCAACAATGCAGCACACATGATATATCTTTTTTGGCATGCAAGACAGGATTTGAGCATTGAAACCTCACCACAGATGCTTTTTTCATCATTCCTTTTTTTATAAAAATCACGGTGGACAAAATATTCAAAGCTTTTCGATAATTACGGGTATGTTGTCCCTCTGTCCTTAATTTTCTCACCATTTCACTTGTCCTGAAGTGATTCATGCTTGGAAAGTTCCATTCGAGTTGGAAGCCCTTCTGTACCCTTTACAAGTGGCAAATTGTACTGCCTTAATCACCTTCAGTGGTGTGGGACATTGAGCAGCTTTATTGCAGGGCAAGCTGCCTGTCCTCACCCAAGGTGAAACACTAATACACATCTAAAACCTAATATTCCAGCTTAAAATTATTCTTTCGACAACATGCCTCATGTTCTTTTGAAAAGGGAGACTTGGACATTAAGTTTCTTGTTTTCTGCTTGAAAGTCAGAAGTTCAATTTCTTGCCCAGGAGGACTCCTCGAAATTAATTAGAGAAACCATTGTAAATACAAATTTCTTCAAAGATTATTTTTCAATTGACATCAGTTACAAGTATAATCATAAAAGGCCAGCAAGCACATCCTCTTCAATGGATCTCACTGACCCATCACTTACCTAGTAAATTAATCCACAAGACAGTTATCCTTTATGTAAAATGACTCTGCCTCCATTCTTGCTAATAACTTCCTAATTGTGAACAGCATGCACCTTGAAATTGAAATCTTTGTCATAGTTGACAACTCACTTGGCCCAACTTTGTTCTCTTTGTAATCTGGGAAACCTTTGATTTAAATGATCCAAAATACATCCTTGGATGAACAGTCTTGAAGCAGAGCATCAAAGATGATTCACCAAAAGGAAGAACAAAGTACAAAAATATTTCCCAAAGTCCCTGCTCAAACACTCCCAGCAAGGATCATTTTCATGATCAGAAGTAGAAATCCTGTTCACTTTTTCCTCCCTAGCCCAATGATAGCTAAAATATAACATCTCCACTATTGGCTGGTTGAAATTAGCCAAGTTAGGACAGACCAAGAATCAAATCGGCGACCTTCCCTGCATTGGTTAACTGGCAGAAAAATATTGGCCAACTAAAAGCAAATAGAGTTGTGATAAATGGGTCATTTTCAGGACAGCAAACTGTAACTAGTGGAGTGTTATTGTGCTGGGGCCTCAACTATTTACTTGGATGCAATGTATCCAAATTTGTTGATGATACAAAGATGGTAGGAAAACAAGTTACGAGGAGGATGCAAAGAGTACAAAAGGATCTAATGGGCAAAAAGCTGGCAGATAGAAAAGTTTCCCCTTGCCCTTTTGCACTTTCTGTCACCCCATCTCTTGTTTCATTGATCATGGCGAAGGATGCTATTCAAGTGGTGGGGGGGGGGGGTGAAGGAATATGGTAGTGGTGGGAGACAATAGTCAAGGAGGTAGGTACTGTTCTCTGCAGTCAAGACCATGAGTCCCAGACGGTGTGTTGCCCAGCCAGTGCCAAGGTTTGGAATATCTGCTCTGGGCTAGAGGGGAACTTGCAATGGGAGGTGGAGGATCTAGACGTCATGGTCCATATAGGTACCAGGAAGAGTAGAAAAGAGGTTCTACATAGATAGTATAAGGAGCTGGGCACTGAATTAAAAAACAAACCTCAAAAGGTAAATATCTAACCACTGTGCCATCTGGCTAACGTTTTGTGATTTATGTGAATTACGGGGATACCCAGATCCCTCTGTAATGCAGCAATTTACAGTCTCTCCACTCAAATAATATTGTTTTTCCATTCTTCCCACTAAAGTAGACAACTTCACATTTTCCCACATGCTAATAATAATATTTTATTCAAGGAACATGTTCACAGCTGAATGACAGTGTAACTTGAATCAAAAAATACACATTGATCTGCAGCTTAAAAAATTACTAAAGGAGACAAGGACATACCCGCGACCACCACGACAGACACTATTAGAAGAGCTACTGACATCCTAGGCAGAGGGAACTGTAGTGATATGTACGAACGACTGCTAGAGAGGGCCGACACCAAACTGGACACGACAAGGAGGAAATGGGTGGAAGACTTGGGGTTCGAAATAGGGTGGGGATTCTGGAGCAAAGCACTGCACAGCGTCAACTCTACCTCCACATGCACGAGGCTCAACCAACACAGCTAAAAGTGGTACAGAGCCCACTTGACCAGAACCCGAATGAGCAAGTTCTTCCCGGAGGTGGAGGATAGATGTGAACTGTGCCAAGGAGGCCCGGCCAACCACGCCCACATGTTCTGGTCTTGCCCCAGACTTGCTGGGTCCTGGACAGCCTTCTTCGAGGCAATGTCCAAAGTAGTGGGGATGAGGGTGGAACCATGCCTGAAAGTGGCAGTGTTCGGGGTATCAGACCAGCCAGATCTCTTCATGGGGAGGAGGGCGGACGCCCTTGCCTTTGCCTCCCAGATCACCCACTGTAGAATCCTGCTTGGTTGGCGATCAGCAGCACCACCTAAAGCTGTAGACTGTCTGTTCGACCGATCAGAATTTCTCCAAATGGAGAAAATCAAATTCACCATCCATGGGTCAGAAGAGCGCTTCCACAAAACATAGGGAAATTGAAAATCGCTTATTGTCACAAGTAGACTTCAAATGAAGTTACTGTGAAAAGCCCCTAGTCGCCACATTCCGGCGCCTGTTCGGGGAGGCTGTTACGGGAATTGAACCGTGCTGCTGGCCTGCTTTCAAAGCCAGCGATTTAGCCCTGTGCTAAGCAGCCCCTAGGAGCCATTCACCCAACTGTTCAGACACCGGTTTGTGGCCAACACGAATAAATAAATAGCCAGTAGCCAGGGGGAAATAGCCAGGACACAATAGAAAGAGGAAAGCGGGGGGGGGGGGGGGCACGGTGAGGTAGCAAAACCCAGCAAGAAAAAATGAGGAACAGCAGGACAGCAGTGAAAAAGGAGGGAAGGGAGGGGGGGTTAAGGAGAGAGGTGCTGGAGGGGAGGGGAAATAGGGAGGACTGTAGGCCGAGCCAGCCAGACGGCAACAGACTGTAAAGAGAAAAACCCAAGAACCTTTGTGACTACAATAAATGAAAACGAACAGAAATGTATATAATTTTAAATTTTTCAATAAAAAGATTTTTCAAAAAATACACATTGCTTAAGTAATAAGGTTCCTCTGTGAAGATAAACACAAAGTATTTTAGTTTCTCTGCCATTTCCTTATTTGTCATTTCCTTATTCCCAATTATAAATTCTCATGTCTCTGCTTATTATGGACCCACATTTATTTTTGCTAACATTTTCCTTTTTATATACCTACAAAAGCATTGAGTCTGTTTTTATATTTCTCGCTAGTTTACCCTCGTACTCTATTTTTCCTGGTCCCCTGGAGAATTCTAAAAGGCTCCAAATTCTGAAAATTTTTGGAAATTTTATGCGCCTCTTCTTTCATCTTGATGCCTTTGGTGAACCACTATCAGAACACTTTCCTTGCTGGATTTTTGTGCATCAAATAGGGGCAATGTATCATGGCCAATCCACCTAACCTGCACAACTTTGGACTATTGTGTGGAAACCGGAGCATCCGAAAGAAACCCACAGACACGGGGAGAAAATGCAAACTCCACACAGACAGTCACCAGAGGTCGGAATTGAACCGGGATCCCGGGCGCTGTGAGGCAGCAGTGCTAACCACTGTGCCACCACCACTGTCCCAAACTGTTGATCCTATTTTAAAACCAATGCTGTATTATCTCTCAAGTCACTCTTAAATGCTTCACAATGTTGCACTTCTACTATAATCATTGTACTGCCAAAGTTCACAATTAACACAGGGCAGCGAGGGGCAGAATTAGTTCCAAGAACAGTCCATTCTGCAGCTTGGCAATGTTTCGTAGTGCTGCATTTTGTGTTATAGGTCTAAAATTCTATAGCCTTTGACTATATCATTTGTTGAAATGTTTCATTATTGCTGTGGATCGCGAGAAAAAGTTAAAAGTGCAGCTCAGTAATAAGTGCAGAATTCAGATTTGCTCTTAATTTTTGCTGACGCAGCAGCAGCTCCTTATGCCGTACAGGCTGCAACTACAACACCATAGTTTACTTTGGGTGAGTGGGTCCAAGTATAAAAGCAGAGGCAAATACATTCATATCCTTTATGCTGTTTTCAGTGAGATATTAGCTGCTCTTGCCAAAGAATATTGTGCTGATAAACTGGTATGTGTACCAAAAAAAACTTTGTTGCAAAATGAGGGGCCCTGCAGAGTAAACTTTTCTGTTTTTGATATTTTTCCTATTATGATCCTGCGTTTTAGTAGAAATTAAAGTTCAGACATTTTATATCATATGACCAGAATACATCCATTTTAAACCAGACAATATAAGTAGAATACTGTGTGCTGGGTAAACAATGCAATATATTGCTGTTACACCAGTACTGGGTACGAATTTTGCTTGTGTTATCTCTGAGGGCTGCATAATTATGTCAGGGACATCACTCATATTGTGCTCATTCTGTTCCAAGATTATTGGCACCTTTTTATAGCTCATCTACAGCTGCACATTTTGTTGTGAGGAGAATAATCCATAAAGAGTTCTGTGACTCACTTTGCAGGTTTTTGAGGCTGAAGGAATAATAGGGCCTAATTCCACTCAGTACAACCCATGGAATGTCACTGTTTGGAGTCCCTCCCAATTCTGTTCCTTTCTGGAGGGTGCATGTTCATGTGAGAATACTGGTCCACAGATGTCAGCATTTCTGGTTTGGTAAACAACCCACTCTTTAATGTGCGAGTTAGATAGAAAAAGTTGGCAAGCTATTCAATCATGGTTACACTCAGCCATCTAGTCTTGTCCTCAAAGGGCACAAATAGAAATTCTAGACAGGACAAAAGTACTTCAAATAAAAAAAGTTTCATAGAGAGGTGGTATTTATATCAATGTTCAAACAGTAGGGATTTGTGAAGCACCAACAATTATTATGTTGGAGTCACTGGAAAGGTACCAGTAGATTGGAAACAGTCTTTCACAGTTTCAAAAAGGATTGCAAACAAAAAGGGGAACAATAAGCCCACAGATCTTCACTTCCATGTAAATGAACAGCTTACTCACTCTTCCAACTTCTCCCATTGGACAGGAGATACAAAAGTCTGAGAACACGCACAAACAGATTTAAAAACAACTTGTTCCCCGCTGTTACCAGACCCCTAAACGACCCTCTTATGGACTGACCTGAGTAATTCTACACTCCTGTATGTTTCACCCGATGCCGGTGTCTATGTATTTACATTGTGTACCTCGTTTTGCCCTATTATGTATTTTCTTTTTATTTTATTTCATTTTCATGTACTAAATGATCTGTTTGAGCTGCTCGCAGAAAAATACTTTTCACTGTACCTCGGTACACGTGACAATACACAAATCCATCCATCTGTCTGGACTAAGCTCAAGAAACATCTACAGAAAAATAACCTTGTAAATAGCAGTCAACATGGATTCAGAAGGCAAACATTAAAATGACAATCCAAGGTGGGCGGATCACCACAGGGAAGAGTTTGCTCGGCAGCTATTCGGTCACCACAAGGACGGAGGTGATGGGGCGGCTTATGTTGCTCAGGAGTCAGTTCATTCTCGGTCGCCAGCTGCAGAGTTATGGCGACAGCAGCCAGATGGGAGAACTGTGCAAGGGAGATGGGAAGGAAGGTGGTGGTGTAGGAAGCATAAGAAGCTGCAGGTGCATTTGGCCGAAGAGAGGCAGGAATTGAGGGGAAATACTTCAGGGAAAAGGAAAGTGAACAGATTGAAAACCTTAAGGAAACATCGTCAAGAGGAGGTTAATCATCATGAATAGGAAATACAGCGTTTAGAGTGAGATTAAACGCCGCAAAACTCAGATCAAGAAGCTCAGATCAGGGCAGCACAGTAGCATAGTGGTTAGCACAGTTGCTTCACAGCTTCGGGGTCCCAGGTTAGATTCCCGGTTTGGGTCACTGTCTGTGCGGAGTCCGCACATTCTCCCCGTGTCGGCGTGGGTTTCCTCCGGGTGCTCCAGTTTCCTCCCACAGTCCAAAGATGTGCAGGTTAGGTGGATTGGCCATGATAAATTGCCCCTTCGGGTGGGGTTACTGGATTATGGGGAGGGTGGAAGTGTGGGCTTGGGTAGGGTGCTCTTTCCAAGGCGGGGGGGGGGGGGGGGGGGTGCGGACTCAATGGGCTGAAAGGCCTCCTTCATCAGTGTAAATTCTGTGATTCTGTGAAGCTGAAGCCCGATGGCTATGACAGTGACTAGGATTTCCTCCTACCTACATGGCTTTGCATATCTCAATCATGGAATTAATGCTGTTTGTGTCATTATTCTTGGATGTAAATTATGCATTATCAAATAAAAATACATTGTAAATTTTTTTTAAAGAAATGACAATCCAAGTGGAGAATGGAAACCCTATTATGGTATATAACTGCATTTTGTAAAGACATCTGGACAGGATTCCAAAGGGACAGATATTAATAAAGTTCAAATCTTAGGAGAAACCAGCCAGACTTGAATATATTGGGTACTTGTTAGGAAGTTATATCAAGGCGGTGGGGAGGTACTGAATAAATTCCACAGTAATAGATATTGTGATTTCCAAATTACATCAACGACAAATTTTGAAATTGGCTAAATTTGTAAATTATAAAATCAAACAGGACAGAAGAGGCCATTCGACCCATCATATTTGCACTGACAAAACTGCACTTAATCTACAGTAATCCCACTTCCCAGCACTTGGCCCATAGCCTTGATGTGCTCATTCATGTACTTTTTAATGGTTGTGAGGTTTCTCTACTCCCCTCCCAGGCAGCGTATTCCAGACTCCAACCACCCTCTGGGTGAAAAAATGTTTCCTTAAATCCCCTCTAAACCTCCTGCGCCTCACCTTAAACTTATGCCTCATTATTGACCCTTCAACTAAGGTAACAGCTGTTTCCTATCCACCCTGTCCATACCACTCAATCTTATGCATCTTAATCAGGCCCCCCTCAAGACTTTTTTGCTCTTACAAAAACAACCCAAGTCTACCCAGCCTCTCTTTCACAGCTCAAATGTTCCATCTCAGGCAACATCCTGGTGCATCTCCTCTGTACCTGCTCCAGTGCAATCACATATTTCCTGTGGTGAGGCGGCCAGAATGGCACACAATACTCCAGCTGTGCCGAACCAAAGTTTTGTAGAGCTCCAGCGTAAACTCCCTGCTCTTATAATCTATACCATGACTGACTCGTGCGACTCGGCCAATATTGTCTACCTCATACGCTGCAGCAAAGGATGTCCCGAAGCGTGGTACATTGGTGAGTCCAGAAAGAGCATCCTATTTTTTTTTTTTTTTTTTAAAAACACACCTCAGTGAATTATCTACATATCTGCTCCTCTATTGCCCACTGTTTGGGGACCTATAATACTCCCAACAATGTGACTGCCCCCCTTGTAATTCCCAAGAGCTATCCACAAAGCCTTGTTTTGAAGACCTTTCTAAGATATTGTTCCTCCTTACTGCAGGTAACTGACTCATTAATTAATAATGCGACACCACCTCTTTTACACCCTCCCGTCTGGCCTGAAGGTCCTATACCCTGGAATGTTGAGTTGCCAGTCATGCCTCTCCCTCAACCACGTCTGTGATGGCAACAATATCACATTTCCACATGTCAATCCACGCTCTTAACTCATTAGTCTTACTTATAATGCTCCTAGCTTTAAAGTAGAGCCATCCAGCCTCTCCTTACTCCCTTGGAACTCAACATGGCTGAACTCTCGCTGTCTTGTTCTCTTTACTAGTATGCTATGTCCCCTCCCCCTGCCAAAGTAGTTTAAACTCCTCCCAACAATACTAGCAAACCCATCCACAAGGATGTTGGTCCCATTCTGCTTCAAGTACAGACTGTCTCACTTGTACCAGCTATCCAGAAACAGTCCCAGTGATCCAGGAATCTAAAACCCTTCCTCCCCCACCAACTCCTGAGCATTCACCTGCCCTATTCCAAATAAGTCAACTGAATTTACAAATGGAGTAATTTTTAAATTAATTCACTGAACGTGGGCATCACTTGCAATGCAAGCATTTATCATAGAATTTACAGTGCAGGAGGCGGCCATTTGGCTCATCGAGTCTGCACCGGCTCTTGGAAAGAGCACCCTAGCCAAGCCCACACCTCCACCCTATCCCCACAACCCAGCAACCCCACCCAACACCAAGGGCAATTTTGGACACTACGGGCAATTTAGCATGGCCAATCCACCAAACCTGCACATCTTTGGATTGTGGGAAGAAACCCACGCACACACAGCGAGAACGTGCGGACTCCGCACAGACAGTGATCCAAGACGGGAATCGAACCTGGGACCCTGGAGCTGTGATGCAATTGTGCTAACCATTATGCTACCGTGCTGCCCCTTGCTCAGCCCTTTTGTCTTTGAGAAGGTGGTGCTGACCCATCTTCTTGAACCACTGCAGTCAGTGTGAAAAGCTAGTGCTATTGGATAGGAAGATCTAGGATTTTGATTCAGCGGAACAACAACATAGAATAGTGCGTTTGAGGGGAACTTGCAGGTGGGGTGCAGTGCTCTGATGTTGTGAAAGGAAAATAATGTTCGACAAATATATTGGAGTTTGAGGATGTAACAAACAGGGTGGATAAAGAGAAACCAGTAGATGCAGTGTATTTGGATTTCTAAAGGCATGCGATAAGGTGCCACATAAAAGGTTATTACACAAGAGCATATGGTGCTGAGGGTGATGTATTTGCATGGCTAGAAGACTGGCTATCTAACAGGAGACAGCTGGGATAAATGGCCATTTTCAGGTTGGCAAACTAACTATTGGGAGTGCTGCAGGGATTAGAGATGTGCCTCAATTATTAACAACCTATATTATGATTTGGATGATAGGACTGACAAATGTAGCCAAATATGTTGATGGTACGAAGAGGGTACAAAGTATGCAAAGGGACAGAGATAGGTTAACGGGGAGTGGGTAAAAATTTGGCAAAATGTAAGGTTGTTCATCTTGACAGGAATAGAAAAGCAGTGTATTATTTAACTGGAGAGACTGCAGAATGCTTCTGTACAGAAGCACCAGGTAGGTGTCCTTTTACATGAATATAAAGTCAGCATGCAGGTACATCAATTTAGAAGTCAAACAGAATGTTGGCCTTTATTGTAAGGGGGATGAAGTATTAAAGTAGGGAAGTCTTGCTACAACTTTGATTGACAAGGGAGTCAGTTATAGAGGGGCAGACAGTAAAGTGGAGTTAAGGCCACATCAGATCAGTCATGATCTTATTGACTGGTGGAGATTCATGAGAATGGTCCCAGGGATGAGTAATTTCAGTTACATACAGATTGAAGACGTTAGTACTGTTTTCCTTGGAGAAATGCTCGAGGTGTGATTTGATAGAGGCATTCAAAATCATTAGGGGTCTAGATAGGATAGGTAAAAACTGTTTCCGTCGGCAGAAGAATAGAGAACCAGAGGGCACAGATTTAAGGCAATTGGCAAAAGTTTCCCTATAAGTCACTCACCAGCCCGACTTGGGAATATATCACCGTTCCTTTACTGTCGCTGGCTCAAAATCCTGGACCTCTCTCCCTAACAGTGCTGTGGGTGTACTTACACCTGAGGCACTGCAGGAGTTCAAGAAGGCAACTTTCTGAAGGGCAACTAGGGATGCGGTGCCTGCATCTCGGAAATTAATGTTTTTTAAAATGGCAACACAGGGAAAACATTTTTCACACAGCGAGTGATTAGATCTGGAATGCACTACCTGAGAATGTGGATGAAGCAAGTTTAATCGAGGCTTTCAAGAGGGAATTGCATTGTTATCTGAAAAATGAGAATGTGCAGGGCTGCAGGGAGAAGGCCGGGACTGGCACTAAGTAAATTTCTCCGAAGGAGAGCTGATGTAGTCACAGTGGGCTCAATCTGCTGTAACAATTCTGATATTCCTCTTTCTTATGTCCCATGTGGTGGAGGTTGCAGGTTTTGGGAGATCCTGGAAAAATATATTGTAGCAAATTGCTGCAGTGCATCTTGTAAATAATAAACACCACAACTGTGTTTGCACTGGTGGTGGAGGCAGTGAATGATTAAGTAAGGTAGTGGATGGGGAGCCGATCAAGCGGACTGCTTTGTCCAGCTTGGTGTCATGCTTCTGCGTGTTGGGAGAGTATTCCATCACACTCCTGACTTGTGCCTTGCAGAAAATGAAAAGGCTTTGGCAAATCAGGTGGTGAGTTACCACAAAATCCCTGCCACTGACTTGCTCTTGTAGCCACTGTAATTTTGTGATTGGTCCAGTCAGCTACTGTAATTTTGTGATTGATCCAGTCAAGTTTCTGGTCAATGTTGACCCCCCCCAGGATATTAATAGATGGTAATTTGAAAGAAAAAATAAATTTAGCATACCCAATTCATTTTTTCCAATTAAGGGGTAATTTAGCATGGCCAATCCACCTAGCCTGCACATCTTTTGGATTCTGGGGGCAAAACCCACGCAAACACGGGGAGAATGTGCAAACTCCACACGGACAGTGACTAGAGCCAGGATCAAACCTGGGATCTCAGCGCCGTGAGGCAGCAGTATTAACCACTGTGCCACGGTGCTGCCTATAGGTGGTAATGTTTAATATCATGGGGAGGTGGCCTGGATATATCAGTAATAGATCAAATGGCTTTTCCAATTTCTAATTATTGTTACTCTTTAGTTAACAATGAAGGACAGTTTCTTATATACTTAGATACCAAAGGAAAAGCTCAATTAAGATCCCTTTTGAACATAACATGGTTTCCATTGGAAATCACGATCAATCAATATATTGATATTCTCTCCATCTCGAGACACAACTAGTATAAGCAACCTTATGCTGTGAAATACATCCATCGTACAAAGTCACAACAGACGATCAGAAGTTGTAAATGTGTTTAATACACGTCAGTAAATTTATACAAGGCATTAATGGCTGCAAAGACAAACTTTCTGCATTGTATGTACAGAGCAATATACAAATACAGTATAATGGAAACAGCATCGCTATTAGTAACTAAAGCATTAATCCAAAACAAGCAAAGTTACTCTCAGCTTTCCAATCTGAATAATTTACTGTCATTTCTGAACAAAAGAAAATATACAACAAAGTAAAAGCAAAATGTGTAAAGGATTAGGTCCATTTTCCCCAAGTCCATGAAGATGCATATATAAAACCACAAGTTTCCTATACAATATTATATGTTTTAAATGAACAGTTAAAATGATACTTTTAGCGCTAAAGCACTGTTTAACCAGTTTTGCTGCTTTTTAAACCATGATTGTTGAACAAATCCCTGTGCCAAGAGCAGATTCTCCACAAGTTCAATGCTGTTGCTCAACATATTTTCAATTCAAGTAATGTCACTGAAATTATCAAGGGATAAACAAGAATTCAACTAGACTAATGGGGATATATTGTACAGGTGGTTGTAAAAAATGTGCATGCTTCTAAAATTTAATAAATTTTAATAATTTAAGTTAAAATCTAATAAATTTTATGAACAAAGCAGTATGACCATGTAAGCACACACCAAAATGTTCAGAAAACCCATGATTTCTTCCAGTCGGAAAGTTAACTGAAAAACATTGTTTGATCATAGATATTATGTATTATATTTGAACCAACTCAATTCACTTATACCAAATTTTTATTGAATACCACACTAATGGTGATTCAGACACGAATGGGTGACGATATGAATTGTAGCACACACTAGAAATTAAGACTACATGGGCTTTTCTAACTGAATAAATTGCCAGACATAGGAATGCATTTAGAGTGGGCTGTAGCCAAATAAAAGCAAATAATGTACTTAAACTTTCTCTGCTTTTTCTCTTATTCTCATCGTTCCTCGATGTTGATGACGTTTTGCAGCTATTTTAAAGGGTGCTATCTGTTAAGTATTTAAAATTCAGGTAGTTTTGGTACTATGAGGGGCCAATAAGAGTGTTGTAAACCATTCATTTTGGCAATATACAAACAATGCACAGTCAGGGGCCTCTCATCAAAATAATGCAATCCTTCCCTCCAACAAAACCAAGAATTCAGAGATACCAGTTTCTTGACTAACAGAAAACCAAGGGACTAAGCAGATGCCTTAAAATGAAACCTTTTCCATAAATAACTTCTAGTTATCTATACCATCTCATCTACAAACACATTTAGCAATGGAGAAAAATTTCCCTTTCATGTTTGGAATAAAGGCACCATCTGGTGTAGCACCAAATCAGAGATTTAAAGGTCCCAGGTTTAATTCCCAGTCAGTGCGAAGGTATTTGATCTCAGCTTGGGACATCATAATTGATTAAAGAGAGAAAAAACAGTCAATGCACCCATTGACTGAGGAAAGACTTGTGATTTGAGCTGGCAATTGCAGAACAGGTGATGACAGGAATAAATTTTAGCTGTGATGCTGTCATGGTTGACTGGCCCATCCAAATCAACAAATGCAAAATGGCTGCTTCACAAAAATGAAGCTTCCAGCATTCAGAAAAGCACACAACAAAATACTGCGATTTTGGAAATCTGAAATAAAAACAGGAAATGCTGGAAACACCGAGTCAGACAGCCTTTGGAGAAGAGAAGCCAAGTTAATGTTTCAGGTTGACATATTATCAGAAAGATTCTAACAAAAGATCACCAAACTGAAGCATTTAATGGTTTCTTGCTCCACACATGCTGTCTGACCTGCTGGATATTTCTAACTTTTCTGTTTTACTTAAAAATACATATTGCAGCATCAATCAGTGCCTGGATAGGGAATACAATTGTGGTGAGGAACAAAGACAGAGATGAAATAATAGGCTCATGAAGAATCAAGTTGCTTCCCTTTTGCAGTTTTCAGTGTTTAAAAAAATTCTTGCCAATTTCAGTGCAGGAAAAATGAGAATGTTCATTAAAGATATTAACATTTCCCTGACTATTCATTAGTTAAATGTATGAATCTTACAAAACAAGTGATCACAATCTTGGAACTACATTCCAGTAACGCTCAATAATGCCATCTGGCTTAGCTAGGATGCCCCCATTGAATAGCCTGCAACATATTTATGCTCGCACACGTGATTATTAAAGGCAGAGTGTCATGGCACCCATGAAATAGTACCTCAGCAAAAGTCAGTACCTTCATAAGAGAAAATCTGAAACACAGGGGGAAAAAAATTCTACAACGAACAGAATACCACTCCATGGAATGAAACACAACAGCTGCAAACTGAGCATTGCACATGGACAAGTTTCAGCAGCTTCATAGGTGCAATTTATACATTATCCTGCAAATAATCATATACAAGCATACTCACATGTACTGCCGTCTTGGATTTTTCAAACAAACACCACTTCTAAGCCAGACTTGCATCCAGAGAAACATGTCACATGGTCACATCCAATTTGTTACCTCAATGTAAACAGAATCACCCAACAACCCAAATGACCTGATACTGCTCTCACGGTCAAACTCTGAAATGACCTGAGCACCTCTATAAATGAAGTAAGATCCAAGATATAGCCCTTGAGAAAGTAATTGTTTAAAATATAATTTTGATATAACTATATTACAGTATTCACTAGCTGTAGATTCTACAATGTTTTCATTGTTTCATTCAACAAGTTTTCACTGAAAGCAACCCGTACGGTATAAACGCAACATTTCTCAAGATGGTATTCTCAACCAATACAGAAGTCTATGGAACTTATTTCTGTAGTTACTTTATTACAGACTGGTAGACATAGGTTTGTGTATACACAACTTCCCAAACATTACTGAAACACAAATACAGGTCAATTTACTACTGCTAGCTTATTAAAATGGTAATTTGCAATACTGCCATTAATATATTGGCATTGTACCACTTAAGATAGAAAAGAATAAACAAAAAGTTCAATTCGGAATAAAGTACAAAGAAAAAGCACTATATTATACAGCAAACAGCCGATCTGGTTGATTTCGCCCAGTCCCGGTAAAGACGATAAAAGCAAAAATACCACAGATGCTTGATACCTGAAAATAAAACAGAAAATGCTGGAAATATTCAGCAGGTCAAGCACAAGGACCAGGACTTCAATGACCTACAACGTTAACTCTGTTTCTCGCTCCACAGATGCTGGCTAACCGGAGTATTTCCAGCATTTTCTGCTTTTATTTCTGGCAAATAGAATCGGCGTTCTGAAAATAACTAATAGATCTTATGTTTAAGATTGTTGCGGTTTATACATATATATATATTTTGCAAAGTACTGGTATATTAAGATGAGAAAATTAATTTTCTAACCAATCTCTTTTAACTTCTCAAATTTGCTGGAAAAGTGCATTTCATTAATCATTACATGCAAATACAACAGGAAGCTATACCAATAAGCCAAATAAGAAAGAACACTCCCAAAGAACATTCATTTTGATTTGTATAAAATGACAAGTCCACGTGGAAGTGGCCAAATTAGATTGCCATCTGGTTGCAATCTAAATAAACCTAAAGATGGCAAAACAATGTGCTCACTTGTTGGCCATCAGTACCTGAACTGGAAAAGAACAGAGGCCTTGGAACAAGAAATAGAAAAGAAATGGAGAAACAAAAAGTTTAGACAGCATGCAGCAAAGGAAACATTACTAAAACAGGAAAGAGGCAACAAGTGGATGACAAATGAGATACTAGCAAGTAGAAATGGAATAGAAATAGGGTTAAGAAAAGAGACACACATGAATATGACAAAATTGAAAATAAAATAAAGAATACAGGTAGGCAGGCTAAAGAGAATAATGAGATGTGTGATGAAGTATTGGAGCTGGAAAGAAATTACAAAATCGAGAGTTATGCAGAAGATGAAATCTTTGACAGGTAAAAGGGATAACAACGGATTATAGGTGTACAAAAGGCATGGTAAAACATTGTTCGAAAGGAATGAAGTAGCAATTAGACGGACTGAGTATATAAATGAACTGCATGATAATCCAAGCAAATTACTGCGGATGCTGAAATCGGAAACAAAAACAGAAAATACTGGACAATCTCAGCAGCAGGTCTGACAGCATTTATGGAGGGAGAAGGGAGCTAACGTTTAGAGTCTGGATGAATCTTTGTCAAAGCTAGAGAGCGTTCTCTCCAGTTTTGACAAAGAGAATCCGGACTCGAAATGTTAGCTCCCTTCTCTTTCTCGCCATAGATGTTGTCAGACCTGCTGCTGAGATTGTCCAGTATTTTTTTTTTTTTTTTTTTGTTGCATGATGATTCAAGCTGAGGATGTTCTCAAGATAGAGGTAAATGAAGGACAAAACATGATAGCAAAGGTAAATAATACTTTGAAATTGATGAGTACAGGAAAAGCTCCAGTCATAGAGGAATTAACAAAACGTCTAAAGCCCTTGGAGAAACTAAATTAGAAGTGATAACACAAAATTTGGCATCAAATAGATATCAACAGATACATTCCGAGTAACTTGAGACATCATTATTCCTAAGTTACCCAAGAAACCTAAAGCAATCGAGTGCAATTGGTTTAAACGGTAAGTTTACTGACTCATCTCATTAAAGTGATCTTCAAAATCATAATAGAAAGAATTAACATTTCAGAGACAGCGTATTGAAGATGTTTCATAGAATTTACAGGACAGAAGGTGGCCATTCGGTCCATCGAGTCTGCACCGGCCCTTACTAAGAGCACCCTACTGAAGTCCACGTATCTACCCTATCCCCGTAATCCAGTAACCCCACTTAACATTTTTTTGGACACTAAGGGCAATTTAGCATGGCCAATCCACCTCACCCGCACATCTTTGGACTGTGGGAGGAAACCGGAGCACCCGGAGGAAACCCACGCAGACACGGGGAGAACGTGCAGACTCCGCACAGAGACCCAGCCAGGAATCGAACCTGGGACCCTGGAGCTGTGAAGCAACTGTGCTAACCACTATGCTACCATGCTGCCCCTTGAATTAATGAAGGGCTGAAAGGAATGCTGTAACCAGAAAGAGGCTTTGATAATACATTGTAATGAACAGCAAATGAGACATCAAAAATACTATTTTCTAACAAGGGAAACACCTTCTACCCAGTTCCACCACAACGTGGAACTGAACATCTGTTCTGTAAAGAGAGTGCAGGACTAACTCTAGTGGCCTCGTTTTTAAAAAATGGCAGACTTGTTTGAAAAATAATAGATGAAAATTGCTATGCAAGTGTTGCCTGCCTTAATACTCAATTTCTGGAAACGCTACTTAAAGACCAAACAAGTTGACAGCATCATTTAGAAATTAAACTCATTCCACCAGGTAGTTTTTCCACTTCTGTACTATGTCAGATGTCATTAGTTGGGGCACTTAAAATGTTTGCAAAGAAAACACGGAGAAGGGGGATGTTTAAGTGTCATGATTCCATTCAACAAATTAAGCAACTGCTGACTGACCCCAGTTACTGCTACCACATTAGCTTCACCAGAACCACAAGTTTACAATTTATCACATCACAAATTTGGATAGGCATGCAGCCGTTTTGTCTGAAACCTGTCAATTGATTAATTTGTGTAGAGCTGGAGGAATTCTTTTTGCACGAGCATGAAAGCATGCAAGCAGCAGTGCAATGTAATGCACTATACAATGGCATTCAAAAGGTACATTTGTACACTAAACCAAAATTGATTCTGCGCAGAAGGAATATCTTTCACAAATCTATTTCTGCAAGTTCACCTTCAAATGTTTTGCCTCAGGTAAAGATCAGGAGAAACTTAAAGAACATTCTTGAGTACCTTGCCTTTATTGCCTCGCAAATAAATAGATGATTACACTTGTTTAATGGAGAGAGCAAAGCTTCCAACGGTCAAATTGGCAAAGATGGTTTGTTGCCGCTGGCCTTAACAATAGGTACCACCAGTGTAAAAAGTTGATTTTCTTCAGTGTTAGCAATCCGGAGTAGGGGGTCTCAATGGAAGATGCCTCAACAGAACATAACACCCCAGGGTGATGAAAGGGTAAGAAATACCATTCTAAACACAACTGGGTTGGATCCGATTCCTTCAGTGCACAAAAGTAAACCTAGAGCAGGGGTGTAAGTGTAGATATGGCAGTGAGAACAGGATCCAGCTTAGCTGTCATGGCTTTCTGGTGTTTACTGTTCCTTCAGATCCACATACATAAAGTGGCCACATGGGTGTTAAGATCAGAGGTGCAGTGGCCCAACACAAGGCTTTAAAAGGGGAGAGCAAAAGGAATGTACATTGTCAGAACATGCGTAATATTACATTCTCCAGAAAAGCTATAGAATGCATTATTTTAACACTCGTTCAGTTTAAGGGTTCTGTATTTGGTTAATGGCACAAATGACAACTTAAGGTAGCTTAAGCATGTGCTAATTTAGTGATGTCTTAAAATCAGAGTCAGATGAGAAATTACAGTTTCAAGTCTCTTTCCACATATTTGTAATTAGTGGAAAATTAAGGCTATTGCTTTCTTGTCAGCATAAAATTTCTGCATAGGCACAGTATATTTTGCAAGATATTGTAAAATGAGGTTTGATAATGTTACAGGTTGTGGTACAGTTATGCCAGTCTCAACAGCCTAATACTTCACAGTACATTTTATTAACTTCTGTAGGCCATGCCATAACAAGATACTTTAAAGTAGGAGATATAGCAAAGGTTTCCTCCAGGACGAGTTCTTTCCAAAACCATTTTCTTCACTGTAGACAGAGACACTTACGGCATCAATGAGTATATATTGCATATTCAATTAACAAAAAGTTGAATAAAATTCTGTAAAAACTGAATTCTTTCTGCCTTGATAAAGTTTTGGAAACAGCAGCAGAGTTCAACAGACCAATAATATATTTTGCCTCCAGTTTGTGCATTAAATTTATGTTAACAGACAAGTACAAATTGTTTTTTCCACAAAAAAAAAGGAACCGGGGATTCATTTAGGTGTTGGCATAGGTCATAGAGGACAACCAAAATGGCTCAACTAACTCCAAATTCCAACACAAAAGCAAAAATACTGATGTTGTAAATCCAGGCAGCAACTGTGGAGACAGAAACAGTTTCAGATTGCTGATCTTTCATCAGAAAGGCCATCAACTTACAAAGTTAGCTTCACAGATGCTGCCTGACCTAAGCATTTCCTTGAATCTCCTGTTTTAATTCCATATTCTGAACTTCCATTTCAACACAGTTCCGGCTAGTCTTAGAAATTACCTGCCAAACTGGAGGCTTAACATCACTGAACTGGGTAGTAACTTTCGACTGAAACCATTGGCAGACAAAGCCTGGGTGGAATTGGCTGCAGATTGGCACTTGCCACAGTGACATAGAACAAATAATATGCATGATCACGTTTGGACAGAAATCAACATTAAACATTTCATACAAGAACATTTTAAAAATATTTGTAAATTTATAAAACTATTCAAACAGAGGTCATAAAGCAACCTATTAATACACAACTGCGGCAAGCCTGTTACTCAACAAAGGCAGATGGTCAAGGAAACATGTGGCACTGTAGGTACACCAGGGTTAGAATTTACTACTGTCTAACATCCCCAACATTAATGGAGGTAAATGTTTAAATAAATGCATTACTGCTAAAATAGATGATATCAGCACAACACTTGTTTTAATAAATGCTGCAGTTCAGAAACCCACCATTGTGGTGCAGGTCTGGTTCTTTGTAATTTACAATTACCATTTGAAGGTTTCACATATTAAACCCAATATACCATTCCTAACTTGTAAAAAAAAAAAAGTATTAAAAAGAGAATGCTTTTACACTTTACATTGTATGGTGCTAGATTTAGTAAGGCTTGTTAATAATTATTGACCAACTGAAATGAGGTTTGCAGGTACACTAGTGAATTCTAAACCCTGAATTCAAATAGGACGTATTTAAAACCAATCACAAAATAACTGTTAAAAAAGCAAGTATCTTATCCATGACCAGCACTGCAAAAAACATATTTTGACATGTTGCAGTTTTTTTTTAAGGCGGCAAAAGCTAATTTTCTAGATTTCATCTTTCAAAAAAGGCTATATTAGTCACTGAATCACAAATTTAAGAATCATGTCATTACTATTTTAAATAAACGACAGGGTTATTTGAGCCACAAAGTAATATCAAATGCCTCAATTTCAAGACAAAGTTTCCTGCTCCAATTTGCACTGAATAGCTCCTAGGTTTAATTATAAAATAGCCTCTTTCCTCAATGTTCGTTTAATGTTGCTTTTAACACTGTGTGATCCACAAGCCTGATACACAGCTTTTAAGCACACTTTAATAAAGATTTAGTTGAAGTTAGAAATTTTCATAAAGTGGCCAAAGAGCACAAGTCATATTTTAGTAACTTTATAGTAGCATTATATAATAAATCAGAATATTGGTTTACTGCTACAGGTTAGAATCTGGCAGGTGGTAGTAAGGCATGTGGTATCTACACTATTCAATCAAAAGAGTAACTTTTACATTAGGCCCCAGACTCCTAAATACTTATGAAGCAATTGTGAAATTTGGCATATGTACAATTTTGAGAAAATACTATGTAAACATTGCAAATATTTTGTTAATACGGTTATTAGTTCTGTAAAACATCCATTAGGGAGATATTTCACATACTAAATCCAATATTAACAAGCCTAACTTGTACAAATTGTGACTGCTTCACATTTCAATAGGTTACATATGTACCACTCTTTGACTACTGTACCTATCAGTAGCAAACCAAACAGCTAAGTTTTAAGCATCTGAGAAGATTTTGAAAACAATTTGAAGTAAACTTCACTTCCAACGGGACCCTTTATGGCCAAAATGTTGCTAACCTGCTTCCGTAATACTCAAACATTGTTTTGGAATAAATAATGACTTTTGCTTTGTAATAGCCCTTTTTGTTTTTTGAGGGGGTGGGGATAGAAGAGGGAGAGAACAGATATTAACTAGACACAATCCCCACATTGAACACCGCGGTTTTGCATTATCTGGCAATTTTTCACATATCTTCATGTTCGAAGAAACACAATCATAAACCTCGTCAGGTTATCAAAATGTACGCTTGATTAGAATATCCTCAACAAAATCCAACTGGGAGCAAAAGCAATTGAAAAGCCAAAGTCTGGAAAATAAATTTGGCATCTTCGGTTGAACAGTTTACAGCAGTTGCCACGGGTTTTTGAAGGAACTGGAACCTTAATCACTCTGGTATAAGCTGCTGTCAGTGCCAGACATTAAAAGTAACAAAGTAACTGGACGTCACTGGAGCATCAGCTGCTTAAGGTTATCATGGAGGATAGTGTCCTTGACATCACGGAATACCAGACGAATGTTTTCGGTATTAATGGCGGTGGTGAAGTGATGGTAGAGTGGCTTGTGCTGCTGTTCTCGACGTTTGTCACGAAAGCATTGCACCAGGAACTGTTGGACATCTGAGAGCTCATGGGGGTTTCCCTCGTATTGAGAGAAGTAGTCCTTGATGCTAACAGTTTTAACCTTCTCCTCTAACAAGTCAGTCTTGTTAAGGAAAAGAATTATGGAGACATTGCTAAAGACCCTGTTGTTGACTATCGTTTCGAAGATGTTTAGGGACTCACTCAGGCGATTTGTTTGCCGGTCCTCCATGAGCACTTGGTCAAATTCACTTGATGACACCAGGAACAGAATGGAAGTCACCCCATCAAAGCACTCGAACCAACGCCTTCGTTCCGACCTTTGTCCACCCACATCCACCATCTTGAAGGGCACATTTTTAATTTCAAAGTCATATTCATGTATTCCCTTGGTGGGTCTTCGTGCTAGTAGAATGTCTTGTTGTGTTGGAATATAGTCCTAAAGTAGAAAAAGAGTTGAATTAATGTTGGGTCCAGATGGTACTTTTAGACAGAATCTAATTAATTATACAAATACATTTCGTACCTGGATATGGCAGAAATATAACTGCAGCTTAGTGATAAATAAAATAATCCATTTTATGTCATACCATTCTTGCTGTTTATTGAACACAGACCATGAATATATCATAAAACATACTATATTGTTAGAACACTGGGATTTTTCAGGCTTCCTGCGTTGCATGAGCTTCAGCTTTTTGTTAAAAGCAGCTGCACCAGTTTATTTTAAAGCCGTTAACAGTAGATTGGTTTATAAAAAACCACAGGCACAGCTCGTTTGTTAGTCTGACCATGTCGCCTTCTAACTGTAAATGTAATCACCAAACCATATTTCAACAAGAAATCGTATGGTAAGATGGAGTTAATTAATCCATTCCACTGCTCGAGGAGAAATAAACTAACAACAGCATCACAGAATCAAAAAACAATAGCTGACTTCAAAAGCTGTTGATGGCCATGATGATTTTTCTGGTGAGGGGATGGTACAACAGGTAAAACCTTTATTTGTATAACCATTATTTGGATATTCCATTAAAAAAGGAAAAACAAGCACAAATTCCATGGTACTTTTTGAACCTCTAATGTATTTATAACATATCAGTGCAAACATTTGAAATGGTTAAACAAAGATAGTTTAATCCCCATTTATTTAGGAATGGCCTATGTTATAAACAAGAAAGGATATGCTCATAAAAACTCTCAGCAATTAAAATCAATCTTACACATGGATTGAGCAATCTATTCAACCACCTACAAAGAGGCATCGTCAGGTGCTTTTATCCTGATGTTTCAGTTTGGAATTTGGGAGCTTTCTAGCTGTAAGCTTTTACACCATTAAGCTACCCTTCTGTTACCAACTTCACACTCAAAACCTGTTTATGGTGGGTCTATGTGTGGCTGAAATAGGCGTTAGCAGGATACGCACAAGAATTGGGATATGCAAAATCATGTCAAAAGACAACTGGCTGCCAGTTAATGGGCAATATCATGTCACTGATAAATTAAAAATTTTAAAATAAAGTTACCAATTGGAAAATTGCTGAATTCTCAGAAAGCAACAATATTCTACTGGCAGACAATGCAACAGTTTCTATGACCAAGGATGGCACAGTGGTTAGCAAAGCTGCCTACGGCACTGAGGACCAGGGTTCGAATCCCGGCCTTGGGTCACTGTCGGTGTGGAGTTTGCACATTCTCCTCGTGTCTGCCCCCACAACCCAAAGATGTGCAGGTTAGGTGGATTGGCCATGCTAAATTGCCCCTTAATTGGAAAAAATAATAATAATTGGGTATTCTAAAAAAAATTTAAAACAGTTTCTATGACCTCCTAGACTATTCCAGGATCCTAATTTTAGTGCCATATCGTTTACAATTTCTATATGGGTTGGTTTTGTAGTATCACAGTTTGGTACACATCTCTAAATTGCACAGCTGAGGATTACAAACATGCTGATTGATATGGTTACTAATTTTCCATTCACTTCATCGCTGATGGCAGCTCACTCATGAAAAATAGCAAAGTATCAATGTAAGCCAGGCAATTTTGCCAAAACTAAAACACTCCATAGCTCCAAAGTGGCTAATTTTAGTTTGTGCTTCCAGTCGTACTTTTTTATATAAATTAGCCAGTTTTTCAGCCACTGGGAGTTGACAACAACCTTCCTTAATATTCCTTTATTTGACTTCTAGATTTCAACAGCAATCTAGATACTATTTGCGGACTTACATGAATATACTTAGGATGCCTCAAAACATGTTGGTCAACTCGGTACTTCTGAAGTGTAGTTACTATTGCAATATAGGGAAACACAACTGCCCATTTTGCACACACCGTGGTTGCACAAAAAGCAATGAGATAAAAGGACGAGATACAGAGGCTGGTAGTGAGAAGTGACTGAGGAGGATTCTGGGAGAAGTAAGCTCACTCACCACAATTCAGATGGGATCATGAAGGTCCCGGAGCTCAACAGAAGGAAAGAGCATCCTATGGAGGATGGTAGTGGGAAGTGACGGAGGAGGATTCTGGGAGAAGTCAGCTTGCTCTCCACAACTGAGAAGGGGGTGTGGCAGATCCAGTGTCAAAGAACGGTAACGTGGCTCAAGCCAGCACAGGACTGGAAACTTAACATCCTGGGTTAGGTTTTTAGTAGAAACAGGATAGGTAAAAAGGGAGGTGTGGCAGTCTTGGTCAAAGATAGTATCCTAGCCCTTGAATGAGTTGCAGTTCCTGAATTAGAATCTATATGATTGGAGATGAGGAAAAGGTAGTGGTTACCTTATTCCATACCTCCAAATAATGGGGAGGAGGAGGAAGAGAGCATTTGCATGCAGATTATGGATATTTGCAGGAAAAGTGGGGTCGGAATAGATGGGGATTTCAATTATCCTAAGGTAGACTAGGAGAAGGGTGGAGTGTGGGGCCTGGAAGGGGAGAAATTCCTGCGGTGTGTGCAGGAGAACTTTCTGAAACAGCACATTTCCAGTCTGACTGGGGAGGAAGCTGTGCAGGTCTGGAAATCAGGCAGGCCACGTGGAGAACGTTAAAATGGGGGAGAAGTTGCAAAATAGCAATCATAATATAACACGGTTCAATATGAAGTTGGAAACGGATAAAAATCAGTCACGGATTAAGTTCAGACTGGAAAGGGGCAAATTGTCAGGGTCTAAAAGTTGAACTGGAGCAGGTTGATTGGAAATACATTTTGGTGGATGAAAAATGGGAGACTTTCAAAGGAGAGATGAATAGGGTGCAAGCCAGGTGCATACCCATGAGAAGTATAGACGGGGTATCCAAAGCTAGAGTACTCTGGATGACTACGGTTATTGTGGAGAACATAAGGAAGGAAAAAAAAGAGGCATATGATACATGCTGAAATAATAATAGCAATAGAAATCAGGAAGAGTATCTCAAATGCAGGAGACAGGCTACGGCTGAAATAAGGAAGGCTAAGAGGAACCAGGGGCTGGTTTAGCACACTGGGCTAAATCACTGGCTTTTAAAGCAGTCCAAGGCAGGCCAGCAGCACGGTTCGATTCCCGTACCAGCCTCCCCGAACAGGCGCCGGAATGTGGCGACTAGGGGCTTTTCACAGTAACTTCATTTGAAGCCGACTTGTGATAATAAGCGATTTTCGTTTCATTCATTTCATTCACAAGGAAAAGATGACAGGCTACGCTAAAACAAATATAAAATGTTCTTGAAACATATTAATAGTAAAAGATTAGTGAGGGATAGAGTGGGGCCCATAAGGGACAAGCAGGGTAAGCTGCTCACTGAAGCAGGGGATATGGCATAGGTACTCAATGAGTACTTTGCTTCGGTCTTTACCAACATGGAAAATGGTGACAATGGCCCAGTTGAAAACGTGGATGTCGTGCAACTGAGCAGTAGAATGATCAAGAAGTGTGAAAAGGGCCGTCAGCACTCAGGGTAGAGAAGTCGCCAGGGCCTGATGGGATGTATCCCAGAATGCTGAGAGAGGCAAGGGAGCAAATTGCGGAGCTGTTGACAGAAATTTTCAAGGCCTCTCTGAACACAAGATTAGTCCCAGGGAACTGGAGCATTGCAAATGTGATGCCGTTGGTTAAGAAGGGGCTTGGATATCGCAGGAAATTACAGACCTGTCAGTTTGCCATCAATAGTGGGAAAACTGATGGAGGTCACAATACGAGATAAGCTAAATATACACTTAGCGAAAAATATGTTAATAATACAGTCAACATGGCTTTGTGAGGGCAGGTCATGTTTGACAAATTTAATTGAGTCCGTTGACGAGGTAACACGGGCAGTTGATTAGGGTAGTGCTGTGGATGTTGTATATCTGGACTTTCAGAAAGCATTTGCCACAAGGCATGTTGGTTAGCAAATTAGAAAGGCTTGGGATTGATGGGTCCTTGGCAGTATGGATTAGAAGTTGGCCAGGAAATAGGAAACAGAGGGTAAGTATAGTGGGCATTTCTCAGACTGGACACAAGCTGAAAATGGTGTTCCCCAGGGCTCAGTGTTGGGACCTTGTTTTTTCTGATTTATATAAACGATTTAGAGATTGGTGTTGAGGGCAAAATCTCTAAATTTGCAGATGATACTAATCTAGGGACTCTAGTGAATTGTGAGGATGACAGTGAGCAACTTCAGAGTGACATTGACAAGTTGGCCAAATGAGCAGACACCTGGCAGATGAATTTCTGAAAAATATGAGGTAATGCATTTTGGAGAAGAAACATAGCGAGACAACACAGGCTCAATGGTGTAACTTTAAGAGGAACAGAGCGACCTCGGGGTTCAAGTGCATAATTCTCTGTGAAACAGCTGTTAAGATGTCTTACAAGATCCTTTGTTTTTAAATAGAGGCATAGAGTACAAAAGCCAGAAGTGATGATGTTACACCTCTACAAATCATTGGTCAGACCACATTTGGAATAGTGTGTACACTTTAGGGAACCTTATTTAAGGAAGAATGTTAAAGCCTAGAAAGTGCAAAGGAGCTTTACTACAATGATACCAAGAATGTGGAATTCTAGTTACAAGGAAAGAGAAATTGGGCTTGTTCTCCTGAGAGCAGAGAAGATTTAGAGGGGGAACTTATTGAGGTGTTCAAAATTATGAACAATTTTGACAGAGTAAAGAAGGATATTCTGTCTCCACTAGTTGGTAAGTCAGTGACATGCATCACAATTTCAAGATGGTCAGCAAGAAAGCTAGGACTGAGAAGAGGAGAAACTTATTTACTCGAGTTTTAAAACATTTTTAGAGTACTCGATTCTTTTTTCCCCCAATTGCGGGGCAATTTAGCGTGGCCAATCCACCTAACCCTGCACATCTTTGTGGGCTGTGGGGATGAGACCCACACAAACACGGGGGGAATGTGCAAACTCCACACCGACAGTGACCCGGGGCCGGGTTCGAACCCGGATCCTCGGTGCTGTACGGCAGCAGTGCTAACCCACTGCGCCATTTGGCCCTCCGAGACTCGAGAGTTGTTGGGATTTGGAATGCGCTGTCTGGGAGAGGTGGATTCCATAGGAGGTTTCAGAAGAGAGCTGAATATATATATATATATATATTTGAAAGTGATTGTGCAGTTTGGGGACGCAGTGGTTAGCACTGCTGCCTCACGACGCCGAGGACTGAGTTTAATTCTGGCCCCGGGTCACCGTCCATGTGGAATTTGCACATTCTCCCAGTGTCTGCGTGGGTCTCACCTCCACAACCCAAAGATGTGCAGGGTAGATGGATTGGCCACGCTAAATTACCCCTTAATTGGAAAAAAAAAGAAAGTGATGAATTTAGAGGGCTACGGAGATAGGGCTGGGGAATGGGACTAAGCTAGGTAGCTCTTTCAGGAGCCAGCGCAGACACGATGGGCCAAATGACCTTTTTCCGTGTTGTAAAATTCTATGTTTCTATAATATGTTCTTGGTAGTGTACTGGTTGAGGGATAATGGGGGCGGCACAGTAGCACAGTGGTTAGCACTGTTGCTTCACGGCTCCAGGGTTCGTTTCACGGCATGGGTCACTGTCTGTACAGAGTCTGCAAGTTCTCCCCATGGTTGCAAAGGGGTCCTACGGGTACTCCAATTTCCTCCCCACAAGTTCCGAAAGACGGGCTTCTTAGGTGAATTGGACATTCTGAATTCTCTCCCAGTGTACCCAAACAGGCGCCGTAGCATGGTGACATGGGGATTTTCATAGTAACTTCATTGCAGTGTTAATGTAAGCCTACTTGTGACACTAATAAAATTATTATATGACTGCCAGTACACATACTTTTTAAAAGATTTAAAAAGGCAACATTCTACCATCCATCTAAACCAATGCTGCTTTTACATTTATTTGTGTTTCCTCTACTTGTTCTTAGATGCAGCTGGAAGGTGCTCTTGGAAGAAGGGAAGAGGAAAAAAAGATAATGCGGGAATAAAAAGAGTTCATGACCTTGTAAGAAATCTTTCTGAAATGGCTCCACAGGTCACAGAGTACAGGCAGAATATCTCAAATCCGGTTCTCTTATAACCGGAGACGTTCAAAAACCAGACATTTTTCTACGCTACCATGTATGAATTTTAATTCTTATTAAATGAACAAAATAGCTTACCAGCTATTATTCAGCTAGGTGCCACATTGGTGTTGTGGAATGTCGGACTCAGTTTCACATTCAGAGATCCTTGAACCCACCTGACCCGGTCTGAATTGCCCAACCCAAAAACCGGCAAGATCCGAAATACGAAACAGTCTGAGGTTGCTGGTTTTGAGACCCTGTACCTGTACATTCAAGTGAGTCACGTTTTTATATAAATAATGTTCCAATACCGGAACACAAGTCAAAAAGATGTTTTACCGCATGGCGCAACAACCCAAATTTCTCTCTATTGTATGCCTGGCAGAATTTGTACTCCGCATATGGCAGCAGCAATCTTTTTTTTTTTTTTAATTGCCTACAAGATTTCGAATAACACAACAAAACATTAATTTGGACAGCTCAGCGCTGGAACTCAGTTCTTGAATTAAGAACAAGGCATTGTACCTCAGTCAGCCCCCCAACAGTTACCAATTTAGCCAGGCTGTTAGGAAACTGCTACGAGAGAGAAAGTGCACAGAAGATTCAACTTGGGCTAGTTTGACATATCTAATGCATGTTTTAGAACAGTACTGGCAGAGGTCTGGGACCAGATTGAATCCCTATTCTCTCAACTATGCATGTGACAGGCAAGTCATTAAGTGGAAAAGGGAAGCAAATATTTTCCAAATTCTGAATCAACAGCATGCCTGGAATTAAGGGCAAACCAATCCCACGTCAAACTCTAATCGCAATAGGGCGGCACAGTGGTTGGCACTGCTGCCTCACGGCACCGAGGACCCGGGTTTGATCCTAGCCCCGGGTCACTGTCTGCGTGGAGTTGCGCAATCTCCCCGTGTCTGTGTGGGTCTCACCCCCACAACCCAGATGTGCAGGGGAGGTGGATTAGCCACGCTAAATTGCTCCTTAATTGGGGAAAAAGATAATTGGGCGATTTAAATTTATTTTTAAACATTTAAAACAAGCTTTGACCGCCATTACAGTTCATAAAGGAGCCTCCATCCTGCTTACTATTTATTTATACTATTAATCCTGAACTCCTGAAATTAAATTTGCAATTGAGTTTTCTTTTTTACCACATTATCTCAACTGAGAAGATGGGTGACCAATCTGTACTTTCAGCTCTTCAGAGAGATTAAGGGCAGAAACCTTTTGTGTCCCATATATAGTGTAGCTGAGTCTTTCAATAGAAATGAAGCAGTTTCTTCTGATCAACAAACATGATTTTCAAGACAAACTCATTATAAGTTTCCAGGTAAGCAACCTTTTAAAGTTCAAAAATTTAAACCATCAAATAAACATAGAAGCTGCTGGAAACAGTTGATCAGGCAGCATCAGTAGGGGAAGGAAGATAGTGTTAGCGAGTGGCATGGTCTTCCTTGCATTTAATGGTATTTCCTTAAATTTGCTGCTAGATTCAATGACAATAGAAAACTGTAATTGATTGAAATAGGACAGAGGTGAGACAGCTGAGTTTGTATCTTCCTCGAGACAGTTTCTGGAATAGCTGATAGAAATGTGGCCAAGAAAAATGTGCAGCTGAAATGTCTGATAGACAAAACATGATTTGTTGACCTTCACATTATTGTTTTTTTTTTTGTGCCAATTTTCTCTATCCCTGAAGGCACCCAGTCTTGTTGGCATATGGTTACACGGTACTGAAAGTACTTTGATACCTCGAGCAATGACCATTCATCATGCACGAACAGATGGGTTCAATGGAAATAAGTCAGGAGCAGCAGTCATGCCCAATTTTTTTCTCCCTAACCAATTGTAGCGCTCCAGCTATCCTGGTTGGGATAAATGAATCCAGCATAAACCAAGATCAAAATCCAGTCTGTTTAGTTTAGAAATCCAGCACCCTAACATGCTCAGCTAGCATGGATGATATAGAAACATAATGATTTCATATGGACTTCAAACAAATTCTTTGTGCTGCTGCATCCATACAAGTTATTTACTTTTTATTCACTTATGTTGAAGATCAGGTAGCTCAGTGCTGGGTGTTTGACTCAGGCTTAAAAATTAAGTATGAATCGAATAGGGCTCATCTTTCTGATGTGGAAAATCGAGCACCGAGCATGACACTTCACAGGTTTCTTTTTAAATAGATGAGAAATGTCGCCATGGAAGTGGTCACATCAAAAAAAAACTTTTAACCGTGAACAAGTTAGAATTGATGAAGTATTTGTGCCAGCAATGCAGCAAAAAAAATTAATGAGGTAATAATTTGTCCTGTTTGGTGTAACGATGTAAAATTTGCAACCTGGTCCTCCATGTTTAAATGTGTACCTCAGAATTGGAGCATGAGCTGGCTACTAGACTGATTCATGAAGATAATGAAAAAATCTACAATTATGGTTGCATTTGGGGTATATAAGACAAAATCTCTTCATAAACAATGCATTTAATATTAGCAGAACAGACAAGACTTTTGTTTTCAGGATTTATTACATGCAAGGAAAAAAAATAAATCATCCAGTCTAGGATTACTTGCCTAGTTAGAGACTGGTTAACTAACAGGAAGGACAGAGTAGGGATAATAGATCTTTTTTGAGTTGGCAAGTTATAACGAGTGGAATGCCACGGGGATCAGTGCTGGGACCTCAATTATTTACAATCAATGTCTTGGTTGAAGGGACTGAATGTATGGTTGCTAAATTTGCCGATGCCACAAAGATGAGTAGGTTGTAGAGGACGTCAGGAGTTTGCAAAAGGATATAGATAGGAGGTGTGATGGATAAAGAAATGGCAAAGCGAACGTAATGTTGGAAAATGTGAACTTGTCCAGTTAGGCAGAAATAGAAAAGGAACATATTATTTAAATAGAGAGAGAAGGGGCTTTTCACAGTAACTTCATTGAAGCCTACTTGTGACAATAAGCGATTAATTGCATAACCCTGTGGTACAAAGAGATCTGGGTGTCCCAAACATGAATCACAAAAGATTAGTATGCAGGTACAGTATAATAATATAATAACCTTTTATTGTCACAAGTAGGCTTACATTAACACTGCAATGAAAGAAGTTACTGGGAAAAGCCCCTAGTCGCCACATTCCAGCACCTGTTCGGCTACACAGAGCTGGTACGGGAATTGAACCCGCGCGCTGCTGGCCTTGTTCTGCATTACAAACCAGCTGTCTAGCCCACTGAGCTATACCAGGCAAATTAAATGTTGTTGCTTGTTGCAAGGGAAATGAAATACAAAAGTAGGGAGGTTTTACTGTCACTGTACAGGGCCTTGGTGAGACCACTTTTGGAGTAATGTGTACAGTTTTGGTCACCAAAGAATATAATTGCATTAGAAACAGTTCAGAGAAGATTCACTCAACTGATTCCTGGGATGAAGGAGTCATCTTATAAGAAAAAGTTGGACAGGTCAGGCCTGTATCCATTGAAAGTTTAGAAGAATAAGAAGTGATCTAATTGAAGCATGTAAGATCCGGAGGGAACTTGAAAGGGTGGGAGCGGTGAGGATGTTTCCCCTTTTGGCAGAGACTAGAACTAGGGGACACAGTTTAAAAATAAGGGGTCTCCCAGTTAAGATGGTGTTTAGGAGGATTTTGTTCTCGGAGGGGTATTAATCTGTGGAACTCCTTTCTGAGAGAGCAGTGGAAGCAGGCCCATTGAATATTTTTAAGGCCAAGTTAGAAAGGTTATTGATTGACACGGGAGTCACAGGATACTGGGTTAGGCAGGAACCACAATCAGGTCAGCCATGATCTTATAAAATGGCAGAGCAGGCTCAAGGGGTCGATTGGCACACTCCTCTTAATCTTATGTTCATATGTATGTATATGTGAATGCCTTTGCTCAATAACTCACTGAGCACTGCCAAAGTCAGGAACTTAACAAGTGGGACTACAACACAAAGCCATTACATTATTGCGCAATAGTTTTCTATTCCATCCTGCGACCTGCCCACATCCTCTAACAAAATGTGTCGAGTAAAAGGCAGCCACCAGTTCCTGTTCACACGTTTGTCATAGCTGCTGCACACCATTAACAACTGTGTGTTTAAGTACAATTATGCATACGCCCCGAGGTCCATTTTAAAAAGGTAACCAATTACAAAACAGTAACCTGATATACCCAACATTTTGCTTGGGCTTGTAAAACATAATGATCCATTAATTAAATCTATGTGGCAGTGTTGATATAAAGAACATAAGAAATATGAGGCCTTAGAGACAGCTCTGTCATCAGTATGATGCCTGATCAGCTCCTACCTCAACTTAACTTGCCTACACGACCACATATCCTTCTTCCCTTAGTACCTACGAGTCTATCAATCGCGGTTATGAATATGCAGTACAAATTAACTGAGAATTCCATCGCCCTCTGTAGTAGAGAATTACAAAGATTCACCACCCTCTGAGTGAAGAAATCTGCCACCTCAGTCCTAAATGGTCAACCCCTTATCCTGTGACTATGACCCCCTAGCTCAAAGCCATCTGGCCAGGTGAAACAGCCACTTAGTAATAGACATTTTGATTTCTCACTCTGCCCAAAAGATAATTTTGATAATGTAATCGGATCTAAACAAGGTCGGGCAATATGGGGCGCCCTCATGGCGCCGAGGACCCGGGTTCGATCCCAGCCCCTGTGGAGTTTGCACATTCTCCCCATGTCTGCATGGGTCTCACCCCCACAACCCATAAAGATGTGCAGGGTAGGTGAATTGGTCACGCTAAATTGCCCCTTAATTGGAGAAAAAAAAGAATTGGATATTCAAAATTTATTGTAAACAAAAGATCAAAATGAGGTCACCCGACTGTTAAATTAATGCTTTGCTGTATAGCACTGTACTAAAGTTCACAAATCACTTCAAAAATTTAAAAAATATGAGCGGTACGTGGCGCAGTGGTTAGCACTGGGACTGCGGTGCTGATGACCCACGTTCGAAGCCCTGGGTCACTGTCCGTGTGGAGTTTGCACATTCTCACAGTGTCTGCGTGGGTTTCACCCCCACAGCTCAAAGATGTGCAGGTTAGGTAGATTGGCCACGCTAAATTGCCCCTTAATTGGAGAAAAAAAAATTGGGTACTCTAAATTTATAAAAAAATTAAAAATAAATTAAAAAATAGCTTCTCAGCAAACTTTAAGGAAACAAAAGCTATGGCTCTGTAACCATGGCAAGTTCAGAATTCCAAAGAAAATGGATACTGGTCCAAACTATGAAGGTCAGACTGCTGAAGAAACATTCAATTTTAACTTTGCAAAGAATATGCTGTTATTCAAAACTGTACCATATCTGTGTCAGTGAACGGCTCTATTTGTTTAAGCTTTTGTTTTAGAAGCAAATGCAAGACAAACGTTGTTCTGAACATGAATCCCATTCACATGCAAATACACGCAGAACTTTTAACAAGAGATTTATTGACAGCAGCTTCCTGCGGAGTACGGGCAGAGCCAACATAACACATTTTTAACTGACATAACCGAGCATACAATTAATTAAACATTTATCTGGAGGCAGAAATTTCCGCTTTTATGAACCAATGTTCTTCATATCTAATAAACGCACTCAATTATAGAAGCAGTGCTGGAACCATCTCAATGGAATCAAGAATCAACAAACCTTCACTGAACAAAAGTGATAGATCTGCGTATTTGGAATTCATCCCATGTTATATTGTGGAATAATTTCCACTTGAAGTGATTCCGTATTTAAAGCAGCAACATGTGGTCTATATTTTAGTTTGCACAGAAGGGTGGATCCAGAGAGCAAAATATGTAAACCAGGTGCAAAATTTGGCCATACACATTTTGCTCAAGTCATGAATGTGACTTGTCGACATTTAATAATGCAAAAATTGACAGTTGCAGTTTATGACTTCACTTTTCTAGGTGTAGACTTTCACTGATGTTGAGCAACATTTGCACGGCCAATGTGGAAAATTACACTGTGAAGCAGCAAGGAAACAAATTATCCCTGATTGCATCCACATTTTCATTTTACATATTTTTGAATTGGGACTACATAGAACGTGACAAAGAAATCAGGTTAATTTTTCTAATCAAGTATAACAGAATTACATGCTACAATGGCACTAATAAGTTGGCCCGGGGGTGGGGGGGGGGGGGGGGGAGGAGGGGGGGGGGGGGGGGGGGTGGACGGACTCTGGGAGAAATCGGTCATAAAACAGTAACTATATAAAAATCTAAAACTACATTTTTACAACTCGCTGCCCAAGGGCTCTGAGAACAATGATCATCACTTGTGCTGCAGCCTAAGTCAATGTACAGTTTAGAATCAAAATGTGCAATTTTACCAAGTTAACACCTTGAATTGCATCAATGACTTGATGCCTATTATTTCCTCTCCATGGCATTAACTTGTATTGGCAACAAATGTTACATGAAACATAAGATTTGATTCCAAGTTGAACCAGTGCAGCAATTGCGCAACTGACTTCAGTGTTCAGCACTAGAGAAGTGTTAGAAAAATAGAAAATAAGCCAGGTCTCCTGTTTCTGATTGTAATTCTGTGGCCGCACTAAAGAGGGTACAGGAGCGATTTATAAAGATGCTGCGAGGAATTGAGAACTTCAGCTAGAAGGTTGGATAGGTTGGGGATTATTTTCTTTGGAATAAAGGAGGCTAAACAGAGATTTAATTGGATGTATAAAACGATAAGGAGCCTAGACAGAATGGACAAGAAGAAACTATTTACATTTGAAGAAATGTCAATAATCAGGGGACAAATTTAAAGTAACTGGCAGAAGAATTCGCAGGGAATGGAGATTTTTTTTCAGCCAGCGGGTGGAGGTCTGGAATTTATTCACTGCCTGAAAAGCATGGTCGAGGCAGAAACTCGGACCATGTTTAAAACTCTTGGGATGTACACATCAAGTACTGTAGTGTACAAGATTACGGACCAAGAACTGAAAAGTGCGATTAGGCTGTATAGCTTGCTCTCAGCTGGCACAAACGCAATGTGCTGACTGGCTTCCCTATGCGCCATTAATTTTCTATTTCTAATTGTACCGGTGAACATTGGGTGAATACCATTCTTATCACTGCCCAGTGACCAACAACTTTCATTTTTATAGAGCCTTAAACCCATGTAAAATACCCAATGGGTTCCACAGGTGCTTTATCAAACAAATAATGAATGATCCCAAGTCACAAAAGGAGTTATTAAAGCCTCGGTCAAAAAATAGGTTTTGAGTTAACTGCAGGCAACTGTATGTGGGCAAAGAGGATGGCCATGTCCTTCCCTCCAATGCTAGATATTTACCTATGAATACATTTTGTAACAAAAAAGTAAGAAGTCTTACAACACCAGGTTAAAGTCCAACAGGTTTGTTTCGAATCACTAGCTTTCGGAGCGCAGCTCCTTCCTCAGGTGAATCAAATAAAGTGGTATAGGTTTTATATTATAATTTGACTTTACTCACTCGCAGCTTTTTTTTTTATAAATATTTTATTGAAAATTTTTGGTCAACCAACACAGTACATTGTGCATCCTTTACACAATATTATAACAACACAAATTAACAATGACCTATTTTATAAACAAAAAATGAATAAATAATAAATAACAAAAATGAAAACTAACCCTAATTGGCAACTGCCTTATCACAGGTAACACTCTCCAAAAATATAATTTAACAGTCCAATATATAATTATCTGTCGCAACGACCTATACATATTATACAGTATATATTAACAACCCTGAGAGTCCTTCTGGTTCCTCCTCCCCCCCCCCCCCCCTCCCCCCCGATCCTGGGCTGCTGCTGCTGCCTTCTTTTTTCCATTCCATCTATCTTTCTGTGAGGTATTCGACGAACGGTTGCCACCGCCTGGTGAACCCTTGAGCCGACCCCCTTAGAACAAACTTAATCCGCTCTAGCTTTATAAACCCTGCCATGTCATTTATCCAGGTCTCCACCCCCGGGGGCTTGGCTTCTTTCCACATTAACAATATCCTGCGCCGGGCTACTAGGGACGCAAAGGCCAAAACATCGGCCTCTCTCGCCTCCTGCACTCCCGGCTCTTGTGCAACCCAAAATATAGCCAACCCCCAGCTTGGTTCGACCCGGACCCCCACTACTTTTGAAAGCACCTTTGTCACCCCCATCCAAAACCCCTGTAGTGCCGGGCATGACCAAAACATATGGGTATGATTCGCTGGGCTTCTCGAGCACCTCGCACACCTATCCTCCACCCCAAAAAATTTACTGAGCCGTGCTCCAGTCATATGCGCCCTGTGTAATACCTTAAACTGAATCAGGCTTAGCCTGGCACACGAGGACGACGAGTTTACCCTGCTCAGGGCATCTGCCCACAGCCCCTCCTCGATCTCCTCCCCCAGCTCTTCTTCCCATTTCCCTTTTAGTTCATCTACCATAGTCTCCCCTTCGTCCCTCATTACCCTATATATATCTGACACCTTACCATCCCCCACCCATGTCTTTGAGATCACTCTGTCCTGCACCTCTTGCGTCGGGAGCTGCGGGAATTCCCTCACCTGTTGCCTCGCAAAAGCCCTCAGTTGCATATACCTGAATGCATTCCCTTGGGGCAACCCATATTTCTCGGTCAGCGCTCCCAGGCTCGCGAACTTCCCATCCACAAACAGATCTTTCAGTTGCGTTATTCCTGCTCTTTGCCACATTCCATATCCCCCATCCATTCCCCCCGGGGCAAGCCTATGGTTGTTTCTTATCGGGGACCCCCCCCAAGGCTCCGGTCTTTCCCCTATGCCGTCTCCACTGTCCCCAAATCTTCAGTGTAGCCACCACCACCGGGCTTGTGGTGTAGTTCCTCGGTGAGAACGGCAATGGGGCTGTCACCATAGCCTGTAGGCTAGTCCCCCTACAGGACACCCTCTCTAATCTCTTCCACGCCGCTCCCTCCTCCTCTCCCATCCACTTACTCACCATTGAAATATTAGCGGCCCAATAATACTCACTTAGGCTCGGTAGTGCCAGCCCCCCCCTATCCCTGCTACGCTGTAAGAATTCCTTCCTCACTCTCGGGGTCTTCCCGGCCCACACAAAACCCATGATGCTCTTTTCAATCCTTTTTAAAAAAGCCTTCGTGATCACCACCGGGAGGCACTGAAACACAAAGAGGAATCTCGGGAGGACCACCATCTTAACCGCCTGCACCCTCCCTGCCAGTGACAGGGATACCATATCCCATCTCTTGAAATCCTCCTCCAATTGTTCCACCAACCGCGTTAAATTTAACCTGTGCAATGTGCCCCAATTCTTGGCTATCTGGATCCCCAGGTAACGAAAGTCCCTTGTTACCTTCCTCAACGGTAGGTCCTCTATTTCTCTACTCTGCTCCCCTGGATGCACCACAAACAGCTCACTCTTCCCCATGTTCAATTTATACCCTGAAAAATCCCCAAACTCCCCAAGTATCCGCATTATTTCTGGCATCCCCTCCGCCGGGTCTGCCACGTATAGTAGCAAATCGTCCGCATACAAAGATACCCGGTGTCCTTCTCCTCCTCTAAGTACTCCCCTCCACTTCTTGGAACCCCTCAACGCTATCGCCAGGGGCTCAATCGCCAGTGCAAACAATAATGGGGACAGAGGGCATCCCTGCCTTGTCCCTCTATGGAGCCGAAAATATGCAGATCCCCGTCCATTCGTGACCACGCTCGCCATCGGGGCCCTATACAACAGCTGCACCCATCTAACATACCCCTCTCCAAAACCAAATCTCCTCAACACCTCCCACAAATAATCCCACTCCACTCTATCAAATGCTTTCTCGGCATCCATCGCCACTACTATCTCCGTTTCCCCCTCTGGTGGGGCCATCATCATTACCCCTAACAGCCTCCGTATATTCGTGTTCAGCTGTCTCCCCTTCACAAACCCAGTTTGGTCCTCGTGGACCACCCCCGGGACACATTCCTCTATTCTCATTGCCATTACCTTGGCCAGGATCTTGGCATCTACATTTAGGAGGGAAATAGGTCTATAGGACCCGCATTGTAGCTGGTCCTTTTCCTTCTTTAAGAGAAGCGATATCGTTGCTTCAGACATAGTCGGGGGCAGTTGTCCCCTTTCCTTTGCCTCATTAAAGGTCCTCGTCAATACCGGGGCGAGCAAGTCCACATATTTTCTATAGAATTCGACTGGGAATCCATCCGGTCCCGGGGCCTTTCCCGCCTGCATGCTCCTAATTCCTTTCACCACTTCTTCTACCTCGATCTGTGCTCCCAGTCCCACCCTTTCCTGCTCTTCCACCTTGGGAAATTCCAGCCGATCCAAGAAGCCCATCATTCTCTCCCTCCCATCCGGGGGTTGAGCTTCATATAATTTTTTATAAAATGTCTTGAACACTCCATTCACTCTCTCCGCTCCCCGCTCCATCTCTCCTTCCTCATCCCTCACTCCCCCTATTTCCCTCGCTGCTCCCCTTTTCCTCAATTGGTGTGCCAGCAACCTGCTCGCCTTCTCCCCATATTCGTACTGTACACCCTGTGCCTTCCTCCATTGTGCCTCTGCAGTGCCCGTAGTCAGCAAGTCAAATTCTACATGTAGCCTTTGCCTTTCCCTGTACAGTCCCTCCTCCGGTGCTTCCGCATATTGTCTGTCCACCCTCAAAAGTTCTTGCAGCAACCGCTCCCGTTCCTTACTCTCCTGCTTCCCTTTATGTGCCCTTATTGATATCAGCTCCCCTCTAACCACCGCCTTCAACGCCTCCCAGACCACTCCCACCTGGACCTCCCCATTATCATTGAGTTCCAAGTACTTTTCAATGCACCCCCTCACCCTTAGACACACCCCCTCATCTGCCATTAGTCCCATGTCCATTCTCCAGGGTGGGCACCCTCCTGTTTCCTCCCCTATCTCCAAGTCTACCCAGTGTGGAGCGTGATCAGAAATGGCTATAGCCGTATACTCCGTTCCCCTCACCTTCGGGATCAACACCCTACCCAGCACAAAAAAGTCTATTCGCGAGTAGACTTTATGGACATAGGAGAAAAACGAGAACTCCTTACTCCTAGGTCTGCTAAATCTCCACGGGTCTACACCTCCCATCTGCTCCATAAAATCTTTAAGTACCTTGGCTGCTGCCGGCCTCCTTCCAGTCCTGGACTTCGACCTATCCAGCCCTGGTTCCAACACCGTATTAAAATCTCCCCCCATAATCAGCTTTCCCATCTCTAGGTCCGGAATGCGTCCTAGCATCCGCCTCATAAAATTGGCATCATCCCAGTTCGGGGCATATACGTTTACCAAAACCACCGTCTCCTCCTGTAGTTTGCCACTCACCATCACGTATCTGCCCCCGTTATCCGCCGCTATAGTCTTTGCCTCGAACATTACCCGTTTCCCCACCAATATAGCCACCCCCCTGTTTTTCGCATCTAGCCCCGAATGGAACACCTGCCCCACCCATCCTTTGCGTAGCCTAACCTGGTCTATCAGTTTCAGGTGCGTTTCCTGTAACATAACCACATCTGCCTTAAGTTTCTTAAGGTGTGCGAGTACCCGTGCCCTCTTTATCGGCCCGTTCAGCCCTCTCACGTTCCACGTGATCAGCCGGGTTGGGGGGCTTCCTACCCCCCCCCCCCCCCCCCCTTGTCGATTAGCCATCCCCTTTTTCCAGCTCCTCACCCGGTTCCCACGCAGTTGTATCTCCCCCAGGCGGTGCCCCCCCCGCCCATCCCCTCCCATACCAGCTCCCTCCTCTCCCCAGCAGCAGCAACCCAGTAATTCCCCCCTCCCACCCCCCCTGCTAGATCCCCCGCTAGCGTAATTACTCCCCCCATGTTGCTCCCAGAAGTCAGCAAACTCTGGCCGACCTCAGCTCCCCCCCGTGACCTCGGCTCGCACCGTGCGACGCCCCCTCCTTCCTGCTTCTCTATTCCCGCCATGATTATCATAGCGCGGGAACCAAGCCCGCGCTTCTCCCTTGGCCCCGCCCCCAATGGCCAACGCCCCATCTCCTCCACCTCCCCTCCTCCCCCCATCACCACCTGTGGAAGAGAGAAAAGTTACCACATCGCAGGGTTAGTACATAAAACTCCTCTTTCCCCCCTTTTTAACCCCCCTCTTTGCCCCCCACATTCGCCCCACCACTTTGTTCAAACGTTCTTTTTAATAACCCGCTCATTCCAGTTTTTCTTCCACAATAAAAGTCCACGCTTCATCCGCCGTCTCAAAGTAGTGGTGCCTCCCTCGATATGTGACCCACAGTCTTGCCGGTTGCAGCATTCCAAATTTTATCTTCCTTTTATGAAGCACCGCCTTGGCCCGATTAAAGCTCGCCCTCCTTCTCGCCACCTCCGCACTCCAGTCTTGATAAACGCGGATCACCGCGTTCTCCCATTTACTGCTCCGAGTTTTCTTTGCCCATCTAAGGACCATTTCTCTATCCTTAAAACGGAGGAATCTCACCACTATGGCTCTGGGAATTTCTCCTGCTCTCGGTCCTCGCGCCATCACTCGGTATGCTCCCTCCACCTCCAACGGACCCGCCGGGGCCTCCGCTCCCATTAACGAGTGCAGCATCGTGCTCACATATGCCCCGACGTCCGCTCCCTCCGCACCTTCAGGAAGACCAAGAATCCTCAGGTTGTTCCTCCTTGCGTTGTTCTCCAGTGCCTCCAACCTTTCCACACATCGTTTCTGATGTGCCTCATGCGTCTCCGTCTTCACCACCAGGCCCTGTATGTCGTCCTCATTCTCGGCTGCCTTTGCCTTCACGACCCGAAGCTCCCGCTCCTGGGTCTTTTGTTCCTCCTTTAGCCCTTCGATCGCCTGTAGTATCGGGGCCAACAGCTCTTTCTTCATTTCCTTTTTGAGCTCTTCCACACAGCATTTCAAGAACTCTTGTTGTTCAGGGCCCCATGTTAAACTGCCACCTTCCGACGCCATCTTGGTTTTTGCTTGCCTTCCTTGCCGCTGTTCTAAAGGATCCACTGCAATCCGGCCACTTTCTCCTCCTTTTTTCATCCGTATCCAGGGGGGATTCCCTTCTGGTTTACCGCACAGTGTTTTTAGCCGTCAAAATTGCCGTTGGGGCTCCTATCAAGAGCCCAAAAGTCCGTTTCACCGGGAGCTGCCGAAACGTGCGACTCAGCTGGTCATCGCCGCACCCGGAAGTCCCTCACTAGCAGCTTTAATATTGGAACCAGATATTACTTGGTTTACAACACTAAAATTGTGCTCTTATCTCTGATGAGTCTAGGAACTTTCATGTGGAGGCTAGGTGATGTAGTTGCAGAAGGACAGAAATCTGGAATGAAGCTGGGGAGGGGGTTGCACAATGATTCTCCGATGTTTTTATAATTTTTTCTACTGTTTTCCACATGTTTCCTACTCCCATTTCTGCACTGCCTTTCTTGACCATTTTGGCTGAGATTCAGCACACATTCTTTTTGTGTATTTTTTCTTTCAGTGGACTTAAGATGCCAGGCACTAAGAAACATAGTAAGGGAGTAGTCACTTGATTGGAATTGACAAAAATACTCACTGAATATTTGTGGTTTACCTGGAGGTACAAAGTCAGCTATGATCACACACAGTCACCCCATCTGAGATTTGGGAACTTTTCATTTATAATTCACACGGTCAGAATGTGAATGAGCAAAATTTCAATCGTAATGACAAGTACTTACTCAGGCCCCTTCACTCCCAATTCTTCTCCTTAACTGGCCAGACTGTTGAGCCCTGGCAATGTGCTTTGTGAAACATACTTTGGTAAAATACTTCACTTACTGAAACGTAATATTTCCCTTCCTCCTCAAGAATACACCTTGAATCAACAGTATAGGGGAGTTACTTCACATCCCAGATCGTTTTTGTTTGGGAGCCCACCACAGGTAGTTTTACATCTTTTTCTATAGCTCGAAACTTTGAAATAATTATACTGGACAAATTAGTTTAAAATATTTCTCTTTACGTTTTCCATTAATCTGTAAGCATGAGAAATTCACAACTGTTAGTTAACACACGCAGCTTTTAAAACATCTAACGATTAATCAGAATTGTTATACTGTAATTCACAGCCACCAATGATAGTCCAAAACATTTCCCACTAACAGGAAGAGGTTTTTGGCATGATATTTTATTTTACATTTTCAAAGTTTGCCGTGAAAATTTGAATCCCAAAAGATCTCAAAATGCCTTTAAGGAAATGGTTTGAAATTCAATTGAAAACTGTTTATGTGCTGGCTGGGATCTCACAATAGAAATTTTTAACTGAAAATTTGGTATCGTTGAAAATTTGGTCTCTTTAATTTTGTTTAAATAGTGAGCCCTCAGGCAACATTACTGCTAACGGATCCAAATAAAAACATGAACTTCACAATATTCATTTAAAATATCTGACTTACCCTAAGATATAGGCAATTTATTGTCGCCACACTGGCTGACAGCAGTAAATGCTGTTTTCCTAATCATGTCAGCATTACAGAGATACTACACCGATTGCCCTTTATACAAAAATAATCTAAACCAAAAACAAAGACCCCCCCCAAAATTATTAATTTGGAAAATGATTTCCTTATTTATCTAAAGGTTTAACTGAATTTCAAAATATCAATCTAATTTTTCTATATTTCTATTTGCAACCATTAAGATTAAATTATTAACCCCATACTATAAGCCTTCATTCTCTCTAATTAAATGTATAATGAGTTATTATTGCTAGTCATAGAATCATAAGAATCTTTAATGTGGAGGAGTCAGCCATTTGACCCGTCGATCGTGCGCCAACCCTCTAAAAGAGCATCCTACCTAGGACCACTCCTCCGCTCTATCCCTGTAATCCTGGACACTAAGGGACAATTTTAGCATGGCCAATCCACCTAACCTGCTCATCTTTGGATGGAAACCGGAGTACGTGGAGGAAACTCAGCAGATACAGGGAGAACATGCAAACTCCACAAAGTCACCCAAGGCTGTAATTGAATATTGGTCTCTGTCGCTGTGAGGCTACAATGCTAACCACTGTGCCATGGTGTCACACAGTCAGAATCTGAAGAACAATGAAATGAAGGCTTTACTCAGCCATGTCAAATGTACCCCAGCAAATTGCATCCTTAAGATCATGGACTGTACATTAAGTGATAAGTTACTTACCGGATCTCCTAATCTTTCCAAATTGTCCAGGAAATATTTCACAGATTCTCCCTGGAAAAAAAGGGAAAATGCCAATTAGTACACCATCAGGTGATGCGTCTTTAAACTTGGATAGGTAAGCTATCTATACAGATAGTGCTAACTATTTTGATACTTATTGTTCACATGTTCAGAAACATAAATACAAAACAGCTCAACAGTGTTCAAATTGTGCACCATTCTTTTGCGAATTAAAATTTGAGCAATTAAAGAATATGTGTACAGTCTTGCACTCTTTCTTGGAACATTTCATTACAAGCGTGTCCTAGGTGCAGCCTGCAGGCTGGATGTGGCAAGCAAGGCAATATTTAATTCAACTTCTTTCTGAATTTCAGTTCATTGTTGTGCCAAACATTATTCTGAAACTTGCTCGTAAGCCCCATGAGATAAAATATGCAAATCTGCCACCACCATGCAAAATGGTTGGGCGAGCCCGTCTCACTACAAGGTCCTATATAATTATACGTTGATGCATCTTGCCTACACTCAAATACAGTCATATTTTGAGCACAATCTTTGCAGCATACTCAAATGCTTTGCTTAAGAAATTTTATTTTAATTGATAAGAATATATGAGCAAAAGACTGAGTCAAACATTCTGAAGCAAAAAAATTACATATGCTTATATATAACAATAACGTATACACAAAATTACACGGTCACGTGAGATGGGAAAAAAATTGCAATCTTCGGGACACAATGAAAAATTGTATTCGCCATCAAAACCAATTGCCAATTGTTTTTAGGTTAGTACACTAGATACTTGCTTGGTTTAATCCCCCAGTCGTGGACCTCAGTTGGGGAAACTCGGAGTACCTGGAGGAAACTCAAGCAGATACAGGGAGAACATGCAAACTCCACAAAGTCACCCAAGGCTGTAATTGAACCTTGGTCTCTGTCGTTGTGAGGCTACAATGCTAACCACTGTTTGAAAATCACTGCAAAAGCCTCTGGTTGACTTTCCAAATTTTACTTCAATTGCTCAGTGCAAGGATTATAAAAGCTTGCACCTGGTGGAATCCTTTCCAGACAACTTGTCTACCAAACTGAGGTTCTTTTGATTGTAATAACCATGGCTGTTAACCCAACACTACAAAACACATTGAAAATTTAGCACAGGACACATTTGCCACCTTGATCATTAAAATTCAATGAAAAGGTTGAAGCATATCAGAAGGCGCAACTGCTCCCGACTAAGGTACAGCTAACATTTTAAGTCAATGGCTTTTTTTTGTCAGAATTTGATTTCCTTTTCCATCCACTGATGCTGTTTGACCTGTGGAGTATTTCCAGTAGTTCTCTTTTTTATTTCAATTTCCAGCACATGTAGTATGTTATGCTTCTAATACAAGTAAAATAAGACTTACTGCTGGACAATTTTTGTCAGTCATTTGGAGGCACTGCTACATGTTAATTTTTCAAATTTACTCCTACGGTTCAAACATATAGTTAATGTTTGTTACAGGAAATGCTGCTGAGATTGGTATTCCAAAAACTAGTTTTCAATGCAGCATTCAAAAGTTTACAACGTAACTTGCATTTTGATGTACTATATTTGAATAGGATATTAATGAGAAAATTAATACTTATAGAATAAAGTTGGAGGTTATTGTGGATTTTGCACATAGCAATCTGTTGACAGTATATAGAGAGAAAATAATTAACAAGAATTGAATTATATTGCTCAACAGAGCATATATCACTCATTTCTAAACCTTATTCTGGTATATGGTACTCTCAGTCCATGTTAGAAAGGTATAAATTAAGGCAGTTCAGAATTCCTTGGAGAAAAGAAAGTAATGTTTTAATTTGCAAAACCTTTGAAATGTTCATCTAGTGATCCCATAGCTTGTAAACTCATCCCAAAGCCGCCAAGACTCAATCCCCACTCCAGGTACATGAGCCCAAAATCTACACTGATACTGATAATACGGCAATACTGAGGGAGCGCTGCAATCATAATAATTATTAAATTAATGGTCTGTCTGTCCTGTCAGGTGGACTTAAAAGATTCAAGGCACTATTTTGAAGATCAGCCGGGCACATATCCCTCAACCAATACCACTAAAACAGATTACCAGATCATTATCGCACTACAGTTTTTATGACCACTGAACTTTATAAGATGGTTATGTTTTAAGCTGTCTCCTTTAATTCAAGGTAAAGAAGTTGTTTGGACAGAGGGATGCGACCTTGGTGAGACCATTCCTGGAGCAGGGTGCAATTTTGGTCTCATTATTTGCAACACAGAGGGAGTTCAGCAAAGATTTATCAGACTGATTTCTTGGATGGCAGGATTGTCATTTGTAGAGACATTGGGTCGTCTGTGCATTTATTCACTGAAATTTAAAAGAATGAGAGGGGATCTAATTGAAGCATACAAGGTTCTGACAGGGTTGGACGCAGGGATGTTGTTTCCTCTGCTTGGGGTTCTAGAATAAGGGGGGAGGTCACAATCTGAGGATACAAGGTAGGCCAGTGAATTGAGGAGCAACTTCTTCACAGAAGGTGGTGAACCCGTGGAATTCCCTACTACCGCAGGGTGGAGGCCAAACCACTGAACATTTAAGAGAGAAATAGATTTTTAGAATCTAATGGTGTCAAGGGATATGAGGAGAGCAGGTACGCATGATGTGGAAATAAAGATCAGCCATGATCATGATGAATGGCAGAGCAGGCTAGAAGGGCCAAACACCCAACTTGTGCTCCTATTTTCTATGGCCTCCTATGTATTCTGCCCAGAGACAAGTCCATGTGACCTGCTTACCACAGGGGCAGCTCAAAGCTTATTGAAAGTAACGTGCAAGTTTTAATGCCTGCACACCAAACGGAAGAGGCAGATGGGTTTACTGCGTACAGACCCACAGAGTCTGAAGCATCAGTCAGACAGAGAATTAAAAAAGATCCAGAGGATCTCAGCTCCTTGGTGTAGGTCATAAGAGCTCATTTTAGGTGCGCGGGAAGCGCAGCAAATCATGTCCATATGTTTTGGGCATGCCTGAAGCTTAGAGGGTTTTGGCAGGGTTTCGCTAAGGCAGTGTCCACGGTACTCAAAACACGGTTGGTGCCGAGTCCGGAGGTGGCAATCTTTGGAGTGTCGGCAGAGCCAGGAGTTCAGGGGGCGAAAGAGGCCTTTGCCTCCCTGGTAGCCCGGAGACGGATCTTATTAATGTGGAGGGACTCAAAGCCCCTGAGTGTAGAGACCTGGGTTAGTGACATGGCTGGGTTTCTTAGTCTCAAGAAAATAAAGTTTGCCTTAAGAGGGTCAATGGTCGGGTTCACCCGGAGGTGGCAGCCGTTCGTCGACTTTCTCGGGTAAAATTAAAATTTCAGCAGAAGCAGAATTCCAGGGGGTGGTGGGGTGGAGAAGAGGGTCGGATTGTTGTTTAATGGTTGGGGTGTGTGAAGATTGTGATGGGGTGGAAATGTTTATTTGTAACATGTTTTTGTCACTGTTACTGTTATTCTTATAAAAACGTGCAAATACCCTAATAAAAATATATTTTTTTAAATGAAAGCTCATTTTGAAGAATTGCGGGGGTACATATGAGAGTGGTGGAGGCACATAGAAGGTTCCTCCACTTGAGAGGGCACAATCCCTGGTGAGGGCCTACATTCGTGATGTTGAAATTCCATTGCATGGTGTGTCATTCATCCGGTCTGGTTTTGGAGATGGAAGCTGGGCGAAGCGAGTCCTGTTCGTGGTGAGAAGTGAATGATGAGCTCCCGACCGAGTTCGAAAATTGACCGTCATGCTTTAAGTAATCCTGATCTAGTGTTGACTCGTCAGATCTGGTGGAACACAACATATTCTGTCTTCGAGGCCGGTGGGCAGTCTGGCCCACCGATCATTGGTCCTTTGTTGTCCTGTTTTTGATGCAGATCGTTAGGGGTTGGGATTGGCTGAGCCTGCCAGGTTGCTCTCCCCTGCTGGGGCCTAGGTTGTGGACCGCCTGGGTCTTGGAGAGACGGCATGGCAAATGATGGTGTCTCGTGCTTCGAAAGTTTGAATCCTTGAGAGATCCTGGAGAGTGCTTGTTGATCCCATCCTATCATTCATCTTCTTGTGCAATATGGAAGATGTCTTTATTCTGTAAATTGTTTTGCAGTTCTTCTGTAATCCTGATCATTGCTCACTGTTGATCATGGCGTCCTTGCTTAGATCGAGGGGATTCTATGACGCTGATCGGGACATGGGAAACTCATCATGATTTCTCGCATAGTTTTTGTGGTGGGGGGGCATTGTTTTGGCCTATTTTTATTATCCTGTCTATATCTCGGTCTCTGATGGGGCTATAGGTGAACCTAATGCTGTCTAATGATTGTATCAAGCCAAATGTGATGTAATTCTCCTGTTCCATTCTGTGCTCATGTATATTACGTTGTTTTTCCTCCTTCCTACTTATGGGGATGTATTATTTTGTAACTTTGTTGCATAATTCTTCAAAATGCTACATCTTAATAAATTTACTTTTAAAAAAAAAAAGATCAAAAGCAGGTGCTGTGCCACGTGGAAGAAAACAAGCAGGGTGCTGGCAGGACATGTCGCTGTTCAGAGCTGAAGACATACGAGGATCAAGGAGTTGTGCAAGAGTGTCTTGCTACTGGAAGTCCTTTTGATTATCGAGTCATAGAATCTACAGTGCGGAAGGAAGTCATTCAGCCCATCGAGTCTACACCTGCTCTTGGAAAGAGCACTCTACTTAAACCCACATCTCCAATCTATCCCCATAACCCAGTAACCCCACCTAACCTTTTGGACATGAAGGGGCAATTTATCCCAGCCAAAACACCTAACCTGCACATCATTGGACTGTGGGAGGAAACCCATGAAGACACAGGGAGAAAATGCAAACTCCACACAGTCACCCGAGGCCAGAATTGAACCCGGATCCCTGGAGGTGTGAAGCAGCAGTGCGAACCACTGTGCCCAGAAACGTATACTCAGAAACTTTGTTTAAAAGGATACTGGAATATTCAATCTGGAACATTCAGTCTGCTGGTGCAGAAGAGATCCTGAGAAAGCCGAAAGCAGTTTGGGCATTTACACACAAGACTACATTTCTGCTCAGGGCATCACGGTGGCGCAGTGGTTAGCACTGCTGCCTCACAACACCGAGGACCCGGGTTTGATCCCGGCCCCGGGTCACTGTCTGTGTGGATTTTGACATTCTCCTCGTGTCTGCGTGGGTCTCACCCCCATAACCCAAAGATGAGCCTGGTAGGTGAATTGTCCCTTAATTGGAAAAAAATAATTGGGTACGCTAAATTTATTTTTAAAAAGACTACAATTCTGCTCAAGTATGATGTAGTGTACAAATGAGACATGAGGTTTTTGGTTTTGCCGAAGAGTTTAATGGAGAATATCTTTTCTGTATTTTCGTGTATTTGTTAGCTCAGCAGTTTTTCAATGTGATTTTAGTTTGTTACAGTAAAAGTTTAAAAATGTGAAATCTTGGCTTGCGATCCTTTGTGTCCATCACACGGAAATTTATATCTCTTTTCTAAAGTTGTCACGAAGGTGATTGTAACACTGCACAAACTGATTGCCCTTTTTGTGGTGGTTTTAAAATCAAGTCCGCAGGCCTCAGAGGTCCAAACAGACAAAGAGCTTTATTAGAAAATGCTAACACTACAGGCTATGTTACACTGCCCGTTTGCCGGCACAAACAGCTGATTATGTCGTTTGACTGGTCTCGTAAAATGCCCGTTCTACTGCAAGGCGGCTAGTGAGGAAACACTAGAAGCACCATGAATACGCAACACTTTCCTCCAATATCACAACAGCAACGACACTCCAAAACACGTCAGTGGCTGTAGAGCATTTTGGGATGGCCTAACATTTTGAAAAGAACTATATAATTGCAAGGTCTGTCTTAAAGGATGAACTGCAACAATTTCCTTGCTTTTGAGCTGAAAGTTTCCAGCATTACTGCTGAGCGGCAGAAATAATACGGCAATGTTCATTCGATAAATGAGTATAAAACTGACTCATTCAGTCCAACAAGTGTTGACCATGAAAACTTCTGAAATTCATGAATCAACTTCCCTCTGTACTTCATTACATATCATCTTCCTTTTAAAACAGCTGCTCTTAAATGTCAAACCTCATTCAAAAAATTATTATTTGAATATTCCTGCTTTGCATTGGTGAATGGTACTGCACACATTCCAGCCCACAATAGCAGGCTTCACAATGCAATCATTCTGCTTTTAGGCCTTCATCAAAATCCGAGCGCACTGAAATTAGTTGACTCTCTTATTCAGAAGTGTCATCCTTGTTCTACATTGTTCTATCTAGAGCTAAAAACTGGTTCACTGAAGATGCAGCATCTATGCCATGAAAACCCTTTGCTTCATGTGTACTTGTGTTGTTTTGATTTAGTCACAACCATTATATTTTTGTTTTGACAAAGAATCATCCAGACTCAAAATGTTAGCTCCCTTTTCTCTCAACAGATGCTGTCAGACCTGCTGAGATTGTCCAGTATTTTAATTTTTTGTTGCATTATATTTTTGGTCTATTGCAAAGTTCATCTGAACACGATCAGAATTACTTTTGATTTGACTTCCGGTGGCGGCCATAGTGTGAGTGGTCGCACACAGGGCAGCTCCTGCTCGAAGGCATAGGAAAGTGCTCTTTCTACCCGATAATGGATGTAATTTCGACGAAAGGGTGTCGTTGAAGATCGGAGGAGTAATTTCCCCCGGGAGTGATATGTCCAATGGTTACCAAACCCGGCAGAAGACAGAGAAGACCTGGCCAAAGAGTTGGAGGAAACCTGTGGCACAGTAGCAGGTGGAAGGATGGTGGAAGGGGAAGGGCTGGTGCATGGGCCGATGATAAGAAGATAAGTGGAGGGGCAGGTAGTATGGAGGAGGCGGGGAGGCTTCAGAAAGATTTACACAGTTTAGGAGTGGGGTCCAAGAAATGGCTGGTGAAATTCACCGTGGGCAAGTGCGAGGTCTTGCACTTTGGAAAAAAGAATAGAGACGTGGACTATTTTCTAAACGGGGACAAAATTCATAATGCTGAAGTGCAAAGGGACTTGGGAGTCCTAGTCCAGGATTCTCTAAAGGTAAACTTGCAGGTTGAGTCTGTAATTAAGAAAGCAAATGCAATGTTGTCATTCATCTCAAGAGGCTTGGAATATAAAAGCAGGGATGTACTTCTGAAGCTTTATAAAGCATTACTTAGGCCCCATTTAGAATACTGTGAGCAATTTTGGGCCCCACACCTCAGGAAGGACATACTGGCACTGGAGCGGGTCCAGCGGAGATTCACGCGGATGATCCCAGGAATGGTAGGCCTAACATACGATGAACATCTGAGGATCCTGGGATTATATTCATTGGAGTTTAGGAGGTTGAGGGGAGATCTAATAGAAACTTACAAGATAATGAATGGTTTAGATAGGGTGGATGTAGGGAAATTGTTTCCATTAGCAGGGGAGACTAGGGCCCGGGGGCACAGCCTTAGAATAAAAGGGAGTCACTTTAGAACAGAGATGAGGAGAAATTTCTTCAGCCAGAGAGTGGTGGGTATGTGGAATTCATTGCCACAGAGGGCGGTGGAGGCCGGGACGTTGAGTGTCTTTAAGACAGAAGTTGATAAATTCTTGATTTCTCAAGGAATTAAGGGCTATGGAGAGAGAGCGGGTAAATGGAGTTGAAATCAGCCACGATTGAATGGTGGAGTGGACTCGATGGGCCGAATGGCCTTACTTCCACTCCTGTCTTATGGTCTAAGGTGGAAATCCCCAGATGGAGCAGTTGATGGCTTTTGTTAAGAAGGAGTTCCGCCAGCAGAGGAAGGAGATGCAGAGGATCGCTCAAAGGCCATCGAAGGAGCTGTGGCACCCGAAGAGCTCGATGGAGCGGTTGGAGAAGTGCGCAGATCCAAGAAATTGAAGGAGTGACCACAGCGATCGAGTAGTGGCACTGGAGGCGGAGTTCTTAGGAGACTTTTGCAAAACGTTGAGGGCAACGGTAGAGGAGCAGTAGAACACCTCGAGAAGGCAGAGCCTGCAAATCGTGGGCCTGCCTGAAGGAGTGGAAGGTGCGAGTGCCACAAGATAGGTCTTGAAGATGCTGGCGGGGATGGTGGCAGAGGGGGTGCTAGATAAGGCCCTGAAGTAGACAGAGCCCACAGGTCTCCGGGGCAGAAACCAAGAGCTGGGGATCCGCCGAGAGCAGAGATAGTGAGACTCCACAAGTTTGTGGAGAAAGAGATTATGCGTTGGGCCAGGAAGACGCGCACCTGCGAATGGGAAAGGAACAAGGTCCGAATATATCAGGCATTGGAGCAGAGTTGGCAAAACGGCAGGCAGGGTTCAACAAGACCACGGTGGTGCTGTACTGGCGGCAGATCAGGTTTGGGGCGGTCTACCCAACGAAGTTGTGGGTGACGCTTGAAGGGCAGGAATATCTACGTCAAGACCCCAGAAGTGGCCGAGGATTTCATCAAGGAGCATAACCTTTTGGGGGGGGGGGGGGGGGGAAGAACACTGGGTGCTGGCTTTTTGTAATGGTTGGGAAAACAGTTGGAGTGGAGGTAGGGATCTTGGGGGGGGGTTTGTTCCCATGGTTTGGAGGGGTTCCTTTTTTGGGTTTATTGTTCATGTTGGGTTGATATGGGGTGGTAGAGGTGAAACATTATGGATGTTCCCACACCCCCTCTTGTTTTATGGGGCTGTTTGTGTTCACCGTTTGTTTGTTTGCTCTCGTGGGAGGTGACCTGTAGTTCAGGCTGAGTCTTTGTCAGGAGGAGGGTAAGCTCACCTGGGAGCCTTCTTCCCCGAATAGAGGACTGGGGGGATGGGAGGTCATTGGGAGTAGCCTTTGGGCAGGGGCTGCCACGCAAGCAAGCAATGCTGGTTAATGGAAGTGAGGTGGGGGAGAAGGCCGAGGCGGGGGGTGGGGGGTTTGACGCAATGTGACATGGGGTGAGAATTACTTTGTCGGGGTGGAGAAGGGGGCCATCTGGGATGGGCTAAATGCAGGATGGAATTAACGGAGCTGGAGTTAAGTAAGCGGGGGGGGGGGGGGTGATGGACGTTAGAGGGGAATTAAGGCATAAGCCTCTGGTACGGTTGGTGACGTGGAATGTCCATGGACTTAATGGACCAGTTAAAAGATCACAGGTGTTTGCGCTCCTCAGGAGCTTGAGAGCGGAGATGGTCTTTTTGCAGAAGACACACCTCCGCGAGACGGACCAGGTTAGGTTAAGGAAAGAGTGGGTCAGGCAGGTTTTCCATTCGGGATTCGATTTGAAATCGAGGGGAGTGGCAATTTTAATGAGCAAGAAAATGGGATTTGTGAGTGCGAAGGAAGTGAGGGATCTGGGTGGGAGATATGTGTTTATGAATGGGGTATTGGAAGGGACGCAGGCAGCGTTGGTAAACGTGTATGCACCAAATTGGGACGATGTGGGTTTTATGAAGGGGTTGCTGGCAGTAATCCGGACTTGGCCACGCACCAGTTGATTACAGGGGGAGATTTTAACTGTGTCCTAGAGCCAAAGGTAGATAGGTCGAGCCCCTTGGCAAGGAAGCTGGGTGGGTTTCTGGAAAGGATGGATACGGTGGATCCATGGCACTTTAAGAACCCGGGGGGGGGGGGGGGGGTATTCATTTTTTCACACTTTTATAAGGTGGCAAGGTGCGGGCGGCGATTAAGGATCATGTGGAGTTGAATCCAGATTGGGAGGTGTCGGCAGCCATTTATTGGAAAGCGCTGAAGGCAGTGGTCCGGGGGGAAATTATGTTGTTTAATGTTTACGTGGATAGGGAAAGTATGGGGAGAAGGCGAGTCACATGCTAGCGCACCAGATGTGAAGGCAGGTCGCGTCCAGGGAAATATTGAGTATACAGACTGGGGCTGTGTCAGAACCGGGGAAGATAAATGAGGCGGTTAGGGAGTATTATCAGGGAATGTACACAGAGGACCAGGGGGGGGGGGGACATAGGACATGTTTTGGACAAGCTGGAGTTTTCCCAGTTGGGGGAAGCAAAGATGCAGGCGCTGGAGGAGCCCCAGGGCTGAGGGAGGTGCTGGATAGTATCAGGGGTATGAAGTCGGGGAAAGCTGGAAGGATATCCGGCGGAATTTTATAAGGAGTTTGCGACGGACCTGGCGCCACATCTTTTGGGGGAGTTTAATGAGGCATTGGAGAAGGGAGAGCTGCCGGAGACGATGACGCAGGCAGTGATTACGTTAATCCTGAAAAATGAGAAGGATCCGGTGGAATGTGGGTCGTAAAGGCCCATATCACGGTTCAATACTGATATGAAAGCATTGGCTAAGTTGTTGGCGGGAAGCACGAGACACAGAGGATCAACCACGTTTTGTGAAAGGCAGGCAGCTCTTGAGCAATAAAAGAAGGTTGTTGAATGTAGTCATGGTGTCCATGCACGGGGAGAAGGCATTCCATCGGGTGGAGTAGCGGTAGTTGTTTGAGGTTCCCGGAAGATTTGGGTTTGGGCCGAGGTTTGTGGCATGGGTGCACTTGCTAAATGTGAGCGAGCTAGCGAACGAATGAAATGAGCTCACGGACCTTCGAACAACACAGGGGAACAAGGCAGGGGTACCCGCTGTTGCTGTTTGCGCTGGCCATAGAGCTTTTGCAGATGGCTCTTAGGGAGTCGGCAGAGTGGCAAGGTATTATGAGGGGACAGAGGGAGCATCAGGTATAACTCCATTCCGATGACCTATTGCTGTATGTTTTGGACCCGCTGGGGATTATTGGAAGGATCATAGGCCTGCTGGGGAGGTTTGGGGAGTTCTTGGGCTGTAAGCTGAATGAAGGGAAAAGTGAAATGGCCCCAGTGAAGGAGTTGGGACGGCGAGTAAATTTAGGGGGGATGCCATTTAAGGTTAGGGATAGGTTCAGGTATTTGGGGATTCGGGTTGCGAGGGAATAGACGATGCTCCACAAGTGGAATTTAACGACGCTGGTGGAGGAGGCCTGGGGGCATCTTAGGAGGTGGGATACATTCCATTTGACTTTGGTGGGGAGAGTCCAAGTGGTAAAAATGAATATTCTGCTGAGGTTTCCGTTTATTTTTCAGACATTCCCAATCTTTATACCAAAGGCCTTTTTTCAGAAGCTGGACACGATTATTTCAGACTTTGTATGGGCGGAGAAGGTGCTACAGGTCAGGAGGACCTTGCTACAGAGGCAGCAGAGTGGGGTTGGCGTTGCCGAACTGGCTTCATTATTATTGGGCAGCGAATGTGGAAAAGGTGCGGCGATGCTGGGAAGGAGAGGGGGTTGAATGGCTCAGGATGGGATGGAAGAGGAATGTTGTAAGGGGCCCAGCTTAAAGGCCATGGTGACAGCAGTGTTGCCAATGGCACTGAGGAGGTATTCAGGGAACCCGGTGGTGCAGTCCATGGTTAAGATTTTGAACCAGTTGAGGAGGTATTTTAGGATAATGGGGATGTCGGTTAACGCCGTTGTGTGAGTATCATGGGTGTGAGTCGGGGGGGGGGGGGGGGGGTGGATGGATAGTAGAGCTCCCGAGAGAGAGTGAGTTCAGGTACCTGCAAGTAACAGACCTTGCGCGAAAGGTCTGGAATGAGTTCCCTCGGTTGCCGAGATACACCCTCCTGGAGCGACTGTTGCTTCCGGATGTAGAGGGAGAGGGCAGAATTGGAGAAATATATAGGTGGCTGGGAGGGCAAGGAGGTGAGCAGGTGGTGAAGATCAAGGAAAAATTGGAAGGGGAGTCAGGAAGGGCGATCAATTGGAGAGTATGGAGCAAGGCACTGTGCAGGGTAAACACAGCCTCTTTGTGCACAAGAATGAGCCTGATACAGTTTAAAGTTAAACGCAGGGTACATATGGCTCGGGCAAGAATGAGTGGGTTCTTACAGGGGATGGCAGATGTGTGTGTGAGGTTTGGGCAGGGGCCAGCGAATCATGCGCATACGTTCTGGAGTTGTGAAAAGTTGGAGAGATTCGGAGTGGGAGTGTTTGCGGTCCTAGCAAGGATAATGGAGCAGGAGGTGGGCTCGGAACTTTGGTGGTGATATTTGGGCTTTGGAAAAGCCGGAGCTCATGGAGAGGAGGAAGGCCGATGTTGCAGCCTTTGCGTCGACAAATCTTACTGGAGTGACGGACGGCATCGCCACCGGGGTTAGCGGCTTGGTTGGGTGACTTGTACAACTTTGTGTGGCTGGAAAAGATAAAGTAAGAGCTAAGGGGTTCAGGTGAAGGGTTTCAGACAAGGTGGGGGATGTTTGTGACCGCGTTTGAGGAGTTGTTCCTGGGGGGGGGTGTTAAAGAGGAAAAATTGTACCGAGTGTATATTTGAGTGTTGGGAAGCATATTTCCTGGGGTGTGTATATGCTGTAACCTTTTTGATATACGTTTTTAAATAAAATACACTGTTTTTATTAAAAAATAAAAGAGAATTACTTTTGATTCTTTGAGTATACGCTGAGATTAAACCTGGAATATGGCCTGGAATTAGTCAAACTGGGTGGCAGTTGCCTTCCCAGTTGTAGTAGTTTCAACCTCAAATTCAGAACAAATTAATTTTGGAGTGGTCACATGAATACTTAGTTCAAATAATATGCAAGTACAAATTTACTTGTTTTCTTACTAAAATAAACCGCAGATAAGCATGTCAATTGTATCCTGGAAACTCCAGCTCTAACAGTATTATAGTATATTTTTATTTTATGGAAGCTGGCTAACTAACCAGTGAAGTATTAATCACAGGTTTTTATAACAGTTGCTTGCAATGGGTATTTCTTATTTATAATCACAAAATAAACTAAGAATTTTCATCAACTGAGTCAGAGATTATGCGTTCCAAGCCTTTTTCAGCGACGCATGCACATAAATCAAGGTCGGCACTCCTGTGCAGTATTTTCAGAGAAACGTTATGCCCGGCCGTGTCTGTCAGGTCAATGCAAAAGATTCTGTGGCACTATTTGAACAAATTATTCTCTCATTGTTGTTTGTGGCACCTTACGGTGCATAAATTGACATCTATGCTTCTTATATATCAAATGACTACACTTTATTAGCTGTGGATCATCATGAGGTTGTGGAAGGCACTATATAAATACAAGTTCTTTCTTTCAGCTGTGCAGAATAGTTTTATACAGGCACAACTTTGGTATTCATTTCTAATTACAGCAAGTTGAAGGATACATATAGTTTGAGTATTGGTGGAAAAAAAAAAAGACATGCTGTTGAAGCTTTCTGTCTTGCACTCATCAGGAAAGATGCAAGAATACCAATTGTAAAGGGAGCAACAATTTGTATTGCATGAGAAGGTGGTGCTAAATGGTTGGCAAGTGAACTCTGATTGGTAAAAGTGATGCGATGGAAAACGTACCAGCAAAGTTACCTGCCAAGTTCTTGTTTATGGAGGTCAGCTGATTCGTTAAGGCATTGCCATAGAGAATGAAACAGGGAATGGCTGCCCCAAGCTTTTGTTCAGTTGAAAAGGGCACACTGCGTGGGCAAGCTCCTATCTGCAAAAGACAGGGCCCTATGTGTGAATATATGTGGCTTCCAGCAGCTGTAAGTGAACCACACTGCAAGCCCAACTGATTATCTTAAATTGGTCATCAGTATAATTCATATTGTAATCAGGATTGTTTAGCAAACATTGTCAAATCGCGGAATCACATTCAATGTTGGATGTTTTGAGTTTTGCAACCACCAGCTGGTTAGGTACAGCCAGTACTTTCCCTGTTGTGAACAACTGCAGGGACCTGCTGTCTGATAGTCTGCCAATCCTTGGAATGTTTATCCTACAAACCTGCCATCACCATGGCACTGAAATTCATACACCACACTAATCTGTCGTAGATAATAATAATCTTTTATTGTCACAAGTATGAAGTTACTGTGAAAAGCCAGAATGTCTTTTTAGCTAGACTGCAGCATCTGCTTAGTGGAGAATACCAGTCATGGTGCGACTCCATAGTAGGAGCATGAAATGGCTAGCTTCACGTGTTGCTCATGTTTTTGAGATACCTTACCCTTCCAGGACAACCTGAAGTATTCTGGGCACTTTTCAGGAAAGTGACAGCTTAAGGTCCATTCAGGAGTTTACACGATATACAGTCAGCAATGATCTGATCAGGGTAGCCATTATCCTGCAGGATGGCTTTGATGTACTCTATTTCAGCATCAAGGAAATGGCTCGGGCTTTATTTACGAAGTTGTCGATAAGGCCAATCTTATAGCATGTGGAACCCAATGCATATTAATTGTCCAGTGAAAGTAGTTCTGCAGCAGAAAGCAGTAGAGAATGCCGTCCCCGGGTCACTGTCCGTGTGGAGTTTGCACATTCTCCCCGTGCCTGCATGGGTCTCACCCCCACAACGCAAAAGATGTGCTGTGTAGAAGGATTGGTCACACTAAAATAGCCCATCAATTTTTTTAAAAAAGGAAAT